>NW_022900931.1:17197375-17215920 GCF_012274545.1 Fukomys damarensis
TTGTTTTTTTTTTTTTTTTTTTTTGGCCCCATATCTAATCAGTTTCCACTTACAATTGACTCTCTTTAATGTTGCTTTCATTCTTTCCTTCTCTTCCTGGTCATGCATGTTGCGCACATCCTAGATTCACGTTTATTATTCTTGCAAGCTCGGTCACCCTAATCTTCCTCAAGCATTGCATAATGTTTGATTATTGTCATTTTCCTTCTTAGACATCTTTCATCACAATTATCAACTAATAGAGTTAGAAAAGTTATTGTTTTTTGTTCTTGGACATCTGAAATCTGGCTTCAAACTTCCTGTTAAACCTATTTTCTGCTAATAAAAAGCAGAAATCTCCCATGCCTGAGGGATCAGTCCACTAATGGAATCCTGCCTGTCTTTCTCAGGCAGCATCCACATCCTAACTTCATGCCTCTTCCACCTGACCAGCTAGACCTGTCTGCCACCTGCCCAGATGTCCAGTCCAGCTGGCCAGTCTTCCATTTTTCCTCCCTGGCAGACTGTTTGTTTTCACTTCTGCCTTTTCATGTGAAATTCCACGCCCAGTAATATGCAGAGTATACATAGAACATGTTGGAGTCCCTGGTCTTTAACCTCAGCAGGGTCTTTAGTGTTGCCTGAGAATTCAACCAACAACTTATTCTTCTTTGAAGAATTCTTTATTCCCCTTTGTATCCTAACCTCAACATTCTGAGCACAGCACATTCTGAGCAAACAATCAACTATCTGATTTACAAAGTGGATACAGTCAAAGTATAAGATCTTTAATATCTCATCTGTTAATCCGTTTAATTTCTCATCTCATCTTTAATTTCTCATACAAGTACTCTTCTTCTTGTTATCATGGAAAAGGTGCCTCCCGCTGTGAAAGCTCACTCCCCGCCCCACTTCCTCTTGCGTTCTTATCTATTTTGTTATTATTTTCTATGCTGTGGTTTTAGCCTCTCTCCCACATGAGCTCTCCCCTTCAACACAAATGCTTGCTCTCCCTCCCGACAATTCTTCAGGCCCCGTTTCCCCACTGGATACTGACATATCTCTATCTTCTATTTTATAAAGTTTTCTCTCGTGTTGGCTACCGTGACCTCCATCTTCCTACCTTCCTCTCATTATTCAGCTTACCTCAGTGTACTCAGTAACCTTAATATGTCACTGAAACTGTTCTTCTGAATGTTTCCATTGACCTCCAAGATACCAAAGTAATGGACATTTTTCAAAATTTACTAATCTGTCAAGCACTGGTCACTGCTGACCATGCCCTCTTTTGGACAAATGCGTGTCTTTGGTCATTTTGACACTGAGTTCTCAGTTCCTTCTCATTCCTGTGCAGTTTTCTCTTTCTGCCCTGACTCCTAAAACCCAGCATGACTTAGAATTCTGCCCTCTGTCACCTTCTCCTTGCCCTTTCCCTATTTCATGGCAGCATGTTGTTGAAATGACCAAATGTACATCACTGTGTATTTCCAGTGCCGACCTGACTCCAGAGGTACAACTCGAATCATTCTGTGGACCCCGTATAGTTAGTCAGGGATGAATACTTCAGCAAGCTCGTCAAAACTGATTCTCTATTAATTCTGGTGAAACGTTCTTAGCTACCCACTTCCCCAGGCCACGACTCTGAACACCAGCCCGACCCCTTCCGCACACTGACAGTTATCACAGCTGGCCAAGGTTGCCAGCACCCTTAGTAGTTAATCAGCCATCAGGAATGTGGTGCACAGCCCTGTCTTGATCTTTTCCCTCACACTTCTCCAGACTCATCTTTTCCACCAGAAGCTCTTTGTACTTCACCTGAGCTTTGTCTGCATATAGGCATTCCGTTTCTGCCTCCAGGACTACTAAGGATTTCTTTTTCCAGAGAGTACTTACCCATATGCCCTCATCCTTTGTTTATCCTTTTCCTGTATGTACAAGATTGTAGAAAATAGTGTAGACTTTTTAAAAAAATAAGTATTATTGCTGGGCGTGGTGATGCACACCTGTAATCCCAGCACTCGGGAGGCTGAGGCAGGAGGATCGCTGTGAGTTCAAGACCAGCCTGGGCTACACAGTGAGTTCCAGGGCAGTCTGAACTACATAGTGAGACCCTGTACCAAAATCAACAACAACAAAATAAATAAAATAAAATAAGTACTACTGTATTACTTCTCCTTGGTAGCTTCACATTTTCAGGGTATTTTAAATTCTAGAATCAGTTTGGAAAATAGGTTTTATTCATGACTCCAGTTTTAGGTAAAACAATTCTTAATTGTTTAAAGATTCTAATGATGAGATTAAATTTGAAGTTGTGATAAAAAAATGATTGTGTCTGGATGACTTCCAGAAACTGCAAGAGCTTGTTTTAAGGAAATATACTGACAGCTGTAATTTGTTTAACTTTCTTTTTTTTTTATAACTTTTTAAGACAGAATTCGGAGAGGGAATTTAGTTACATTTCGAAATTTCCAGTGTGTTACCTAGGTGTTCATCATTTCTAATTCCGGATACTCACTAGGCTCCAGGTTATGTTGAAGGTTACAATTATAAGAATTTCTGTGTGAAATTTATATATGTTATCTATCAAAATTCAAGGAATAAGAATTTGAAAAGAGCTTATTTGGTTTTTCATGTTACTTAATATTTGTTTTATATAGTTGGGGGCATTTATATTTGGTGCATATATGTTTATGATTGTCAACTCTTCCTCTTGAATTGTTCCCTTTACAAGGATGTAGTGTCCTTCTTTGTCTCTCTTAATGAGTTTTGGTTTGAAATTTACTTTATCTGAGAATAAGATTGCTACCCCTGCTTTTTTCTGGGCTCCTGATGCATGGAGAATTGTTTTCCATCCTTTCACTTTCAGTCTATGAGCTTCCTTTTGCACTAGGTGTGTTTCTTGTATGCGACATATTGTTGGATTTTGCTTCTTAATCCATTCTGCCAGTCTATTTCTCTTGATTGGTAAATTGAGGCCATACACATTGATGGTTATAGCTGATATATTCTGACTTATTCTTGTCATGTTATTGTCCTTTTGTTGACTCTTTTTACTTATGTTCTACTGTTATGTGTTATTCCCCCCAAATGGTTATGATTATAATCATCATAAAATGATTAAGACTGGTAAATGAAATTTAGCATTGACCTCGCTTTTGTATGGATTTCAGCCCAAAGGAGGGAAATAGGTCTCCGTCACACAAAAAACAATTGAAATGAAAATGGTGACAAGTGCTATTGCAGAGAGCAGTGACCAGTGTTCTCAGAAGTGACAGCTCCCAGGGCTTTCCGTTTGTTTGTTTGTTTGGGCTTTTGGATGCTTCCACTGTATGAAATAAAGGAATATCCCAGCAGACGCTAACATGGACATGAGTTTGTATGTGACTGCGGTGTACAGGGAAGATATTGCAGACTCAGATTAGAAGGCAAGTCAATAGGTAGGGAAGTTTCCAGTACCTACAAGGTGGGGGAGCCTACTGAGAACACACCTGGCCAGACCAAAGCCAGTGAAGGCTTACAAAACTGTTTTGTTCAAATGCACGTTTTGATGGGCTACTTTTGTGCGTCTTAATTTCATAGAAAATTTCACATGGGAGACAGTTTTAGTCAAATGGTGTATGGAAATGAGCTTTGTTTCTAATATGTCTTATAAAAATGGAGAAAAGTAGGGCCCCTTGGCTCTGTTGTAGAGCACTTATATATCAGGTGCCAGGACCTGGATTCAATCCGTGGGACAGAAAAAAAATTTTTTTAAGTTTGTAATTTAGACAAAGTATTAATTCTGTGATTATAATTTCACTTTTAGAAGATCCTGAGGGATGTAGAAAAATTTTACCTTTTTATTAATTTCAACCAATAGTCCATGGACGTTAGCCTTGTTTTAGTTTATTTTCATTTTTGTGTGAAAAAGAAACCAAACTCGGCCTGTTAATGAACAAGCTGCAGTCGTTCCTGAAGAGATGATTAATTAGATTTCCTTTAAAAGGCAGAACACTGCCATCTGTTGTTCACTGAAGTTGCTTTTGGGTTAAGCAAAAGGGAGCCTCAAGTTCAAGTTCAATAGCAGTTCTTAAAATGTAAGAGACAAAGATCTTCCAAAATGCATCCACTTTCTGAGTTCATACCCAGTGACTCTTTCCATCCTTGAATGTTCCTGTAATATTTAAAAGCTCATTCTCACATCAGAGAATCTAGTTCTCATCTTGTTTCTTTCACCTATAGAAATAACAATGCTTTTTATTTACATAGCAGTTGTTAACTTAAACAAGGCTTCCTGCATTCTTTTATGGGAGCAGATTTATGAATAGTTCATTGCAGGAATGCCCAATGTCTGTGCCAAGTGGCTCATCTTCTCTAAATAGGAGAAAGAAAGAGAAGTAGCCTAGAGGTCAAAGGCAGCTAGGGTTATCTTCTCAAAGACATTGGTATGTAAGTGATTTTATATGTATGTTCTACTTTCTAAATATTAAGTGTTAAGTATTAATTTTGAATAGTTGGATGAATTCACAAGTGTCTAGAAGGTACTTAGTAAGCATGAACATTGAATGTATTAACAATTTACGGCTTATCTGTAGATAAACAGTAGGGAAGCACTGTATGTAAGGACAGCAGGCCGTGTATGACTTCCTAGTTGCTGACTTGAAATGGTCTTTGAACATCAACAGAGATGGAAGTTAACTGCTGAAACTTGCTGTGTCTGGCCTCTCAAATGGGACCTGCTAACAGAGATGTTGTTGGAAAGCAATTTGATGAGGAGCCTTATATGTTTTCCTCCTACTGAACATATATATTATTGTAAGGAGTAAACCCAAATGTCAACTCAGACTCCCTGCCAGAAAATTAAAATAAGCAAACATCTGTTTCCTTAGGATGGCCGTTAGCCAAGGTCCAGCCTACAATGAGTTACTGCAAAATTTTCACATGATTTCATTTTTTAAAAATTTCCCAACCAATTTCAAGTCTAAAATTATAAATGAGTCCTATGAAAGCATAAACACATACGCAATTTTGCTGGCTCTGAGGTCAGAACCCATAATACTTCAGAGGTCATTTTATCGAGTCTTGCTCGTCTTCTAAATTAATTTAGGATGTTCAAGACCAAGATACTATTTCATAGCGTCACAGACAAGGTCTCAGGGAAAGATCTTGAGGGAAGGGAGTGGCAGACTGTGTGCTAGGGAGATGCGCAGGCAACAGCTTCCAAAGCCCATTATGCCCCTTTCCCAGCGCTGAGAACCAAAGTTGGGTAAGAAAAGTCCCAATGACTCTTTCCTTCTTATGTGTCATTTCTACACTGCTTACTCCTCTCTTGTCCCACTCCCTTTTCACCCTGAGAATCCTCTTCCCATGCTGTGTTTGCCTCCCACGGTGCCTCCCAGGAGGACTACACTGAAAGGAAGAGGAAAAAAAAAAAGCCAACAATGGAGCTGAGATGCCTGCTCATAGAATTCCTTCCACACACAGTGTTATAAATCATGCCAGTGCAATCAACCATGTTAACTGAAACCAGAACTTCTGTACAATTACTTTTTAAGAGCCTAAAATTAATCTCAGAAGTATTACAAGCATTTGAGAGGAAGGAGTGCAATGTTTGACTATATTTACCTAGAATAAGTAGGAATAATATTTGGGTTCTTGTTTGTATCATTGCATTTTGGTTTTGTTGGTAAGGAAATCATGTCTTTTTATTTTATTTATAAAGAAACCACTAGCCCAACACATGTGAAAGAAAAATATCTGTTATGTGTACGATATACATCATTTCTTTCAACATAATGATAATAATGTTGGTGTGTACATTATTAGTAATCTGCCAAGGCTCTTCAGAGCATTAAATCATCGACACTACTCTCTAGTAAGTATTGTTGTTAATGCCTTTTATGCCTAGAAGAGCAAGAGGTAAAGAGATAAGTGAATTTCCACAAGTCTTTAACAGAGGTGAAATTTGAACACAGACTGATTTCAGATTCCACGTTAATGACTGGAGAAAATAAATAGTTGAATAAGTAAAACTTCTCTTGCATCCCAACTCTTAATAACTTTGCTGTCCAACTTTTCACATACATAACTTCACAAATTATATATGTGAAGAAAGCCTGGACTTTTTCTTATTTCATGAATGGTAATGAATAGCCTGGGTATATTTATTGTCTCAGTTCAAATAAAAGAAATGTTGGGTTAAAAATATAGTGGCGCCTTCTTAACAGGTATAATTAGGACCAGTTGTTGGTCAAGGAATTTTAAAGGTTTTGAAGCAGAGAATCATAATAATATGACATGAAAGTTCCATATCGCTAATAATGTATTTTAACTTAATATATAATTAGGCAGGCTTCTGATGAAGTACCCTAAAATGTAAATCTCTTCTAGGGCTTTTTATGAAATCTATTTATAAAGTCTATGTAAATCTACTCAACTTAGTTTTCAAAGAAACAAATTCCATTTGTATTCACATATTATTGGTTTATAGATATCTTATTAGCATACATATTTCACAATGAAAGATACAGCTGGCCCAAACAGATTTGGGACCTAACAAAACTGACACTGTGGAGAGAAAAGAGTAGACATTCTAGAGACATTCTAGAGAGTCATCTGTTCTCAGTGTAAACTAGCCGTTTTGTCATGGAAACAGATTTAGCCCCTCAATGATAAATTACAGAGTTTGGGAAGGAGTGGTAATAAATGAAGATTTTTTTCTAAGTCTACATTTTAATTTTAAAACCTCTTTAAAAATTTTGAAAGGTCTCATGATGCCAGGAAGAGTTTTAAAATCAGTTTCTTTTTTGGAGTGTGTGTGTGTGTGTGTGTGTGTGTGTGTGTGTGTGTGTGTATGTGGTGAAGAAAAAAATGATTTAGACATAACAGAATTGGAAGGGACCATCAAGACATACAGACCAGCAGCGAAATGAGTAGTATCATTGTAGAAAACCTGTGGCTGGTTTTGGAAACCAATTTGAAACTTAAAACATATTTTTAAGAGCCCAAACTTGAGGAATATAACATTTCAACTCGGTCATTTAGATGATTTCTTGGTTTTAGTCTTCTAACATGTGTAACCTGTCTTTGAATTACACATAGATTTGTGAACAGAGGCTGTTGGGCTACATCTAATTCTTTTCCCCCAGCTAGAATAAATTAGCTTCTAAAGGAAATGACACATCAAATGATTTACTGAGTCAGAAGACTTAAGAATTATTACATATTCTGCCCCTGGGTAAGGATGTATTCAATCTATTTCATTATCAGTTAAATCATTGCCTTAAAATAGACAGGAGGCAGAGTTATAACTTGACTGTATTGCTACCATCTCAAAGAAAATGTATCAAGACTTGGTTGCACGCATTCTTCTTACCATAAGCCTACGTCAAATTGTCTCCCAAATCATTTTAAATAACACATTTCTATTGCCACCATGATTTTCCCAGTCCCTTTCTGATTTCCTCCTTGGATGCCTCCATTTCTTTTTTTCCAGTGAAATGGTGTGTATTTATTTGCTTCTGTATTTTCATTTGCCTTGTAACCATAGCTATTCTTCAAGCCTTCTCAAAGATTTTACTTAGATGATCTGTGATCTGAAGATTTTGACAAAAACCCAATACTCTGACATATTACTTAAAGATACATGATTGGGAGACTCAGATGCCTTGTAAATTCACTCTTACTCCCACATGTATTCAAAGATTCCCCATTATCACAACTGGCAGTAATTTCAGCTTTGGCCCGATACTAAAACAAGCAAGAAAATATTTTTCTGTAGTTAAATTGGTAGTTAAATGTCTAGTCTGGAAGTTACATTAATGTTGCTTATAAACATATTTTTTGTTTTCTTTCTAATTACTTTTTATTTTGCCCAATTATCTGGGCCTTAGCTTTATGATAAGAGAGATAACTTGGAAGCAACTCACATCATGTGCTGGCAGGGCCATTTACATTTGTGAGTCTGAAAGAAGCATTAGGTGGGACATCAGGAGAGGCTGAGGTAAACCAGATGGAATAAAAGAGGGCCAAGCCAGGTGCTTCAAAATAGGTGCATTGAAAAGTGGTGGATGTAACGGGAGGATCTGAAGATTTGAGTTTGATACACAAAAGTGCCTTTTCCTCAACTGTTTATAGGACTTAAATTCCAGATTTTCTATTTAAAGGTGGCAATCCAAATTTCATTGTCATGTAAATGGTATCTAGGGAATTAACTTTCTTAAATGTTACATATAAATATTTGTATTATGAGGAGAGCTTGTGAAGCAGAATGTTTTATATTGCTTGGCAACTTTCCTTTTAAAAAAGAAAAAATGTGTTTGATTATCTGTACCTTACCGAGACTCAACTGTGGTTTGGTGCTTAGTATAGCTCATTGCTACTTGAGAGTGATTTCAGAGTGTTAGCTTAAGACTTTCCTTTAAAGTAGCTTTTATATAACTCTAACTTTTAGTGTTTATTATCTTAGAGAAGATTTTACTAGCTAAATGAAATATTTCTGAGTATTATGATGGAAGTGGAAATTTAATTTTATATCTAAATATATAAAATCACATCTGTATATTATTACAGATGTAATTTTTAAAAAGAAATAGTCCCTGTGTGAGTCCCTCAACTTTTTTCCTACTTTGTACATGATTTTTGAAACATTAAAATTATATGGACAGCTGAAGGCCCTCTACCATGAAATTCATCATAGCAGGTCCCTGGTCTCTAACCCCTTTTTATGGCTTGCCTGCTGTTTATTGAAGGAACAGCCTGTCTATCTATCTTTCTGCCTTTTGTTGGGCATTTCACACATGCTCAGACTCAGCGGGTCTGTGGCAAACAAATCTGATTGTTGGTTTTAAGCCTCATGGAAGCCTTTAGTTACTTGAGCCAAAATGGTGGTGATAACTTCTCATGTATGATGTAACTTTTGACTGCGATACTACTCAATTCTTGAATCAGAACCCCAATTCAGCAAGAACCTGAACACTAGTAGGGAGATTCTCCCCCCCCCCAGCAATAGTAATGTTCACTTTGGCTCCTTAGCTGATTCCAATATAGAAAATTTTGTCCTTGGCTTGAATGTTGATTTTGTTTTCACTTATGGATCTCCTTTGCTTTCATAAAAGCTATAGCATAGTAACACTGAAGTATATACTGTGCTCATTTTCTATCTTCTTAGGCAAAACTCACATTGACTGATAAAGATGAGTTTTTTCATCTGTTCTAATTTTAAAGTTACTTTTAAAATTACAGTGTTTATTTTTTCTGAATATATAGCAAATACATCCCTTATTTTTTACAATAGAGAAAATTTATTATTAAAAGATACAAAGTTCGACAGTTATAAAAAAGACTTGTCCTCTTACCCATAATGTATCTTTAAAATTCTAATTTTAATTTTAGCAGACATACTTGACTTTTTCTTCAGATTGGTAGTTTTTATGTTCTAAGAGCATCTTAAGAAGTTTTATTAATTATTACAGTATAAACTGTTAATTTCATTGCCAAAAAGCCTTAACATTTTATGTTCTGAAAACATAATTTAAAATTTTAGTTTGACTTAAAATTTTAAATTTTGGGGAAAATAGTCTAGTGTCTTGTTTATTAGCACAACATGGATAGGAATAAACATTTCTATTTCAGAGATAACACTAGTAAGTTTTTTGAAAGCACAGTGATTAGACACACATGTGAAAATACATGTTGCTAACCAGGAATGTTAACTCAATGACATTTTTAAGAGAATTTTTAAAAATTAACCATGTGTGCACATATATGACATGTAAAATTGTGTATTCTAAAACTATTAAATTTCACCTTTTTCTGTTCATTGGCCTACTTATCTACTGTATATATCTGCTGTGTTGCAAGTTGTATGATCAAGGCTTGAAATAATGACACATATACTTAGGAACATAAAATGAAAACTTTCAGAATTCATTTCAGCATCGTGGTTTAACATTTGAGCTGTGGAATCCAATTATTTGTATTTGCATCATAGCATTTTCCCTTTCCACCTGTCTGATTTTGGCAATTAATTTGTAACTAATAAAAATATAGTAATTCGTAGTGCCTACTTTGTAGATTTTTAATCAGTAAGCATCAGTTGTCATCATAATTATTATGGTTATTGCTATGGTAGTAATACAAGATCTGTATATTCAGTATGATATTTTATAGTATAACTTATCTATGCATTATAGTAGTTACAAGGCTAGAAATCATCAGGAATATTGGGTATTTTCATAATTATAGTTTTCTGTTTACAAAAATAATGCATTTTTTTCTAAGGTATACTCCCTTCCCAGTAAAAAAAAAAAAAATATTGAGCATTATCTAATCATTTTCAGATCTACACAAATCTTTTAAACTAGTTCAGTTTTAAATCAGTTGTAATACAACTTTGATCAGTTTCCCTATTGTTATGCATTTTAGTGGTTACATCCTTTGGCTTTTGTTACCAGAGAACTATTTTACTCTTTGAGTCTTTCTGTTTGTATTTTTACATATTTTCAGATGTATTTCTTTAGACCAGATGTCTTGTCGTATGATTGAATCATAGGATAGTGTATTTAAAGTACAAACTGATAGCATAATTTCCTTTGAAAGACTGTTTTTTTCACTCAGTACTTATTTCTCCACACCAATATGAATGCTTCATGCTACCCATGTTTATTGTTTTTGCCAATTTGATATGTAGTGATAAATAGTTGCTTTTGCCATATTGGTTTGCATTTTAATTATTAGAGAGGTCATAACAGTTTTTTTATATATTTGGTTACTTCTGTTTTATTTGAATTATATATTCATTCCCTTCCTGCAATTTTTCCTTTTACTGGATTCTAAAAGCCTTTATTTAGTGTATTTTCTCTTCTCTGTGTGGCAAACATTTTCTCAGACTTTTTCCTTTGCTAATAGTATGTTTTCTCAGGAACTGTAGTTGTTTACATCTTCATAGGGTCAGATCTGTCCCATGTTTCCTTGGCAGCTTATGGATTCATATCATTTTTTTATGGTTTTATTTTTAAGATTATAAAATAGTCCATCATGTTTTCTTTTAATAATCTTATAGTTGTATACATTTAATTTTCTCATTTCTTTGGAGTATAAGTCCATTGTGAGGGAATAATTAAATTTTACTTTCCTGCTAATATGCAACGAAGTTCTAATGGCTCCTTATGGAACACATTCAGTTATTACTATTAGTAATTAGTAATTATATCACTATTATTGACTACCAATGTATTATATGATATTGAATACTAATAATTATAATTGCTAGCACAAGTCTTATACATATATTATTAATTTTAATTCTTGTAGTTACCTTCTGTCCTATTGTTATTACATATACTTTTAGATGGATGGACTCACACTATGGAGATTTTAGTAATTTGATAGTTTATGCAAATACATAGTGATAGAGAGGCAGGACCTGGATCTCAGTAGCCTTGCTCCAGAACCTGCTTCCCTAATCACCACGTCGGGCAGTTGGTGGTTATGCGGCTTCCCTGCATCTCGCGGAGGGGCACCCCCAGTTCTTACATCTGCCTGTAGGGCTTGTTGTCCCCTTGGTCTTGGTCTCCCTCTGCCCTTCTCATTGCATCAGCTCTTCTTATGGAGTGGCCAGTCTAAAGGGTTCTATTTTCCAGTTCTGTGAAACCATTTGCCTTTTAAAAATTAATTAACAGACTGGATACTCGATACTGGAGACTGGATAAAAAGATGTTTTTTTTTTGTTTTTGTTTTTTAATAAAATGGAGTACCTCTCAGCCATAAACAATGAGACACCGGAGATATTTTAGCTAAGTGGATGCACATTGACGCCATACCCTCAAGTGAAGTTAATAAGTCGCACATGTGTAAATACCAAATAGTTTCTCTGGTGCGAAAAACCGAAAGTGTAATGAGGGATAAAAATGTATAATTGATATTATGGAATAGGAAGAAAAGGTCTAAAAGAATAGAGGAAGTGGGAGAGGGGGAGGGGAAGGTAAGAAGGGAAAAGAAAATATATGTGAAAAGGAAAGACATGGAAAGAAAGTCTTTGTAAACAGGGAAAGGTGGAGGAGGTGAAGGGACAGATGGGGAAAGTCAGGTGGAGGTACAAGATCCCAGTGATGGACGTCACTGTGTTGTATACCTAAAATGTACCAATAAACTTAATAAAGATGCAAATAAATAAAAATTCATGTTTATCTTTTTAATCTCTTCAAATAAGTTCTACCTCTCCTCAAGTTCTAGCGTTAATAATGTGCCTTAGATAGGGGTGCGTTCTGCTGTTTTATTGCACAGCACTGACTACAGATGATGAGAATGCAATGGATATTTCAAAAATACTAGAAGAAAAGATTTTAAGTATTTTTTCCATGAAGAAACAACACATGGTAGAGAAAATAAATATGCCTTGCTTGATTAAATATTATCCATTGCATAATGCTCACAGGGCTATATAAATTCTTTTAAAGGAAAATTAATCATTTTTTAAAATTTTCCATAAGAACATATGAAGAGTGAAAACCATGACAAATTTCAGCAGAATTTATAATAGAAATGTGATTTAAATTGGATCGTACCAAAACTTCCAAGAGTCACCCGAGTTTATTTTCAGTTGAAAAAAACAAAAGGTCAGTGTATGTCTCCGTGGCTCCAGACTCGGGCCTGTTCTCACCCGGCCTTCTGGGTTTGCCTCCTCAGTCCTCAGGAACCAGTATTACCGTGGACATTGCCGTGATGGGCGAGGCCCACGGCCTCATCACCGACCTCCTGGCGGACCCCACTCTGCCCCCGAATGTGTGCACATCGCTGCGGGCCGTGAGCAACCTGCTCAGCACGCAGCTCACCTTCCCGGCCGTCCACAAGCCCAGAGCCAACCCCGTGGTGTCCTTCAGTGAAAACTACACCTGTTCCGATTCAGAAGAGAGCTCTGAAAAAGACAAGCTGACCATCCCCAAGGTGGGTGTTAATGACATGTTCCCTGGAGGGGTACAAGGTTCAAGGCCTCCCAGGTTTCCTTCTTGTCACTCAAACCCATCTGCAGACTTCATCCACATCAGTTAGAAGGGGAAGAACGTTGACAGAAGTGACAAAAATAATAAAAATTTCAACAGAAACACCTCTCTCCTTGCTTGTACTTGATACCTTTGTGTAAATAGAAAATTTCCCTTTTGATCTTACCTTCTTTATTGAAACTCTCAATTTTTACTTCTCTGCCAATGTGTGTTGATAAGGCGATAAGAATATTACAGCAAAAACAAAATAACAAACCTAGGCCAAAAAAAAAAAAAAAATTCCTCACTACATTCCAGTGTGGGTTTTGTTTAGAATGCATTGCCTTCTAAAACTGAAGATTCCTTTGCTTTTTTAATTCTTAATGTGACATCATACAAACTTCTATGGATTTCTCAAAAGCAAATTTTGAACAGTTTTTGTTGGTTATAAATTATTCACAGCAAAGGATAGCCTTACTGATTTAAATAAACATATCTTATATGTAAAAAGAAATGATAGAATTCCTTCTTTTTATGTATAAGTTGAGCATCCTTTATCCAAAATCCATAACCAGAAATGCTCCAAAATCCAAAATGCTTTGAGCAATGGTATGATATTCAAAAAATGTCTGATCTAGAGTATCAGATTTTTGGATTAGGACTGCTCAATTGGTAAAATCTATGCAAATATTTCACAGTGGAAAAAAATTGGACTCACTTCTGGTCCCAATCATTTTGTAGAAGACCTATTTAACCTGTATGAGTTTTTCTAAAGTAAACTGTAAAGGTAGAGTCCTGCCTTTAAATTGTGGAGGTAGAGTGGTAGTTGAGAATAAATTATATTAAAGGTAAAAAGTCCGAAGTTCAGTGTATGCAGTAAGCTGACTGTTTAGGGGTTTCCTACTCCGGTGATTCTCTTGGCTCTCAAGTATTCCTCCTGTCTCTGTCAATTGTACATGTATATAACTTCCTTCAAGCATTTACTTCCCTTAGAAAGATACACCAAGGCTCAGTATGAAAGTAAAGAAATTAATATGGAAATAAACTCATTCCTTAGGGTCTCAAAACAGACTTCAAGCAAGAAACTTGGCAAACACCAATGAGTGACCTTTTCATCTCCTACTAAATTACCATCTTAGGTGCATGCTGAGATCTGTAGCACACATTGGAAACAGTCAAGTATCAGAGCTATTCATGAATCTCAAATTTCCATCTACTTCACTTCTCAAAGTTTTTCCCATGCCCAGAAGAGCGGAATGTTCCTATGTCATAAACTCTGCCTACACAGTCGGTTTGGTAGGTTATACTTAGTCACAGATAACAGTAGGTATAGGATCTGCCTGTTATGCTGGTTATGGAAGTTGCATCAGGAAATACCTTAACATTAATCTTTAAAGCTAACACCATCCTTAGTGTACCATGGCCCATGGTGCTGAGCCCAGACTACTGCCCCAGGGCTGCTGCTGTTGCATATCCCCCTGAGGATTCTGTGGAAGGGGAAATGATACAGAAACAACAGCAGGTTGACCAGAAGTATCTTCCATTAAGAGAAGTCAGTACTGATGACATTAACCACATCACTGATGACTAAGACATAATTTCCATAAAAGAGATAGTGTACTCTGTGAGTTACATTCTTACACTTAGCCTTGTCACTTGTAAATCAAGACAGTAAAAATGAACCAATAGCACTCAGGGGTATAGATTATTGTATAAGACAACATAAATTAATCCATACCCCAAGAAATGACTTTTGCAGAAAAACTTCTGCTAATAATAACTAATATAGTATGTGTATATACATGTACAAACCCTGTCAAAGTAACTATAAAATAATCTCAGAGGTAAATGACTCTCATTCCTATAATTCCATATTTGTATAAGCACTAAAATGAAGATCCTCAAAAATAGTATTTTTATAATATTCATGTAATATTGGCTAGAAAGTCTTTTGAATTTCTGAGTACCCAAATTTTAGATAGATGATGGCCAATATTTTCATCGGTTCACTTTCAGCTAAAAACCCATTTCTTTCTACTGTATTACATAAAATTTAGTGGTATAAAACATGCTTGTTAATACAGTCAACACTCTTTCCTAGCGCCTGAGGAGAAGCTTGCCCCCGGGCTTGTTGAGACGAGTTTCATCAACTTGGACAACTACCACCTCAGCCACAGGTCTGCCCACCTTGGAACCCGCACCAGTACGGAGGGACCGTAGTGCCAGCGTTAAGCTACATGAAGCACCTTCATCCAGGTAACCCAAGGCTCCTGCCAGTTTCCTATCTCTCTGAGAAGTTACTTATTATAAAGAATTATAAGCTGGGCATGGTGGTGCACACCTGTAATCCCAGCACTTGGGAGGCTGAGGCTGGAGGATTGCACTATGAGTTTGAGACCAGCCTGGGCTACACAGTGAGTTCCAGGTCAGTCTCAACTACATAATGAGACCCTGTCTAAAAATATATATGTGTGTGTGTGTGTGTGTGTGTGTGTGTGTATGAACGCGAAGAGAGGCCCAGCCAGTTACAGTCAGGTAGAGGCCAGACATGAAAAATAGGAAGGAAGGGTGTATAGTTTAAGTGCAGAACAGTGTAGAGATTAATGTTGGATAGTGTTTCAGCTACTTCCTATCACTGGGACAAAAATACTGGTCACCCATAAGTTAAAGGAGGAGAGGTTTACTTTGGCTCACTGTTTTATCCATGGTCACTGTCTCTGGGGTTGACACAGAATGGCGGAGGGACATGGAAAGGAAAACTGTCCAACCCATGGCCGCCAGGAAGCACAGAAAGAAGGGAGGAGCCAGGGACAAGCATACTTTCCGGTGCTGTCCCCGCTGACCCACCTCCTACCAGGGCCGGCCTCCTAGCAACACCCAGCTACCAAATTCATCACCCGCGAATTCAGTGATTAGTACAGTGCCCTCCTGATCCAGTCACCTTCCATACACATGAGACTTTGGGGGACGTATTAGTTCTAAATGATCACAGATAGCTACGCTTAGTTTCTGTTGTTTGGCCTTAAATACAAGGGGGAAGAGTGACCCAAGGTAGTTAGTCGCCAGTCCTTGTCATCTTTAACAGAAAGAGTTGAGCACAGAATAAAGATAGGCCAGGTGTTGCCTACTCTGAAGTTCAGTCCATTCTGGGACCCTTAGATCAAAGCCATTCAGCTTGACATTTGCAAATAATTGTTAAAATTCCAATCCACCAGACAAGCTGTCCTAGCCTTACTGTAGGAAAGGCCAAAACAGTGATTAAAAAGTACATCATCTTCCTAAAAACACCTGTGTGTGTATAGTTTCAACCTTATTTTGTATATTCTAATTTTACAAAGTGACTTAAAAACTAGGATTAAATCTAATGACAAGGTAATGTAAAAATCTGAAAAGAATTTTGAAGAAAACATGTATTTAAAAAGTGCATTTAAAGAGAACTATTTCATTTCTTATTTTCTAAATAAATAGCATACTTCAAATAAATATAGTATTTGCAGGAATATTTATCATGCAATTTCAGCTTTTTGAAACACACATATATCAGTTTCATTAATGATCCAACGAACAACAAAAAATTCCACATCTTTGTTGAGTTACAAGATAGTGATATCAGAAGTAATTGCTTCCTTATTTTAGCTTCTAATATAACTAAAACACAATGCTGAGGTTGGCAGAGAAATAGACACCTTCTGAATCATGAGAACTTAACAACTGCTGACTTTTCTTGCTTTCTTGATTAAAAATGTTGAATTGGTCTTTCATATTAATGTTTGTAAACCTCCAGAATCAGAGGCAGACTCAAGCAATTCTGTTGTTTTATCAGCTTTATTCCAGTTTATCTTATTACCTTTTGTAAAACTTCTTAAACAGCACTACAGAGGGAGGTTATGTTCTGTTTTATGACCATTTCTTAAAGGTTGAATTGGTAATATTTTCCTCTAAAAATGTTTACTATTGTCAATTTGTACAGCATAAAATACTGCTAAATAGTCATTAATAGAATTACAGTTACATATGCTCAAGAAGATGTATTATGTTCTCCGTGTGTATCAGACCAGTTTATTTTACCAATGCTGCCTGCCAAACTTTCTGTCATGGTATAGTTAATGTTTCATGATTTTCTTTCCATAGAATGATCCTATAAAATCCATTCAGTCCTTCTCAGATATCTTCTTTTTTGGTTTTCTTTGTTGCTTTTGGTCAGATTTCATTTTCCCTACTCTTCTCTCACTCACATAAATTGAAATTGACATGATCACACCAAATAAGGTTCCAAGAAATTTTAGGAGTGTGACTCCAAAAGGTCCTGTCATTCATTAACTCCTGTAAGGGTCCCTACAAAATAAATACTCAGACTTAAATATTTTCAATAGAGACAAAATATTGAATATACTATTCATTTTCTTTCCTCTAAAAATAGTCATAGACATCTTGCCTGGGTAGTTATTCTTACTGTTTAGCCCTCAATTTCAAGGTCCTACAAAAGTCCTGACATAAAAATCTGAAAGTGATACAATTTTTTTCATCTCACAACCAATCTATCCCATTAAGAGAAAACCATAAATTGGTAACTGACCAGTGTATCACCATAAACTACAACTGGTCCTTGATTATAAACCCAAGTTAAAACTTTCTTCACATGGAGATCTATTGTTCAAGCTATTGATTAACTTCAAAACTGCATTGAGTTTTAGCCCTGAAAGTTTTTTTGTGTTTCTCCTTCTTTTCTTCCTTTCCATATTTGTCCTTTCCCTGGGGTACTTTGAGAACTACAGTGATCAAAAGAAAAACAAGAAGGAGTAAAAATTAAAAACAGCCCATACCTGATGACTCTACATATGCAGATGTATAACTTCCTCCTGGGAAATGGATAAAAGCAGTCTGGTAGAAAAGAGAAAACTGAGAATCAGAAAGGCAGGGATGTATAGTTATTAGCAGAGCAGAGCCTTCATTCCCACTTCAGGGAATAATTAGTAGATGAGAACTGGTGCATAATTAGATGGAAGAGTAGAAGTAGAAAATTAGATGAAAAAGTAGAAGTAGGTGGTGCTTAGAAAAAAGCTTTGGAATACAAAAGGATGACATGAACATAGCCTACATCATTCAAGTGAACCATGGAACAGAACCCTCCCTTTGTGTATGAGACAAAAAGGAAACTGTACACTTTATAAAAGAGTCGGCTACCTACTCAGTAAGACTTCTAGGATTTAGGATGGAGTCATTATTGGGATAAATACAGGTGCAAAATCTACTTCTGTGAATGGGGTTGAGATCTTCCTTCCCAGGCACAGAGAGAGTTGTGCTCTGCTTATCAACAGGAGGAAAACAAGTAAAGTTTTCCTTAAATTGCTTTTCTCTCCAGAATCCAAATTGTGATCTATAGACGGGAATCAGGAAGTGTAAGAATCAACATAAACAATATTAGTTTTTGAGTTAGTCTTTATACTAAATCTTTTTGAGATGCTAAAAGCAATGCTTAGGGTGTAGCTTTTAAAAGTCTACCTAAAAGAGTAATAATTGATTCATTATTTTGTATATGTATTCAGAAATTATTTAGCCTACATATACATGACATAAAATTTCTTTTTTTTTTTTTTTTTTTTTTTT
>NW_022900931.1:17215985-17243556 GCF_012274545.1 Fukomys damarensis
AAAATTTTTTTTTTTTTTTTTTTTTTTTTTTTTTGGTAATGGGGATTGAACTCTGGACCTTGTGCTTGCAAGGCGGGCAGTGGAGCCACTAAACTAAATCCCCAGGCCCATGACATAAAATTTCTTCACAGTAAATCTTATTATCAGTTCATCAGTCCAGCAAAATGAGTTGAGAAACTAGCACCATAAGCTGGTTAGTTAGTTACCCGTTTCAGACCCAAATATTTCTTTGATCTTATTATGCACAAAATTCCAAGCATTTGTGAATTGCCTGGAATGAGATTTCTAAGAAGGACATGAAACAATACTTTGTATGTTTTTGATAACTGCGGAAGTTCATTCTACTTTTCAGATGTCCTCTTTATGATAGATATAATTAACTACTACTAGAAGTAAGAAGAAACCAATGAAGCTTTTAAATACCTAGGTCCATGGTTCAAGAAAAATCTCTTCAAAGCTAGAAAAGAAAGAGAGAAGAAATGAAACACAGTACAAGTACCAGGCCATAGAATCAGCTTTAACACAGCTATGGATATTATTGCCTGATTTACTGTTAGTCAATAGATATGGTGATAGCAAATCACATATGTATTCGTCCTTTTGCGAGAAGTGATATTAGTGTAGCTCCCTAAATGACCTTTTATTCTACATTTATCACATGTTCTGGTTTGGATTTAATATTCAGTGTTCTAAACAAAGCATGCATAATATTGCTAGCACAGAGAGAGCCATTTTGGCTGTAGAACCTCTCCAAATTATACTCCACTCATTACACAGCTATATGTCAATCTCCATATATCCATGACCCCGTATTTCCATCAGTTTCAGGTTTCTTTTCAGTAAGTCTCCCAGGCAGACCAGACACATCCTGCCTACGGGGCCAATCTGAGATTGGCAGAAAATCAAATTGTCAGATTATATTCATGCAAATTACATCTTTTACCCGGGACCAAGTTCACTAGTGCTTGAGAGGACACAGGTGTTAGCAAAACAAAGACTAAGCCCCTTTCCGTCAGAGCAGTCCAAGAGTGTCAACACAGCTTCCAGAACTCGTTTCTCTCTCAAATTAGGATGGAATCTGCATGCATTTTTGTGCAATACATGAAGCAACATTTTCACTTGGAATACTTCCACGATTCAGATCCCATTAATCCCACAGCATATATAGCATATATTCCTCCATAGATCTGTTAATTCCAGATTTATTTTCAGTAAGCAGCCTAGACAGACCAGGTATCTCTTTGTGAATGCATATCCTAGGAGATTGCCCCTTAACCTTTCTCATAGTAAATATTAGTGTGATGAACATCATGTCTGCAACTGGTGTATTTAAAAGAGAGTGTGGCATTTTCAGTAAAGAAACATTATAGGCAAAAGATCTACTGCTCACGTTTTCTTTCATATGAAAGCACTGCAAGAAAACACTGTTTCTGAAGGGTTTCATAAGGATTTAATTTTTGAGTGTAGATTCACCAAGAATGATACATAATAAAGAGCACTGACCTAAACATGATAACATTGACTTCACCCATTTTTTAGCCAATTGATCTGCAAGATTCTTTTAGAAAATTCTGGGAGCAATATTATTAGACAGGTAGTAGAAGGGGCTTGATTCATAGGAATTGGATATATGCACAAGTTTTCTTTTATTATTTAACTACTGCTTTTGATGAGTGACTCATACACCCCTGCCCCAGGGACTGACTGAGCTTAGATATCATATCTGGTAATTTGGGAGGAAAGCAGTCTATCTGTGAACCTAGACCAATGCTCAGATTGGCGAGTTTATTATGAAAATGATATTTGGGTTCTGGCAAGATTTGCCCATTAATTAATGAAAGATGTATTCATTTTTTTCTTTTATCGTTACAGTACTGTTAATCCTGATTCTTGGAATAGCCCTGTGATGATGACCCTCACCAAAAGCAGATCCTTCACTTCATCCTACGCTGTTTCTGCAGCTAACCATGTAAAGGCTAAGAAGCAAAGTCGGCCAGGCAAGTAACCTACTGGGAAAAAAAGCTCCTACTCCAAAAAGTGCAGTCAGGGAGTAACCAGCGCTAAATGTGGAAATATTCTGAGCGTGCCCTACCCTCAGATGTCTTTGATTTGACTGTTTAAATGGAAAAGCCTGGGGACTGGGGATGTAGCTGAGTGGTAGAGCACGTACCTAGCATGCGTAAGACATTGGATGCCATTCCATTGCCAGCGCTTCCCCCTCCCGCACACACAAAAGCAATGAAGCAGCAAGAAAAAAGCTTCAATAACTAATAACTAGTTGTTCAAATTTCCACTTTATGTGATGATACAGTGCTCTTAAAGCTGTTGTACCAAATTTTCTATTTTGAAATTACTGGACGGATGAGAAGTACGTGTCACCACTCCTCATGATCTCTCAGAGGATCATCTTATAAATTTCAGTTGTAGTTTGGGACTTTATTAAATAAAAATTAGTTTTCAGGATTACGTTTCTATGAGTTTGAGGGAATGCTTCATTTACTATATATGAGCTGTGATAAGGAATGTCAAAATTAAGAATGGTAAAGTTCAGGGCTGAGGATTTATTTAGCTCAGTGGTTCCACTGCCTGCTTCACAAGTGCAGTCCTGAGTTTTTAAGAATGGTAAAGTTCAGGGCTGAGGATTTATTTAGCTCAGTGGTTCCACTGCCTGCTTCACAAGTGCAAGGTCCTGAGTTCAATCCCTGGTACAAAAAAAGGAAGAAGAAGAATGGTAAAATTTAGTTAGGAAAGTAAAAGTTCTGCAAAAAGATTACCTTATGCAATCAGAATTTGTGTGGACTAAAGCTGGGATACGGTTTTTGTCAGATTCTGTCTCTGAATTGCTCTGCTCCTGCAGTCTCAGCGGAGAGCCCAACCAAGGTGTTCACTCTGACCTCGTCCTTATTAGAAGAACAGTACTAGTTCCCAAGTTTTCACTTCTCACTCTGTAGAAAACTTTCGTGAGGTTTTCAGTTACTTTCTTGAGCAGCATAAAAATTCATCCAGTGGCTCAAGGAGAAAGTGCCCCTTCTTGCCGGGACGTTGGACGTGCTAGTTCTGGCTGCAGTGGCAGCCCCAAACTCCAGTTTCTGTCATCAGCCTCATGACATTGCTAAAAGCCCCTCTGGCTTGCCTCTCTAATAGCTCCCCGCTCTGCGTGGATTCTCAGCCTCCTGCTCCCTGCCAACAGTCAGTAAACAATGCTCCTGGGGGAGGACGGGTTACAATGTGCTGGCCCACTCTTAGTGGTGCTCTCCTCTCTGGGAACCTAGTTCCTCAGAACTCTGCCTCGAGAGCTTTTGTTTTTCTTTTTCTTAACCTTTTTTAACTTTCTATTCTCGACAAAGCATATGTTTACTACAAATGACTACCTTTTCACCAAAAGCAGAAGTCCCTCAAATGGCAGTGGTTGCATGAGAAACTTGTATGGGTTGTTTACCTTTCACTAGTATTCTAGAGACCACCTTGAAATATAAACTTCTGATTTCAAAAGGCACACTCTAAGGCAGCATTACTGTTGTTACATCTAGATAAAAACATATAGTACTTTTTCCTTTGATTACCCCTTTATACTAGGTAACTGTTCCTTGATGTCATTGCCTGATATATTTAAGTTTCCATTGTTTAGTGTAGGAAGGCGCTTCCTCCAAAAGGTACAATTTTATTGGAATTGCATTACAGAAAGAAACCATTAAAGGTAATCTGGTTTTGCAACAATAATCTGGTCCCCTCTGCTCTGGAAATGTTCATTAAACTTTATAACTTAGAAGTCATTAATGACCTGAGAAATAGAATTGAGCTTTTACTAGGACCAGGCAATGTAGGGTAATGGAGGCAAATACTTTACTGAGATTGCCCAGAAGGCAAACACAGATTAGCTTGGTAATGAGAAGAGTCTTTCGGGATTCCAGGGAAGTGGAAGAACTGAATTTGAGAATTCCACATTAACAAGATACTCTAACAGGGACATTAAAGTGGCCCTAGTTCTATAGAACCCCGTTTTCCCCTGTAAAAATCTGTATAATTTTTGAAGGGGTAGCATTACCAGTTCAGAACCATGAAATTTTAAGAGTTCTGGTTCAAACACGGAATGTACAACCACCTTCCCTGCATGCACAAGGAAACATCATGAGTTGGAGTTAACAAACATAACAACAAAAAATGATCTAATATGTACCAATTCTTCAAGATGAATGTAATTAATATGTAGCACAAACATATACCAATAAA
The DNA here is from genome assembly GCF_012274545.1 of Fukomys damarensis. NCBI lineage: Eukaryota > Metazoa > Chordata > Mammalia > Rodentia > Bathyergidae > Fukomys > Fukomys damarensis. Next base: position 17,220,216 of record NW_022900931.1, read on the forward strand.
TATTTTTTTCACAAAAGGTATTTATGATGAATATATTCTATAATGAAAAATGATATCAAGAAGTCTGAGATCTAATAAAAATTGAAAGTAAATTTGAAAAACTAGGATCAATCCAAGCAAACATTCTATGCATAAATAGACTTGTGGGTAGTTTTGTTATTGTTGTTGCTGTTATGATGTTTCGGGTTCTTTTTGTTTTTCTTCCTGGTACTGTGGATTAAGCCCAGGGGTACTCTACCACTGAGTTACATCCCCGGCCCTTTTATTTTTTAATCTTGAGATAAGATCTCAGTTTCCCAGGCTGAAATCTTTCTGCCTCAGATTCCTGAATATCTGGGATTACAGAGTATACTCTGTCATGCCTGGTTTTGTGGGTAGTTTTTGAAGGTTTTGCTTTCTTTCCTTTTTTTTAAGGACAGAATCAAAATATAGGACCATGATGTGTAACTTAATGGATGAAGTATGAATTTCAGTATTGTTCTGTTCTGGTGCAGAACAGGAAGGGGAATCGGATGAGGAAACTGAGGCACAGAAAGCTTATGTAACTTGCCCAAGGCCCCATAATTATCAATTTTTTTCTTTTATCCTCATGACTATAGTAGAAAACAATTAAGGACAGCAACTGACATAATTTACAATTCGAATTTTGTGGTTCGGTCCTTGGCTCAATATCAGATAATAGAAGGATTTAGAAGGACTTAGTGTTTTTTTTTTCTCTGTCTCAGTTTAATCAATTAGATACTAAAATAAAAACTATGAGATAATAAAATGAAAACTATTAAATAACCAAATATAGTAAAGTCAAGAAACTGGTCATCACTGTTAGGGCAGACTCTGAAAATAACTGAGCAAATGACGAAATAGCCTTGTATTCCTGTTTTCGTACTCCCTGAGAGATATGGCTACATTCAGAATAAAAGGTAAAGCACATAAGAGAAAGAATATCCACAGAAGATGTCCCAAGGCTGTTCCTGGGAATTAAACCACAGGTACAGCAAGAGCTCTCCTCATATTGCCATCAAGTGCACCAGTACGTCCATCATGATTACCTTAAAGGAGATTTTGTATTGTGGTATCTTCAGACTGCTGTCACTGAAGAGATAAATGTTTATAAAATAACCTGTATCCCAAGCATGCTGAATTCAATTAAACAAATCTCTGAAAGTCTGCCAAAAGGTAGAAAAATACCCATCCAGAGTCACCGAGCTGAAATGAAATTTCAGTTCTCTCTGGCTGGATGTGTCCATCTTTTAGAAGCTCCTGCTTCCCTGCATTGATGGTATGTTTGAGTCAAGGGAAGTAGGCTGTTGCACCATGTTTGATGCAGCTGTGACACCACCTGCTTTTCAATAAACTATGTGGAATGAGGTGGGAAAGCCCCTAATGTGGCAGAGGACAAGCCAGTGGAGACCAGTGGGGTTGAAGAGTCCGAGGAGGAAGGAAGAGCTGTAGACAGTGAGTTGGAGAGAAAGTAAGCACTGAGCACAAAGCAGGCAAACAGAGATAAATGACCCATTTCATAAGGGACTAATGAAGCTGTTCTTTGCACAGATCAAATAAAGTGTGTCCTCTAGCTCAATCAGCTTTAATTTTAAATAGCTGAAATGCAAGCGATTATTATGAAGTTACTAATATAAAATAAATGGACAAAATCACATAGGAGTACTCTGATTAAAGCACAAAAACAGGGGATTTAAATATAATTTGCATTTTCAATCTAGTTTCTCCAGTGTTAGGTCAGTGACAATGGGGAACTACCATTATGTTATTCTGCTTTGAGAATTCCTCTAAGTCATAGTGAGTTTGCAGTTGTTTTTTGCCTGGATTCTTGTAAAGTTTGAGCTGCCTACTACAATCAGTGTGGACATCCCTATAACCTCAGCTGACTGAGGACCTCCTCTAGAAGATTTAAAATGAGAGAAAATTCTAATTACGATACTACAGCTTCGTTTAGCTTTTGTTTGGTTGGGTGTTTTGTTTTGTTTTGGCATTTGCTTTAGGTTAGACCCCTTTTCGATTGTGAAAAAATATTAGAGTTTACTGTTTTCTTGTGGGCATGGCAAAGGGATGTGTATTTATCAGACAAGCTGATTCTTTTCTTGATCAATTAAAATTAACTTAGTTTTATAGAACAAAACAGATGGATTCACTTAAAGAATTCCCCTGCAGTACTGTTTATATTCTCCCTCTGATCACACATAGTGACACACATTTTCTCATGCTCTGAGGTCCAGAGAATTAAAGGCCCCGTTCATCAAAGGACTTGGTATTTCAGACTTTCAGTCATATTTTTTGTTTTGTTTTGTTTTATTTTTCCAGCATTTCACACTACAACAGTATTAGTTATTTGAAGCTTTCCATTTCATGAACATTGTCTTTTTCCTGGAATATCTTAAAATTTGCTCAAATATGAAATGAACTCAAATACATTTGAGAGAATGCATGTTTAGCTCATCCTTCACTTTCTCTCTGTGTGTAAATGTGTGAGTGAACAATATAAACTTGGACGAAACTTTGCCAAGTCGTAATAGTCATCCCTCTAACTTTACAAGTGATTTCACTCCCATTATCTTACAAAATCTGCTTTTAAAGACTTACACTGTGGAAGTTCTTTTGTCCTGGGAGCATCTCCTTGTAATATTAAAGCTCATTTACCCTTTTCTAGAAAGGAGGACTATTTGGTGATTACAGGTTGACACTTCTCTAATTTGAAAATTCAAATCTGAGCATTTTTAATTTCAAATTTTTAGATTAGAGGTGTTCATCTGATGAAGTCTATAAAAATATCCCAAAATTCCAAAACCTCTTAGATCTGAAATACTTCTGGCCCCAAACATTTTGGATAACTGTTGCTCAGCCTGTATCTGCATTTATGTCCCCATTGATCTGAAGACTACTATATGCACATGTGTACATCCTTCCAGTGGCTCTCTTTATCCTTTGTATTTTTTAAACTAAATTTTACACCATTATCTTCTTTAAAAAAAATTGCTACTTCTCACGGTTGTAGCCAAGACCCATGCTTGTTAAAAGAGTTCAAAATATGTAGACTAAAATACTGTAAAAGCAAAGTGCTTTCCCTTGTTACAGGTTTATTTAAGATTTCATCCCAGGAGTCTTCAAGTCTGCTTATTGGTTTAAATTTAGTTAATCCCCAAGTTCCAAGAACCCTGAGGGTTGTGTGGATTTTAAAGTGTGTATTTAAGAGTGAACTGCATGTCTCTGAGGCTATCAGCTGGCAGCTACTAAACATTAGCAATGAAAACAATCACTGTTCTCATAAATTACCTTCAGAGAAAAATGTAGCGAGAGAGAAATGGAGAAGTGTTTCTGTGAGCTTTGAAATATATTGCAGTTCTATTTTAAAAAAATAGTTTAAAACTGTCCCCAAACTCATAATTTTGCCATTGGAATAATTAAGCAGTTGCCTAAAGCAGTACCCACCAGGAGCTTAATTTTTTAGACAGAGCAATTAAAACTTGCCTTGAAAACTCCATCTAGCCTTGCCTTCCCCTTCCTGTGTGGTGAGCTGCAGCCACGGATCCTGTGACCATCCGTGGAAGAATTCTTTCTAGAACATGCTTTCCCCAGTCTGAAAGGCTTTCATTTCATCAGTCTGTTCAAATTTTACCCCTCTGGGAGGTATTCCTAGATTATCTGTGTATAAAGCACTCTGTCCTCTACTCTCTGCATTGTTTTTCTTCACATCACTGGAAATTACACGACTTTTCTTTCTTTTTATTTATTGATTTTTATTTTGCCATTCCTGTATCTGCCAAAGGAAGGAGGTCTCCATAACAGGAGAGAAGTTGTTTAGCCCTTTATTGACTGCATCCCTGAAACAGGACACACAATAAATATTTGTCAAATGAATAAATCACCATGATTCTTACTCTGTGAAAATACCTTGGTAACTTTTTATACCGGGGTTTAGCTCCTTAATGGTACCCAACTTTTATAAGATTGTATCCAGTGTCTGTCTGCCCAGACTGTTCTAAATTGGACCAGCCATTTCCAGCCTTTTTTATATCAGAGCAACCAGAGATGTACAATCATATTTGTGAGTGCGTGTGAGTATTCTATAGCAGAGGGAACTAGGAAAGGATTTAAAGCTTGATAAAAAATATAATTGCTTTATTTTCTAAATTTATAATGAGAAAATCCAATTACACAATGTAAAAGATAGTATTAAAATTGAGTTTACTCTATAGCTTCCAAATAAAATGTGTTTCTCTTTTTTTAATTTGCAACCATAAATTTCTCCACAGTACACTTGTATTTCACTTGCCGCGTACTTTGATGCAATGGTCGGGAAACTCTTGAGTTTAAAATTTAATGAATTTAATTTTCTTCTGGCTCAGGAGACTGAGTAACATGAAGATCTGTCAGTATCTTTGGCAAAATAGCTCAATCTTCTAAGTCAAAATAGAAATCAAAATAAACACCATCACACACGTGATGAAGATGGTGGATTTTTCTTCCGCCTGGGCAGTCTCGCGAGAAGTGTGTGCTACTAAATTGCATTTTATGTGAAGAATAAATGGGGTTCCTCCATCTTCTCCCAGTTGCTAGTCCTGTGGATCTGGCGAGGTTTCTTAACTTCTATGACTAAATTCTAAATGGTTTCGTTTGTAAAGTACAAAGGCAGGCGGTAGATCTATTGATCAGGAGTCAACAAAAGAAATGTTGAGCAAATGACCGGGAGGGTGGCTGCTCTCCAAATGTAAGCAGAGAAAGAATGAGATTTTCAGCTTTTACAACCAAACAAAAGAAATAACAATGCCAACAGAGCATATTAAAAAGAAAAGTACAAAAAAAGTACTTGCCTTCAGCAAGTTTAATATTCCTTTCAGTGGAACAGAAAACCTTTCTGGGTGTGACAAATCAAGCTTTTGAGGGAGCTGGTCCTTGCAAGCAACCTCCCTGTAGGCCAACTTCCTGTTCCTCACATCCATGACTCTGTGATATGCAGTCCATTGCTGTGAATTTCCCAAGTGGTGAGGTACAGAGAATGTCTCTGGATAGATTCATTTCACGTCTTCTAGACTACGATGTTCGGCCATGAATCATGAAAATCAGTAAGCAGGTAGTCATTTGGAAGTGATGTGTCTGTTTTTTTGTTTCTGTTTTTACCAGTTATAAGCCCAGGCTGCCTTTTCCAAGTTCGGGAGAGAGTAACTTCAAAAGATATCATCCTTGCCTTCTAACCCCAGTGCTTTGTAACTGAAGGCTTTGTCTATAAATTTCTCACCATCGACAGTAAACATGGCCAGTCTGGTACAAATGCCCACATTTGAAATTGAATCTTTAGGCCTATTGTCTGATATCAAATGGATCGTGTTCCATTTTTTAGTGTGTTCTTCAAAAATGATTTTGATCGAAGTGCTGTTTCACAGAAAAAGGTCTGGTTTCACTGAAGATGTAAATGGTTACTAAGGTCAATTGCCTCTCCAAAAATTCCCACCTTTATTTGCATATTTGAAGTGTTGGATGCTTGCCACACTGGGCTCCAGTTACCGCTTAATGTTGAAAACAATAGAAAATCTTGTTCCTGCTAAAACTCCGCAGCTTAAGAGGAGACAGACAATTTCAGCTGTTATTTTCAAGTCAAAATGACAAGAAACAAAAAATGGGAGGAGGACATAATATCCTCCTATCCTGAAGTTACTCCAGGACACCAAGGCTTCAGCGGACGCTGCCAGCATGGTCACTGATTTTTCATGATGATTCATTACTCATATTTCACACTGTGGAGACAGCCCAACCACACACCCTGCCACCAGATGTTGGCATGTGTGTGGGGGGACTAGCTTGGTGGCCTTACTGTCCGCAAGATGGTTTTTGAGTTTCCCGGAGTGGAGGTCAGGTGTAAGTATTCCCCATTTGTGCCTTGAAGGTATTTGCTTGCTGAGTGACCTCCTAACTCTCTTTCCCAGGTGATCTTGCTAAAATCTCACCTCTTCAATCGCCCTGTTCTTCACCTCTCCAAGGGACTCCTGCCAGCAGCCCTGTCAGCAAAATTTCTGCAGTGCAGTTTCCAGAATCAGCCGAGACAACTGCCAAACATGGTCCAAGTTCTCACAGGATTTTAACCTATACTCAGAGTGCCCCTGACCTGTCCCCTCAGACCCTGGCTCCACCTGTTGTATGCAGCAGGTAAGAAGTCACATTCTTAACCAGAGTTTAATAGTAAAACCAATAATAGTTTCCCCATGGGATCACCCGCCACTCATCCACATAGCTTTGTACATGTTTGCCAAGGAGGTTGATGAGGAAACATAGATACTATGGTTTGTATTGAACAGGCTAGAATAGCTACTGAAGTTTTGAGTGGTTTTCTAGTAATAGAAAGTTCATACACCTTATAGCCCATCATGCTAATCTTTAGAGATGGTGCAAAATCAGTAGTTGTACTTTTTACCCACTTGCTAATGAAGAATGCATAGTGTTTACAATTTAAAAATTACACCAAGTAATCTGATATGATCCTTTGTTGGAATGTTTTTTACTTGTTCTCCAGGGAGTATTTTAAACTGATTTGAAAAATATTCACTTGAAGTTTGTATTTCCCCTTTTAACAGTTTGGGAATGTACAAATAATATGGGCACATTACTGCTGGGTGCAAATAGTTCTCTGAAAACAATACAGCCTTGTGTGTGCTATTCTATTATATTACTAACAGAATTACAAAATGTCGGCCACAGAGCAAGAGAAAAGAGAGCCCAGCGTGGCTGAACTAGTTATTTTCCCAACATTATCATTGTAAGAAAGAAATATTTCCTCTTACTGATTAACATATTTTATTGTTCTTCAATAATAGCTTCACCTTAGATAATTGACCTTGAAACTCAAAATGTTTTTGAGTACAAAATAGTTGAGTGTTTTGAATATAACCATGAGTGTACCTTCAAAATAATTTCTTTTTCATGTTAATGAGGACCACAACTTGAATACATTGCTAGCATATTATTTTTCTAATATCAAATATTGGTTTATCAACCTACATTTTATTATTATGTTCAGTGCTGAGAGCTAGCAACTGATGCGAAGCTTCACAAATTTCATTTTGATGAACTTTTTGTTGGTTAACTTTCCCTCACTGTCACAAACACTTGAGATAAGCCAATGTGCAGGCAGAAAGACATGTTTCTCCTCATGATTACAGAGGTTTCCACTCATAATTGCTTGGCCTCATTGCCTTTGGGCCTGTGAGACAGTTTGCCATGGTGGGCATATTGTGGTGGAAGAAGGGAGAGAGAAAGGTGGCAGGGAGAGAGACCCCCTAGGCTCAGGGTCTTAATCCCCCCCAGGGCACGCCCCCAATGACCTGACTTTTTCTCAGTAGCCTCTCCATGAATGGTCCCACCATCTCCCAGTAGCAGCCCAGGCTGGCCACCAAGTCTTTAACCTGTGGGGCTTTGGATGACTGCTGCAGCCCCAAACTATGTAACACTTTGTTTTAAAGCCATTTATTTTATAATCTTCATTGTTTCTTCTATTTTCTTTACACATATTTAAAAATGGAAAATCAATTTTCTTTCTCTGGCCAGGGCCAAAGTAAAAATTTATTCTGCCATCTAAAAGTTGTCTGCTTTCGGCGCACCAGGTGTGTGTGTGTGTGTGTGTGTGTGTGTGTGTGTGTGTGTGTGTTGCTAAGGATTGAGCCCAAGAGTTTCACTCATACTAGGCAAACACCCTACCATTCAGCTAAGGCTCTATCCCTTATGTCAGCCTTTAAAAAAAAAAAACAAACCAACTCCAGTAGGCTATTAATGTCTCTCTCAAAATATACCTTCTATAGTAAAATGTCTATCAGACACATTATATTTCCTTTTTAGTGATTCACAACATGTATTACTTTATTAAAAATCCTAAGAAGTCTTGCTAAAACACCACCCCTTGATGTTTTTGTTTCTTCCGGTGTTTTCTGAACTTACCTGACCACAGACCAAACTTCTTTAGGTTAACACCCTATAAGGGCCCATAGATTGAGTGTGAGGCAGGACATGGAGAAGAAGCCTTGTTTCGTGGTGTGCACCCTAAGCTAAGATATGAAACCCAGTGAAGTATCAGCTTCACGGGCATCTGCTTCCAGCTTCCGTGGGGAGCTCTCTCCTGTCACTCTCCAAACTTGTGGGAAATCAGCTGCCTAAAGAAAGGAGATGTTCAAAAAAGACTTACCACTCACATAGCTTTTTTCATCATATTCTTGTGTGTGTGTGTGTGTGTGTGTGTGTGTGTGTGTGTGTGTTCTTAGCAAGAAGAATGTAATAGGATTTTTATAAAAGAGGTTTCAGAGAAAAACAAGGGGATTTCACTGTCTACTTGTTCAGTAATGTTTATAAATCCAGTAGTGTGTGTTTTATTTGTTTGGGCTTTATAAATCTGTAATTCAAACCAGGTTTTATTATTCTCTTCAAGGCAGCCACCCATGTAGGCACAGAGTGCTCCAGAAACACACAACTAATTATTGTGGTTTCCCCTGCTGAACTCGAAAGGTCTGGCATTGGATCCCAGCCTCTTGGCTGCTGTAATGTCTATGCAGCCGGCTCTGTTTTTGGCACAGGAGTTGGTAGACTGAAGCCACTACTTCAAATACTCTTTTTAGGTATTATCTTGTGATGAAAAATCTTCAAGCTTATAAACTCTACCTCTCCCAACTTTCCTCTGAGAATATTAGCCCATCACTTGCATGTACTTTCTGTTTTCTTTTGTTCTATCATTTTCTTTTGGTTCCTTAAGGCAAAATGATAGAATTTCATCACTGGGAATCCTTTATGTGCGAACATTCAAAGGTGGAGATTTACTTAGCATGAACATGTCTAGCTGGAAAATGCTTTTCTCTGCAGCACATACAAGTACAATTAAGGACAAAAAAAGAGCCACTTAAGATACTAAACAATAAAATATCACTCATTTTTCCTCATTTAAGAGTGAGTAATTTGTAGTTAAATAACAAACAGATGAAAAATCCTCTGAGACCCTTTGTAATATTAAGCAAGAGAAAAAAACCCAGCAACAAAATACAGAATAAAAACCTAATCATGTCCTGTCTAAAGAAGATAAAAGAGAGAGGCAGTAATTTGACACTTTGCTAAGCCATTGTGGGGTAATTTTTTAACTTACAATACAGTTAAAGTATTGGAAAAAAAATCCTCCATCCTCTGGCAACCCTGTTATGGGACACCGATCACCTCTCAAGTACCTTCAGTTTTCGTGGTTATTCTCAGTACTTTTTTGACCTTTTTTTTGTCAACCACCATTCACTCATCATGGAAACATTCCTATCTTTTGTTCGTTTCCTTAAGGCTTTAGTATGTGACTCATCAATCTGAAGGAAAGAACTCATCTTTATTTTTGGCTAAAAAATTAAGATTCCATTATTCTATTTTCTTGTATGCTGTCTTTTCTTAAAAATCTGTCAGGATATAAAAAGTCTTAAAGAAATAAATCTGACAGACTTTTAAGCAGGCATATAGGTATTTCATGGGGGAGGGTATTTTTGACCAAATATATGTCAGTATTTCCAAGATTACCACAATGCATGTGTGGGTGTTGGTCCCAGTATGCCTCAGATAAGGTGACACTGGCACCTCAAGTGTGGTCTAAGGCAGTAAGAGTTGCCCCTCAATTACACTTCTGTGTGGCTGAGGTGATGGAAGTTGCAAACAAGAGGGAAATGAAGTTTCTAATCCATTAAATTGACCACTCTGTTTGTGATCTCTCATGAGCATCCATGTACAAAACAAAATCTTTCCATGAGATGGAGAAGTAAATGGCAGAAATATTTCCTTGGCGTGGTCTATCTTACGGTACGCAAAGTCAGTGTGTGCCCAGGACCTTCTGAAAAGAGAAGGCCGTACTGACAGCATTTCTGTTGTTCCCCAGCTGTGGCAGACCTTACTCCCAAGCGACTCCTGCAGATGGGCCCCTGGAGAAAAGTGGCGAAGCCACTCAGGCATCCAGCAGAACAGGTAATGAATGAGTTGTGTTGGATCCTGCTTGTTCAAATGGAAGTTATTTTATTTCATTGTGTTTTTCCTGTTCCAAAAAGTAACATATATTTCTGCTTTGCAGAAATTTGTAAAACTTAAAAGATAAGAAAGAGTACCTAAAAAATCATCCATAACCCTAGATTTCATCATGGTGCAGTTTTGGTATAAAGGTGTCCAAAATGCTCCTGTTTAGAATATCCAAAATGTACATCTGTTTAGAAGTGTAACTGTTTTCTTGTTTAAATGAAAGATTCTCTATATAGTATGTAGAGCTACGTAGGATGATTTTATGGCTTGCTGTTTTGTAGATCAGAGGGCCACCCACTGTGGTGCACTGAGTAGGACTCTCCGGAACAGGCCCTGAGTGATGGCCCTACTGTATCACTGTAAACATATCCCACTTTTTCTTTGAGACAGCACAGTGGAGAGGTTCAGATGATGGGCACTGCAGCTTGCCTCACACCTGTTTATCTGTAATCATAATATCCTCTACCTCAGTCCTTTACCTGAAGAATGTTAGAATACAGCAATACCTCAGTTTGCAAACAGAAGCATTTGGCAAAATTTTGCTTCTGTTGGCGAACTCCACATTGGATAATGAACATAAAGGCAGTCATTTTTCCTGGAATCTTGGAATGAATGAAGTCCATGAACTGAAATACCACTATAATAATAGCACCCACCACAGAGGACTGTTATAAAAATTGAATTATTTAAAAGCATGTAAAGCACATATGGCTTGCTATATTGTCTATACATACAGTAACTATATAGTAGCTAATGTTTGCTACTGTCATTGTAATAATTACTTATTTTCAGTGACACAGATGTAGGGACTTGCTTTTGTTAAGCAGGAAGTACACAAGGTAGAAAAGTAAACATCTACAAGACTTCGGGGCGATAGATCTGCCAATAACTGTGAATATTCTCCAGCCTTTCTTGCTAGATACACAACAAATATTGATTGAGATAATTTTTTCCTATGGCAATATACAAAGGAAAAGTACCATAAGCAAGAGAGATTTCAAAGGAGAATTCTCTGTGGCCCTCTCTTACAGTGTAGCATTATGAAATATGCAAATACTCTGTTCTCTGTGTCCCTGATATTTATTCTCCTGGGTCAAAAAGAATGAGGGGGATGTTTCACCTGTAGGATCTTTATGTCCCCTTAGTTGGCTTCTTTATTTTTCTACAGGTTCTGGAAATGAAACTTGTTTCATTTTCATGATGTATCTAATTTTGTTATATACGCAGGATGACATGGAAGAATAATGAGTCCTTGAAAAAATTCTACAAGATATTTCAGATGGAATAAGTTTTATAACAAAAGCTCTTACTCATTAGCAACTTACAAAAAAAAAATTATGCAAAGCAATCTTGACCAAAGCAATCGAAGTTAGAGGATACAAACTCTGCATCTTTAAGACAAGCTACAGTAATCAAGACAGTGTGGTCTTGGCCTAAGGATCAGCAAGTAGATAAAATGAAACAGAGTAGAAAGTATCAAATTAAACTCACACCAACTCAGTCACTTGGTTTTCAGCAAAGATGCTAAGCAATCCAGTGAGGCTGGAAAAACAATGCACTTTGCCCCCTGCCTCACAGTATTCTGTTCTGAGATGGAGCGTAGATCTACCTGCGGAAGCCAGACAGACAAAGCTTCTGGAAGAAAACAAGGGAGAAGATTGGTGACTTTAGATGAGACAGAGGTTTTATAGACCATGGAAAGAAATTACCACAAAAGAAAAGAAAACTAGACTTTATCAAAAAGGAAGCAAATAGGAACTCCACTCAGATTTCCAGAACTCACTTGAAATTCTAATGCCAAAAATTTAGTAGCTACGTGACCTTAGGCCATTTATTCATCCTCACTTTCCTATCGGCAAGGGAACATAATAGCAGTATGATAACCCCTGCCTCAGAGGATGGTTGAAAGGCTTAAATATATTAGTACAAGTAAAGGACTTTAACTGGCCCCAGCCTGTAACAAGTGTTCAATAAACTTCACCCAGGTACTTTGCTCATCTTTGAAAATCTTCCTGATGGCTTTGTCCTAGAAGTGTATTCTTTTGATGTTAGGTATTTTCTGGTTGGTATTTTACTTAGCAGAGTTTACTAATCATTGAAATGGGGGACAGGAAAGGGTGCTGATGAGGAAGAGGTCACATGATCCTAAGTAACAAATTGAGTACCTGGCATCTCCATGCTCTTAAGCACATGCTATGATGTCATGTTCTATAGACCACGTACTCCTGCGTGAGTAGACTCAATTTCTCGTGCCCCATGTAGCCATTCTAGAATTAGTATATTGGGCTGGGAATTTAGCTCAGTGGTTCGGCCACCTGCCTTGTAAGCGCAAAGACCCAAGTTCAATCCCCGGTACCAAAAAAAAAAAAGCTTGAGTAGAATTAGTGTATTAGCCTCTTAGTGGCTTAATGTATTGGTAGAGGGACAGAGGAAAGTAATATAAAGTCATTGGACTTTTAAAAAAAACTGTTGGCCTAAAAATTATTACTGAGGGATTTTTTAATGTTGCAAAAATCCACACAGCATAATCCCCATCTGTTTCCTTGGGTTCAAAGCCTATGATTCTGTGTTCTTGTTAAGGAACCACATGAAAGCGATATTTCCCCAAACACTGTAAGTGACACATTTTAGGGACATTTGTTCGTCTTAGATCTCTTTCCCCATCATAGGTCTCGTAATAAGCTGTTCTCTTCTGTATTGCAGATGACACTGCCCAAGTTACCTCTGATTATGAAACCAATAACAACAGTGACAGCAGTGACATTCTCCAGAACGAAGACGAGGCTGAGTGTCCGAGAGGGTCGCTGAGGAAGACATTGGCTTGTGGCACCTACGGTCCTGAAGCCGTGATATTCCTGGTAGCCCTGTGTTCCTTACCTCATTTATTTACTTGAGAAATTGCCTTTTTTTATGACAAAGTTTAGCTTAGAAGTAGACTTTATATCATTATATCTGTACATGTGTCTCACTAAGGTCCTGCATGTGTTGTGGCCATACCCAAATGCTTCAATACAATTTATTTTTTGTTCCAAGGCTTATAGATCTCTTTGGGTTTCTATTATTTGGTGATAGAATAGATAAGTATCTATCTTTATAAATGGTGACAGATATTTCTTAGCCTGATCAAAAAGCATAAATATGCATAAGAAAACAACCTATGTCATGCAATTAAATACAATTTTATAAAGAGAAGAAAGAAAAACAAAGACTTTTTTAGGGTATCTGCTGTTATTTTTTTTTCTCCTTCAGCACTTTCTTGATTTATTCACCAATATTTATTTTCCTTGTTGTTATATGAAAACAGATTTATGTTGACACTGGCTACCTATTAAAAGATAATTTACTAATGGCTTATTTTGTGTGTTTAAAAACAGCTATCTAAAAAGGATGAAATATATATTTGCTTCAAATTAATCTGGGGAAGGCCGCAAATGCTAGAAAATAGTTGACTGATACATTAATTGGTGCTATTATCATTTTTCTTTCACCAAATTTATCATTTTAAGTCAGTTTTTTAGGTAAAGGAACATATAATTATCTTTTTTTTGTTGTTCTTGTTGTTGTTGTGGGTATAGTCTTAAGACTTTCCTGATTTATGAATAGTTGTAAAATGTCTTTGAATTTATGTAGTACATGTTTCTCAGTAAACATTGGCTCACATGAATTAAATTCACATCCCTGAAAAATGTGACAGCTCATTCGACGGGATTCATGCTGATTTGAAACATTAATATATAAATTCAGTCAATTAAAATAGGCGTGATTAAGTTTCTCCTTTCACTCGTGCATTTCTTTTGAGAATCCAATAGAAGCTACCTTTCCTTATCCCAGAAAAATTTACATAAATATGGAAAGGGATTAGTATACATATAATTTCAGAGTATTCTAAAGTCTTTGAATCTTTACTGAAGAGCCTTGAAGCGGGCCCAAAGGCAATGATATTAACTTCTGGAGGAAACATCCATGTTTTTCTGGAGAGTGTGTGAACCAAGGATAGGCAGTTGCGTACAGTGCAAGATTCATAGTCTGATACTCCATACATTGTTCCTCCTTAATCTAGGGCCAACATCTTGTTCATCTATTTTCTTTTTAAGATTCATCTTAGAGTATTGATTCATTTATTTCACATAATCCCAGTTGTTTAGATTTACCAAAGCATGGACTATTTTATGGAAAAAGTGCATGTTGTTAAAATATTTTAATGTTCATTACAGAATAAACCAGTTCTTGCCCCCGAACCTCTTGTCATGGATAACCTGGATTCAATTATGGAGCAGCTAAATACTTGGAATTTCCCCATTTTTGATTTAGTGGAGAATATAGGAAGAAAATGTGGCCGTATTCTTAGTCAGGTAAGTAATACCATATGATTTTAAAGGCAAAACAAAACTTCGTTGCTGAAAGCTTTTCATATTCTTGATACCTATGGATATGCTTTGTATGGAGAAAGGGAATTTTAGCACACAACATTCTGTAGATCCCATGGTAGTGCTTAATAAAGAAATTGGAACTTTGAGTAATAGATATGACTTTCTCTTTTTTTCCCCCCAAAGGAAGTGTAGAAAGTTAGGGAAAACAAGTACAATGGACAAATAAAGTAAAATTCACAGAGTTAAGCAAAACAAAATATATGACAAGCCTTTTAATATTGGTCCCTTAAAACAGATTGTTATGAAGCCTTCCCAAATAAGGGAATGTTTGGCTTGCTAAGGGAGGAAGAAAACATGTAGAAATTCAGAGTATGGATATACTTTAAAAAAAATGAAATAAAACAAAATGATGAATTTGATATATTATCAAGCACCTATCAAGACAGAAACAATTAAAGGGTGTGGTACAATAACATATCAGCTTATTTTAAAATATAAATGTGGATAAATTTTAACAGCAGAGGTACTGAAGTCTTCCAAACTTGGTAACATAAGAATTAGATGAGGTCAGGAACCAGCCCAGATTTATTGGGGCCACTAACACTTTCCTGCCAAATCCTAGGAATCACTGAAATACCAGTTTCTGCTCTGTGCATCACAGACCCTCTCCCTTCAGCCTTCTCAACATGAATCCAAACGTGGAACTTCTGAGTAGGACTCTCCATCCATGAAGGCAGAAGAGATAAGCATGTATCAAAATAAACACATCCAAATTCTTAACATCTCCTTCCTCCCTTAGCAAACAAACACTTCTTTATTTGGGAAGCCTTGAAAGTAGTCTACCTTAAGGAAACAATCCTGAAAGGTTTGTTATGAACCAATAGGATTCATTGTGTGTGTCTTGTCATAAATAAAGGTGTTTTTGATTTTTCACATACAGAGAACTCCATTTGATTTACTATCAAATCTTCGAGAAGAGAATTACACCCTTGCTGTGAGAAATTCACAATCTAGAAAGGAAATTGATTGGTGTCAGAATAGTCACAGAAAGATGGGCTAGGAACTAGAAAATAACGACAGTCTTTATAATGTACTTTCCGCCTCTTCTCCATTCTATCCTATGAATGCACTGACGAATACACAGCAGCCTTTCCCTTTTACTAGGCATTGAGAGTCCTGTTTGTTACCTTCTCCTTTCTCCTCAGTTCTAAGCCATGTCTCTCATGCCCACTGAGTTTAAGGACAAGTTCTAGGGCAACTGTTTTATCCAATCTACCTTAGCTTTACAACTTAGCCTCCTCCCGGGAAGTTTCTCATGCCATTTTCTGAAACCCATTGCTGATTAAGACTCTGAGGGAGTGGACCCTCCTGCGAAGAGGCCTATGACAGTGCCACATAATCTTTTATGTCTTCTTTTATTGAAGGTTATGTTCCTTGACAGAGGAGAGTTTTCTAGACTCTCATCTTCATTCTAACTTTGGTACAGGAATTTTTTTAAACTCTGTTTTACAAAAGAGGAAACTAAGACTTGAAAGAGTATCTACTTTTCTTTTAAAGTTATGAGATAAATATTAGACCCAGGATTCAAATGTAGATTTATCCCTATCAGAAGCTCAGGCTTTTAACATTCAAGTGCTTTTGAGAAACCCATAAAATACCTTTACCTATGTACTTTATCTTCACACTCTCCAAATGGAGAGTCTTACCAAGTAGAAAAATGGTTATGATAGGATCTGGCTTTACAGCATTAGTGATGGTGTACCAGATGGGACTTTAGGTGACCAGTTCCCCTCAAAGTTTTCAGAAATAGGGGCATCGGAGGTTCAGAATTGGCCACCATTGCCCAAATATTTCTTTCCTCCACTCTCTCCCTCTCTCCCTCCCTCTCTGCCTTCTTCCCCCGTCTCTCCCTCCCTGGGCTTGAGCCCAGGGCCTCATGGATACCAGGCAGTCACTGTACCTCAGAGCTGCACCCTCAGCTGCCCCAAGTGTTTCCTGAGATGCACAAATTCCAGCAATGGTTAGAAAGATTAGGGATTGTTAACAATTAGATTTCAACAAGATTCACCCATCTATCTCTCGTATTCAGTGTGTGAGTAATACGTTACTACAAGGTCCTTATTAATCACCGTTTACTTTCCCAATTTACAAAACGCTGACCTTTGAGAAAATACAGTTTCATTTGCCTTGCTAAGTAGAACTTTCTGGATTTTCTCCTTTGATTGGAGTTCATAAGTATGAAAATCATAAAACTTTGACTATGAGACGTTAGGACAGCTGAAATGAATTAACATGGGCATTCCAAGAAATCACCTTTTGGCTGAGACTACACAGAAAAAGTCTCACATCAAAAGACTTTTAAAGAGACATATGTGCAATGGAAATAACTTCTCAGCCTTAATGTACTGCTTGCCTTTTGATGATGATTATGTTTATTTTGACAAATTTAAAGGGACATTCTTCAGATTTTGGAATAGTGTTTATTCTTTTCAGTTGCCAGAATTTATCCAGTCAATAAGTTTTTTCTTTATGAATTTCGAATTGCCATATGTGAAGTGACACGTGGTTGAGTTTAACAGCTTCTCGATGAAAATTCTGTTTTCATGTCAAACTCTAAAATATTCTGTTTTAATTTTTCAGTTCAGCATTGAAACATTTTCACCAGAACTGCAGGGCCCCTTTAGCTTTTTACAACTCTAGCAATATTGATTTCTAAATAGTGGCAGTAGCACTTAAAGCAGTTAAGAGTACACAAGCAGAAAATGAAAGGCATGGTTTGAATTCTAGCTCTGAAATATATCCGCTGTATGGCCTTACACATGCAATTCCCCCCTCCTTTCTGTGCTTTCAAGGCAGGTGGTGAAACCACTGAGCTAAATCTAAACCCCCAGCCCCATGCACAATCTCTCTTTATCTTTCCTTCCTCTACTTTCAGACATTAGTGATTGACATTACCTTTCTCATACGTGCTGTGAAGATAAATTATATGTAAGTAAGTGTTCTGCATTAACTTTTTTAGAGCAAGGATCACACTTAACCCTCTGTGTGTATGCCCAGAAGTTCCCGCTACTGCTGTCCCTGTTATTATTGAAGTAACCTGCAAGGATAACTCCCTTAGGTGTTCATAAATGAGAGCTTAAATATAGTCTAAAGCAATAATAAAGAGGGGATAACTAAAAGAAGAAATCACTTAAAATGTATTATGACAGAAACTAAAAACTTTCAATTGCAGTTTTTTTTGTTTGTTTGTTTTGTTTTTTTAAGACAGGGTCTTACTGTAGTTTTGAGTAGTCTAAAGCAATAATAAAGAGGGGATAACTAAAAGAAGAAATCACTTAAAATGTATTATGACAGAAACTAAAAACTTTCAATTGCAGTTTTTTTTGTTTGTTTGTTTTGTTTTTTTAAGACAGGGTCTTACTGTGTAGTTGAGACTGACCTGGAACTCACTGTGTAGCCCAGGCTGGTCTTGAAATCACAGTGATCCTCCTGCCTCAGCCTCCCAAGTGCTGGGATTACAGGCATGAGCCACCACTCTCAGCCTCAATTGCATTTTTAAAGAGAGGAGATAGAGACATCAAATTACACAGAAAAATTAACACCAACATCTGTGCATTCCCAGTGAAGAAAAGTAAATCAAAGTTGAGATGAAGGTATCATGCAATCTATTTCTCAACTCTCTGTGAGGGTATCTCATTTAAAAATAAGACAAAGCCATTTCTCTGCTCCACTCTCTCCAGTAGGTCGCAGTCTCTCCAGAGCAGTGTGTTCTTAGGTGGGTGTGGTTCTCAGCCTCAAGACGTTGCCACTGCAGGTGCTCCAAGGGTTCCTCCTGTCTTCAGTCACCGCGTGGCAGCGGCACTAGTCGCTTCTCCCCGTTGCCTTCTCCTGTTCACCATTTTCTGCATCCTTCATATGTCACGTATGCTAGTTATTTCCACATATATGATTTGTGTCAACAGAACTGCAAAAATAATTGCATGTGAGGCAGATATTTGGAGGAGAAAGAGATCCAATGAATAAGAGAAAATAGTATCGTTTATACTGGGTTAGAATAAATCTGTTTCCTCTTTATGTTTTAGAGCTGCTGTTTTCCTCTTCCACAGTTCTTTCCTCTTCACTAAGCCATAGTTCTGAAACCACTATTTTTTGAAGTTAGCTTTTTAAAAAAGAATCCATCCAAATTGAAATTTCTCTCATCCTTTAATGTTTATGGAATGTGCTATACAATTTGCAGCTTAGTAAGTGTCATTTTCTACTCATGAACGCCTGCTCAGTTTAATCATTTGGTACAATGCTATGGTGCATCTATGTTTTTGTTGTTGGTGGTGTGGTAGTAGTGTTGGTTTCTTGGGTGTATGTGCAATCTTTACCTTTACATGTATAAAATACACCTCTTGTAGGACAAACACCAGAAAGGCTCAACACATAGAAGTCTTCAACGTGTACTTACTTTGTTACTCTCAATAAGTATCTCTACTGGTAGTAAATTCATCTTATTGATGGAATACTGAAGAATAATTGGTACGATTTTGTCTGTCTGCTTTACAGGTCTCCTATAGACTGTTTGAAGACATGGGCCTCTTTGAAGCTTTTAAGATTCCAGTTAGAGAATTCATGAATTATTTTCACGCTTTGGAGATTGGGTACAGGGATATTCCTTGTAAGTATAAGTCATTTGTGAAATAATACTTCCTGTATCTGTCGTGTTTGCTGTGGGTAGTGGGCTGTTGAATCATCAGTACAGAATTACATGTTACAGACCACGCCATATGGAATGTGGAGAAATGGCCTATGTTAAAATCCTCGTTCTTTTACTCAACAGCTGTGTGAGACCCTGGGTCTTACCCTCTGGGTATCACATTTCTTAATCCAGAAAAGGGGGTTCATAAATTGCTGTTTTATTGAATCATTAGGATGAAATGAGGTAATAATTTTAAAGAGGTTATAGTAGTAACTTTTCTGTAACAGATCTAATTTAGTACACAGTTAAATCTTAAATTTAAACTTACTGGTGTTAACAGTCCACCTCTTCTGTTGGGTGGATTAAACTTCCATTATGGCATCTCGAGAGTTAAGTGAGTTAAATCCCCAAATATCAAGGTTTCTTCAACATAAAGCGAAATATAGGTGGTGTTTACAGGGGCGAGAAGAAGATGACCTAATCACTCCCAGAAATGCTTATGGAAAAAAGGGAAAGTGGGGAGGGTAAGGGAAAAGAAAAAATATGAGAAAATGAAAAAGTGGAAATAAAGTATTTGTAAATAGGGAAGGGAGGAGGGAGTGAAGGGAGGGCAGGGACAAGGGCAAAAAATGAGAACCAAGACCTGTCATGTAAAGGTACGAGATCCCAATGATGAATGTACTGTATACCTAAAATGTACCAATAAACTCAATGAGAAAAAAAAATCAATCAAGTAAATATGAAAATGCAAGAGAAGACAAAATCAAGTATTTAAGCATTGAGGGCTGTGAGAACGTTTGTCATTAATAATGAAATTAGAATACAGAGATGTTCAATTTCCAATATGTGACATTTCTTCTATCATTTATCACAATGCCTAAATAGAATTACCCTACAATACTACAAAATATATGGATCTGTACAAGATAGGTCTAACCACTGAAATTGTGGAAACGTATAGAAAATCAACTGCACTGTAAGGGAATACATACACAGAAAAATAATCAAACATGGGCCGGGAATTTAGCTCAGTGACTCGGTGGCCTGCCTTGCAAGCACAAGGACCTGAGTTCAATCCCCGGTACCAAAAGAAAAAAAAAAAAAATCAAACATAATATATTGGTTGGAACAATTTTTAGAAAGGTACTTCTTCCATCATGTTTTAAGATAAATTTGATTTTAATGTATTTTGGACTTTGTCTTATTTACTTTTCTCATTTCTGAAACAAAATACCTGGCACCCAGAGTTAAAGGAGGAAAGATTTATTTGACATTGTTTGTAGAGGTTTCATTTCGTACTTGGCTGGCTCCAGGGCACGGCAGAGGGGCATGGCAGAGGAAAACAGTTTGTTGTAGGCAGAAAGCAGCAAAGCAGAGAAGTAACAAGCAGCAAGTGACACGCAAAATGTAGCAACACTCTTTCTGTCCCTTTTATCTTATCTAGGCTGCCCGCCCTTAGGGCTAAGGCAGGTAACACTAACACCCAGGGTGGGAAGCCTTCATCCTACCCAGAGTCCAACCAACCAGTGGACTCATTTAGTAACTCAAGCCCTTAATCTCAGCATCACATGCTCTAGATCCAGCCACTTGTGACAGAAATGCAATGCCATCTACCCGTTGAGGCATTGGGGGGACATCTAGACACAAGTCACAAGAGACTTCAAAAAGCAGTGTCTTTTTTTGTAGTTCCAGAGTTGACATTAAATAAAAACGCATATACACAGATACAGATAAAGCACAAGTATGTCCAGAAGGGCCTTGCCCATGAACCCTGGGATTCATTGTTAACATGTTAGCCACGTGGTGAAAAAACTAGAATGAAAGTGCTCCGCCAGTAAGGGTGTAATAGGAAAGTAGAATGGAGAGTTGAATCCACAAATGAGATTTGCTGGAAAATAGGGTAGAAAAACACAGACAGAATAGGACAGTTGGCTAGGAGGAAAGCAGAGTTTAACAGTACTGGATGCTTTGAGAGAGACTGGCGGATCAGGCTGTGGAAGTTGGAAGAGAGATATTAAGAAGGGGCTGTAAGGATCTCAAGATAAGGCTTGCTTTCTTAATGCATTTTCCCCAAGGCTTGTCCTGGTTGGAAGCCAGTGATTAACATAAGTGTTAGTGATTTCTCCAAGGTTAAGGAGTTATGCAAATAATCTTTTACAGGAGGGAGCTACTGCAAACACTAAGGAATTTCCAAGTTAAAGTACTATTTCCAAATATATTTCTATATAAAAGTTTCATGGAGTTCACAGTGATATTAGATTCCAATGATATAATAATTATCAACTTTTCTCCAGGTAATAAATGAGAGCGAAATGTAGAGCAAGATGCCTAGTACTCTAGTACCAAGTTTCTAGGTTCTAAATTACATTATTATTTATTTTATATTTTATTACACATTCATTGCTATAAGCGAATAACTTTTTTTTCTTGTGAAATAGTGAGTTCTTCATCCCATGTGAAGAGAGTTTGTTATAAGGAACTTGCCTGCATTATTAGAAATACCCTACCTATAAAGGAATTTATTTATGTCTCTGAGGAAAACTATAGTTTGATTAATGATCTTATTTATTAATTTAGTTAGTTAGCTTTGGTACCTGGGATGGAACTCGGGACCTTGAGCTTGTGAGGCAGGCAGTGGAACCTCTGAGCCAAATCCCCGGCCCTGGTGATCACTTTTAAATAATATTTTGTATGTACTGGGGTTGTATATTTAGATCAATATGATATTTAATGAAAACTTCAATTATAATTAGTATATCCAAAATTTATTGTATAACCATTTTAATTTTTACTCCGAAAGAATTACATTTATAATAGCTATATTGAATTCATAATTAACTGAAAAAACCTTAAAAACCAATATGAAAATGGTGTTGGATTAACTGTCATAAAACAATACACTAATATATTAGAAACTAAATTTATAGTTAGCTGTAAGTACACTTTAATAATTTCTAAGAGATAAGGAAAGTATTATAGTTTTCAAATGTTGAATCTTGATTAAAAATTAAATAATCTGGATATAGAGATGGAAGAAAGGAGGAAATTTCATAAAAATTTCATATTTGGTCTTAGATAAGACAAAATAGGCAAATTGCTGATAGAAATGGGATAAAACATATTTGTTCTATTAAGATTTGAATAAACTAAGGCATGATTAATACTTAGTCATACAGGGTTTGGTGTAGTCCCCTTCCATTGGGCATTTTGGATAGTAAAGAAGACAATCAGTAAGTTAAAATTATTTTTTAGGGCTCGCCCTTCCTTTCTTTTTCCCAGTACTGGGAATTAAACCTAGGGGTACTCTACCCTCTGAGCTGCATCCCTACCTTTTTTATTTTGAGATAGAGTCTTGTTCATTTGCCCATTCTCCATAGCCGGGATGACAGGCCTGTACCACCACGTCCCACCTCAGAGTGCTTATTCTAATTCCAAATCTTATCTCTGAAATATTCTCCTACTCTGAAACCTCTTGTTCTTACCATTCAAATTTGAGAAATGGGGAAAATACTCTGGAAGCATCCACCACCATGGAACTATTGCCCATCAGCAAGGAGAACGGGCTCAGCCTTCTGTGTTTAGGTCAGTTCAGTTCCGCTGTGTATCATGTGCCTACCTGTGTTAAAGCTAGATACTGAGATGATCTGATATGAACTGGAGAGGCAGAACTGTCGTGTTTTTAGCTGAATTCCAAGAACAAATATTTAAAATATAATTTCTATTCTTTACTACTTCCTTCACCCTGTGGTGCAATTCTCTAAATGTGACGTACAGCTCCAACCCTCCATACTGGTGCACTTCAGTTCTGTGCGTGAAGGTGAGGAGGAAGTTGAGAAAACAAGTCTATTCAGACCCAAGTGGGAGATGGGCAGTGGTGGGAAAGAGGTGAGGTTTGTTGTGTGTGCATTACGCATACGTCATGTGACATTAGTGTATGTGTCAGTGTGTGCATATGAGTTTGTATATTGTCAGAAGAGGAGGATTGCCACATAGATGAAGGAATTATCAGATGATGAATTAGTACAAAAAAGAATTAGTCCAAGACCTGGCACGTAAAGGTACAAGATCCCAGTAATGAACGTAACTGTACTGTCTACCTAGAATGTACCGATAAATTCAATTTAAAAGAAAAAAAAAAAGAGCGAAAACAAAACAAAAAAAATGGGCCAGGGATTTAGCTCAGTGGTTCCACCGCCTGCCTCGCAAGCACAGGGTCCTGAGTTCAATCCCTGGTACAAAAAAAAAAAAAAAAAAAAAAAATATA
>NW_022900931.1:17243748-17259965 GCF_012274545.1 Fukomys damarensis
GAAAAAAAAAAAAAAAAAAAAAAAAAAAAGAATTAGTATAAAATATAGAAATGAAGGAAGGAGGATGTTAAGAGATGAAACAAGAGTAGTCCTGATGCCATTTTTCATCCCTTTCAGTTGCCTGCGATGGCCACAACAAGAGGAACCCTTAAGCATGTTTGTGTATCCTCAGGACCTTATATTAACTTGGCTGCCTTCTTTCTTAGCACCGGTGCTTCTGAGTTGGGTCAGTGGAAAATGAACATCAGGGGCAACAGAGATACAAGCATGTAGCATAATACAGTACTTGCACATAGTGTGCGCAAAGTAAATATTTGTTTAATCAACGTGTTGCTGACTGCTGACTAGGCAGATGGCTTCCCATGCTGTTTAAGTGATTAATAAAATTGTGATTCTCCTAGGCATGCACGTAACTAGATGTGTGTGTTTCAATAGGCAGTTGGATTCGGTACGCTGTTATTATTTTATTTGATGCTTTTGAGCCCATACTTTAAAAGCAGCAGGAGCTTTTTAAATTTTTTCAAGTATTTTAGCTAGTTTTAAAGTCAGGATTATACTTGACTCATGAGTGTGGTAGCTTTCCTTTTTTTATTTAAAGCACTACTATGTTTATATTGGATCGTGCTTTCATTGAAAGTTTGTAAACCTTACCAGTAACATATTCTGGATCTGGGCCTTGGGGTAGCAGACAAGATGGAGTAGGATGACTTTGCAGGCTCCGCCAGCACCCTGACCCTTGCGGTGCTGGGTTTTTCTGATGTACAGTGGTAGCAGAAATAACTCATAGGTGATTATCTTCTCAGTTTGCAACAAGGAAAAAGAATGGAATTTAGAAGTTTGCTCCCAAGAGTTATACCTTCTACCTGGAATACTTTTTCTTTTTTTTCTTATTCCAGGTTGTCACTGCTATCTACCTCCTCAAAAAGTGCCATTTGGGTGCTTTGTGGATTGAACCTACATAGAAGAGATGTACTATTCATTTTCATTGCAGTTTGTGAAGAGTGATACAAAAGAATAGTCCTGTGTTCTCTTCACAGATTATATCTGGGTGCCATTTGTCAGACATGAACTGTTAGGGAATTGAGACCATTGGTTGAACAGGTTTTGAGTTCTTCAGTCCAATTCTTACAAATTCACCATTAATTCAGAGAGCAATCAAGTGCTCTACATTCATTTGCCATCTTGTTCTACACTAACAACTTACCGTGTGTGCATAATGATGACACTGATTGGAAGCACACAATGTATTGGGGACTTTAAATACAGTCCTTTCCTTGATTCTCACAATTGTACGATGAAATTGGCACTACTATTTACCTCTATATTTTTAAGATAAGGAATTGAGGCTTTTTAATCTATCTCCTTTTCAAGATGAGAAAGTAAGTTTTAAGTAACATGCAGTGTAACGTGGAGAACAAATACCAGAACATAAACAAAACAAGATTTGTCCCAAAGCCAGAAAATTCTCATGTGATCAACTTTGTACATGGCACAGATACAGAAATAAAATGTAAACACAGTTGTTTTGTCTATAAGTTATCTAAAAGTATGGGCTTGTACACTTCGAGTGGCCTGTATTTAAGCGTACCCACTCCAATCTTAATAAAATGGAATGGTGACTTTGAGGATCCAGGAAAGCAAGTTTTGTTGTTTCCTCCTTGGGGGCCCAAGACCTTTCACAAAATTCTCCTAAGAAGATCTTCTTAAGCCCCTCAGTTTAATCCCAGGGTAACATATACCTAAGATTTAAATCTATGTTTTCACGTAAAGACAGACTCCTTCAAGAGCTACCAGACGTGTAGGAAAATAGGTGCCATCTATCTCCATGCGCCTGGGTGTTACCAAGGCCACCCAGGCCAAGGACTTCCTCTTTTATTTTTCAAACCTGGAAACAAGTGTTTCTCTCATTCCCGTTGTCATTCTTGTTTTCCTCTATTTTTCTCCCCTCTTCATTAATTGACTATTCAGAAATGTAATCCCTTCTATTAAGGAAGTGGTATCATGGTTGCTTAGAAGAAGTAAAAGTGTGTAAAGATGTTGCCTTTAGGATAAACCATGTCAGTTAATGAACTATTATAGAGAGGTAGATAAAGAAGACCAACACTTGAAAGAATGTCACTAGAAAAAGAAGATGAAACTGGCCTGCCAGGCCTGGTTTGAGCTCAAAATAAGCTGAACTGCACATGTAAATGATTCTCTCTCTTCCTGATGATAATATTGTGAATTGTGAATTTGCTTTCTCCATAATTTTTACTTAGCTGCATTATTATACAGAGAGACTGTTATATTTCTCTTTAGGTATTTCCTAGAAATGTATTCCCAAATTAAAAAAATTTTAATGAGAGAACATAACTGTAATATTCCACCTACATCAATATACAAAGAGATTCTTATTTTTAATTTTATATAATGCCTATAAACATATTTCCAAAGTATAATTTCTTCCTTTTTTGTGGGGGTACCAGGGATCAAACTCAGGACCTTATACTTGTGAGGCAGGTAATGGGCAGTGGAACCACTGAGCTAAATCCCCAGCCTCCCCAAAGTACAATTTCTATGTTCTATGTTCTAAGAACATAACTGTAGGCCCAACTCCCTGCATCATTACAAAATAGATTCTTACTCTTTTTCTTTAGGTATTTTCTAGAAATACATCCCAAATTAGAATTTCTTGATCAGAGAACATAATTGATTTTGGCTTTGAATTTTGTTTTGTGGTTTTAATCTAGGTAGGAAAGATGTGCTGCTCCTTTTTATTGTTACATTTAAATATTGATGTTGAAGAATACTACAATGTTCTATTTGCAAACTAGATTTGGGCACCACTTGTAAGAGATAGAATATTAAGGAGTTGAGTCATTGGTCTGATCAGGGTGAAGCCTGTCACGGCTCCTCCTTTCCTTCTGTTCTTCTGCATAGTTGTCTACAGGAGTATGGAAATAAGTCCAAGAGTAAACACTGCAGTTGTTTTGCATACACCTGGGTTTCTAATAGACTCTGACCAGAGATTTTTCCATTTCAGACGTCTAAGCGCATTATTAATGCTGTGAGTGTTTTTTCTTGTTCCTGTGGATGTTAGGAAGGTACGGAAGAGTAATCAAAGAATATCTGTTCTAGAAAGCTTGGCTGGCTTTCACCGGGCCTTTAAACTGTTTGGACTAAACCATTTCTCCAGTAGATGGCACTCTTAGACCTTCGACCCCAAAGTTCACAGGTTGATGACTATTCCTTTGCGTTGGCTGCAGATCATAACCGAATCCATGCCACTGATGTCTTACATGCTGTTTGGTATCTTACGACACAGCCTATCCCAGGCCTCTCCACCGTGGTTAATGACCCCGGGTCAGCAAGTGATTCAGGTGTGTATTAAGTACATCTGTGCTCCCTTGTGAAACAGAAATGAGTGTGTGTGTGTGTGTTTAAAGGAAGTGCAAACAAATGGTGCCTATTTAACACTTTTTAAATTTTCTATTATTTCAACCTTTTCTTCTCAGACTCTGACAGTGGATTTACACATGGGCATATGGGATATGTGTTTTCAAAAATGCATAATGCGGCGGATGATAAATATGGATGCCTTTCCGGAAACATCCCTGCCTTAGAGTTGATGGCGCTGTACGTAGCTGCAGCCATGCATGACTATGACCACCCAGGGAGAACGAATGCTTTCCTGGTTGCTACCAGTGCTCCTCAGGTAAATCTTTAGACTTGGATTAGGAGGAACCACTCAATGTAGAGATTTTTCTGAAGAAAATTAATTTTATCCATCTGAATTCTAATAGGCACCAACTAAATAGATGCCAAACTATACTGTGTCCCAAGATAAAATTCTTAGTCATGCTGGTTGTGAAAAGACAACATAGGTTTTTTTCTAAGATATTCATGGCAAGTATGCACCTTTTACCCTTAGGGTATTATCGCTCCTTCCCCGTTACTCCTATAAGAAAATCTACTTGAGTTCACGTTATGAGCTCCTCGACAAAGAAAGGCAGATTGTACATGTGTCTGTTACTGTAAAGATTAGAGAACCAAATCTATCTTGGATTTTTAAGACTGTAAAGTTTCTCTGTATATAAATGATATTCCTCCGAAAGACATTTATGACAGCACTTATTATTCTTAAGGCATTTCTGTTGGTTGTTGAATTTAGCACAATTTCTTTCATTCATTGAGGGAAAATTTTTACCTAAACATGAGATTCAAGAAAAACAACAAAACATTCAGAGACCCTTGGTTCTTCATTCTAAAGGATCTAAAATGTCAGTCTGGTTCTGTGTCTACCTTGTTTGTTGTGTTTTATCCCACTCTCATCTAATTATACAACCTCTCTTCTGGACCATTCTAGAATATTTCTTGAATTTCCTTGAAATAGAGAGTATTCCTTGAATTTATATATACAATAAAAATATTCTTTTTTCTTGACCACATATTTTTTCTTCTTTCCATAAGTCCTTCATAGATCAAAATTAGTTTCCCAGAAATAGGCAGAAATTCTCTTGCCAGCATAATTTACTACTCAGGTTTTCTTCCTTATTTTTTTACTTACCTCAATATTGATATTCATGTGCTTAGTCTAACGCTAGTCTTCAAGCATTTTTTGTAGGCAACTTCTCTTTTTTCTTGAAGTTTCGCTTAGCATTGTTTGAGAATTCAAAATGAGTAGATGTTTACTATATAAGTTACTAGTTACTATTCTAGATAAAGTGTGATATTGCCCATGGTTGATGGTGGGGTGAAGATGTTTTGTTTGTGGACTTGTTAGGGATTTCATTCCTCTTCAATAATGATAAAAAGTGGTAATTCTTATACCATATATTGAAATTAACCAAATTAGCTCATAGAGATTATATATATATATATATACATATATATGTATATATATGTATATATATTGTGTGTGTGTGTGTTCATGTGTTTATGTTTAAATTCCTGTAACTTGCAAAGAAATCCAAAGAAAAAGATTTTGTGGAAAACACATTCTATTAAGGCAAGCTAGGGCCTTTTATTTGCTGTAATTTGGGAAAAGCAAAAAAAGTTTCAAAAAACGGACCTCAGGTTATGAAAGAAAATTTAGCCAAGAAACATAATCAGCAGCCAAGATATGGCAATAAATGATTGTAAACAACCAGCAAAGGCAAGATTATTTCTTGTATTGCTGTTGTTCCAGGAACAAAATAGCTATTTTGCATATTCTCATTTATTTTTGCAATTCTTTTAAAAACTTAAACAACTTAAAGTTGAATTCTTAACTCTCTTCTTGTTTGCATAGGCGGTGCTATATAATGATCGCTCTGTTTTGGAGAATCATCATGCAGCTGCTGCATGGAATCTTTTCATGTCCCGGCCAGAGTATAACTTCTTAATTAACCTTGACCATGTGGAATTTAAGCATTTCCGCTTCCTTGTCATTGAAGCAATTTTGGCCACTGACTTGAAGAAACACTTTGACTTCGTAACCAAATTTAATGCCAAGGTAACTAGATTTGCACCAGTCTTCATATTATGGCCACATTAAAAGGTGTCATAGAATCAAAGTGTGGAGCAAAATTCAACTGCCTTCAGCTCTCATACGTCAACCGTGAAAAAGAGTGCAATAAAATGTTTAAATGGAAGCAGATATGTAAGGTATTGGTCTGGATCTAGGTACCTGAAACTGCAGTGTTGTGTGTGTATGTTATGTTTCTTTCTACAGATGAACAATAAATTCTGAGTATCATTAAAGATTTATTTTAATCTTCTCTCATCTATATGACATATTTATGTAAATTATCCAGAAGTAATAAAGATAAAAAAATTGAAGTGAACTTTCTTACATCAAACATAAATGCCCAAATATTAATTCAGGAAAAATTCTTATTAATTGCAGCTTTATTATTTTAATAGTAATTGCTAATATATGCTAACTTCAATAGCACTTACAGTCAGTTCCATAGTTTATGATTTTTTTTTTTTTTTGAGACAGGGTCTCACTATGTAGTTGAGACTGACCTGGAACTCACTATATAGCCCAGGCTGGTCTCGAACTCACAGCAATCCTCCTGCCTCAGCTTCCCGAGTGCTAGGATTACAGGCATGCACCACCATGCCCAACTCTCCATAGTTTATAATTATTATATCCATCACTTATTATTTTTAACTTTTGGATGAACTCTTTTACTATTAATTTATATAAGCCAGTCACATTATCTTAAATAGCTAAGGTCCCAGTTATTTGGTATTCTGAGATCCACATGGTAGAAAGACAATTGGTATTCTATGGTTCTTTTTTTTCTCGTTCAAGTTTTGCTTTCTTTCCTTGAGATAAAACATTTTAACTTTGTCCTTCAAACAGGTGAATGATGATGTTGGAATAGACTGGACCAATGAAAATGATCGTCTCCTGGTTTGTCAGATGTGTATAAAGTTGGCTGATATTAATGGGCCAGCTAAATGTAAAGAACTTCATCTTCAGTGGACAGAGGGTATTGTCAATGAATTCTATGAACAGGTAACTGAAGTGCTTAGACTATCTCAAGCTGTATATTTGGGCTTCTCATTAACTCACTAAAATTTCCAAAAAGCTGTAAAGTATGATTACTCTGTTTCATATTCTATACTCACGGACAGTTTTGATCAAAGAGTTAAAAATTGTTATGGTAAAAAAAAATCAAACCTAACTGTCACTACAGAGCTTTATGATAAAGTTATTTCAATCATTTTGGGGGAAGATGGTAAGATAATGGAATGACATAATGAGACATTATGCAGGCCTTTGAAATTCTGTTCTTCTATAGATTATTATGATAAGAGGTAGTTCAAATTTATTTGGAGAAATATATTACCTTAAGTGCATGTACTTTTCTAATAGAGTGAAAAAGAGCATATAAGGAAACTTTCCCGGAAATGGACATTTTATTGGATGTGTTGATAGGTTAACAGACTACCAAAAATTTACGACAATAACGTTAAGTGTGGGATGCTACTCCCTCTGGAGTGCTCACCTCAGTTGGTTATCTGTGGAGCTTTCTATTTGGAATTGTGAATTCTTTTAAGAGGAATGTAGAGGTAATGGTGCATTGGTGAAGGACAGGGATCAGAGGCATAAAAAGATTTAGAAAAAGTGAAGGTATTTATTCTAAGAAAAGCAGAGATAACGGCCTTCTGATATTTAAAAACTAACATACAAATTTAGGAATGGGTTGATGTTAATGCCCAACAAGGGATCTAAATGTAACCCTTCTGTAGAAGTTATTGGGTGACAGAGTTGGAGTCCATATCGAAAGAAAACTGTATTACTAAAGGTGTCCCAAAATAGAATGAGGTACTTTATTAAGCAATAAATTGTCACTGAACTCTTATGGGTATTGCAAGTAAGATTCATATATAAAATAAAAGGTTTGTGCTTTTATTTTTAAATTTCTTTCTTTATTTATTTTTTGTACTAGGGATCTAACTCGGGTCCCTGCACTTGCGAGGCAGGTGGCGGAACCACTGAGCTAAATCCCCAGACCTTATATGTTTTTATTTTTATGTAATGAATCTCCTTACAGAGGAATGGGCTTAATTGATGGTCATTCCTGAAAAATTGAAATGCAGAAAAAACATGAAGGGAAAGGAAAATCCATTAACAATAATGCAGTTTCTTAGGCATAACCATCACTGATAGTTTTTCTTTCCTTCATTAGATAACTTCTGGTTTATGATGTCATTTTTTTCCCAGAAAAGTTTGAAGGAGTTCAAACAAAACATGTTCCTAGTAATACTATTAAACATATAATACATAAAAATGTGAAAAGCAATATAATCACAGTCATGGTAACCTAAACAAGATATCAATCTGAATTGAGCAATAAATTATGCTTTCAAGTACCCAAGGCATAAAAGGAAAGCATGATAGGTTGTATATTTGTTTCATTATCATTTCAAGTATTACCTTTTAAGATCCATCTATATTCAAATTTAAGGAACACTCACTAGTGTGATACAATTGTTTATCTGCTGATATGTTAAGCAACTCTTGTTAAAGGCCAAAACCTCTAGATCACAAAATTAGTAAGTAGCAGCAACTAAGCATTTTTCTAATAATCTTAGTGATCTGGGTAGAATTTCTTAGCAAAGAAGTAAAGGAGTTTGCACGTGAATGTTTGGATTCTTGAACTCTATACATTTTAACTGCCCGGTGAACACTGCCTTTTCTTGTGTCTTAAACCTGTGTCACTTACCTTTCTAGCTAGCTACTCATGGTAAATGCCTCTTCCTAGGGTGATGAGGAGGCCAGCCTTGGGTTGCCCATCAGCCCCTTCATGGACCGTTCTGCTCCCCAGCTGGCCAATCTGCAGGAATCTTTCATCTCTCACATTGTGGGGCCTCTGTGCAATTCGTACGACTCAGCAGGACTCATGCCTGGAAAATGGGTTGAAGACAGTGATGAGTCAGGAGATACTGATGACCCGGAAGAGGAGGAAGAAGCCACAGCAGCCAATGAAGAAGAGACCTGTGAAAATAATGAATCTCCCAGTAAGTTATCAACTCTAGTTCTAATAGGTTTTCCAGAGATTGTTTCCTTAATTAGGTTCAGTTAAATTTTATGCTTCTCATGAATTACATCTTAGTGGGAGAGCATGTGAGGCAGTAAGAAATAGCATTCGTTTATTCATTCAACAGATATTTATTGAGCACCTACTTTGTGCAAGGCATCTCTGCAGGTACTAAAGCAGAGCTGTGACCAAACGGACAAATAAATCCTTGCTCATGTAGGCTTACATTCACGGGCTCAGGAAACACTAAGCAAGACAAAATCAGTTTATCTATGATACATTAGGCACTGACAGATATTAGAGGGCAGAAAAAAAAATATGAAGTGCTTGAGAAAAAGGTTGGAGTTTTAGATGACCATGGTCAAGGAAAATATACTGTAGTAAGAGAGCTTTTTTTAAAAAAAAAAAAAAAAGCTGAGAAAATTTGGATGCGTGAAAAGAAGTTGCCAAGGAAAGGAGAAGGTAACATTCCCAAAGGTCCCTAGTGGGCATTTCTGGTAACTGACTGGGAGCACGTCTTGTGGCTGGTCTAATCCGCTTAATTTAATTGTCTATGAAAGCATTATTTTTTTTCCACACCTTTATGTCCGTTGCCATGAGAAAGGTAATGGCTAATCACATAATTAGCAAAATCCACGACCCTTACAGTGACAAGCCAAAAACACTGTTCTGTACTCATAGAGCATAGCCTGCGTGTGTTTTCTACCTGCTCAAATGAAAGACATAAAACCTTAATATTTCAGACCCTTTGCAAAATATTACCAACAAAAGACATTTTGATCATTCCTCTCCTGCCCTGTTTTTAATCACAGTTAGGGAAATCAAGACCCAGTTCGTTTCAATCAACCTGTACGGAGGTTCCCCCTGCGCTTGTCCTCACCCATTTTGTCTTCAAGTCGTCTCTCGTAGCACAGGTGAAGAGGTAACCACCAACTGGACTTGGGATAAAGAGTGCTGCAAATCCAGCCTTAGGCCAGGCTTTTCTACCCTACCTATTAACTTTTGTACAGAACAGAGAAAACGGAGCTTTGTTTCTCTTCAGTATTCTACAGTCGAAATAATTGTTTCTCTCTATTTAAAAAAAAAACAAAAAGACTTCTATTAGAAATTTTGTGTTGCCCTTCATGATCAAAGCTGGACGCCCAAACTTGGGCTTCATGAGTGATTTATTCATTTGTATGTTTAATAAGCATGTATTCGTAGTCTCATTTTGCCTTGTTTTCATTTCAGACAGCTGAGTATTTTGCTGTCTTATTCGGGAGAGGAAGGTTTATTTTTCATTGAATGACATCGGAAGGTGGTGTTTGTCAGCGTAGCTGCTGAGAAAGAAAGCTTTGTTCCCGTGGGTCCTGACCAATTGCTACCTGAATCCAAACACATCGAAAACACAAACACAAAATCCAGGCATCGGGAGCAGAAGCAGTGAAAGCCAAGAATTTATTCCAGAGGCTCAACTTGTCAACCTAGGCTTTAGCAGTCAGTGCTGCATCCAAACATCGTATTCCTTTCTGTCTGAAGGGTTAGGTCACCATTCTGAACACAGATCCTGATACCTGCTCTCCGCACTAATGCAAGAATTTTGTCCATCCTCTTGCTAATGGCTTTCAAAGTTAACTGGCCACCTGATACTAGCATATACAATAACCCATGTGCAGTGATTTGATATCATAGCTGTAGCAGTAATCTCCTTGCAGTGTTACTTCACAGCCAAGACAATGACAAATGTGAAGCACTGTCTGTATTTTTACGCATTGGCCATAACAGTAATGGGATTTAGTTAGCTACTTCATTTTACCGAAGACTAAGGCTCAGAAACTGAAGTGGTATCTCAAGGTTAAAGAACCAGAAAAGAAAGCCAGGTTTCTTAATGTTTAACTCCATTGCTTTTGGTGCTTAATAATTTTAATTTCAGAACTCACATTAGCTGAGACAGTTACCTTGATTGAGCCTGACTCATAGATTTCAGAAACTATTAAATATGTGCTGATAACTTGTGCAGTTTGCAAAACTTGGAGATCTCCCAGGAAACACAGAATAAAATGTTTCAGTATGGTGTTCTAGGGAAAGCAGGCTTTTACCACACCTCATAATTAAACCTGAAAGATTCCTACAGTGAACTAAGAGGTTTCTAATGAAGTACTAAACCACGTTTAGAATTTGAGCAATGAAAGGCTCTTTGTTCTCATTTCAAAAGGTTCCAGTGCTGAACAATGGGCCTCCCAATACAGACCACCTGCAGATTCTAATCTACGCAAATGTATTTGGTACAAACTTTCTTCTACGTCACCTTATTCAATCTAATTCCAGAGAGGTTTATTGCTAAAGTTTAACAGCCTTAATAAGAGAACAGCTGCTCTCATAGGGACTGCCTGGGAAGGAAAAAGAGAAAAATTGAGCTTTAGTTAGCTTCTTCCCCACAAATGTGTACAACTTTCAGCTGGAAAAGTCACCTGGAGCTGTTCAGTGTTTTGGATGACTGATTCAGATCTATCCTTCCGTCAGTGGTGGCCTGTCACTCTCCTGATTGGAGTTAAAAAGCATTTCAGCATTTTAAAATTTCTCAAGGGAAGCTTATTTGTGCTTACCTGAGCCCAAACCAAAGCAGAAATAGACCACAGCTTAGATCAAAGAGTAATTTTAAATTTGCTTTTAAAAATTGAACATATTAATACAGATTTTAGTAGAAAGAGATCAATACATTTTGACAACCAATAAATAAGCATATGCAATAAAGTCTATTTGAATTTTAGGCTTTGAATATCTTCCTTGTTAGGAAACTTGCAGACGTGTGAGGTCATTTGTTACAGCCCCTTCTGCCTTGCTCCTTGTGCCCGGTGCTGGCCCCTTCTTTCCCAGCGTGGTGAATTCCCTTGACTGCCTTCCAGCTCGTGTGTCCTGTCCGCTCCTTTCTTTTCTTTTTTTTTTTTTAAAGGCCTCCCACTTCTCCCACAGGTTGAATCTTCTGTGCTGCCAGAGTATGATGTATCGAAGAGAAACTGCATAGACACTTGTGAAAAATAGCAAGGAAGGCAGCTTTTAAGTGCTGGATGAGCTAGTAGTGAATAAGTGCTAGAGGACCTCTGGGGGAGGCAGCTGATTTAACGAGGACATCTGTGTACGATAACTGGAGCACGTTGACGTTGCGCTCCACTCACCCACAAAACTACCGTCCCTTCCCTTCCCTCCTACCCTCCCCGCCCATCCCTTCCTCTCTGCCCTTTCCCTCCCGCTTTTCTTCTCTTCATTTTCCTTTTTTCTTCTCCTCTCCCCTTATTTTTAAAATTCTACTGTCATAAGAACACGACGTTTGATTTACACTTGGAACAAAATTTTTAAATATGGAAATTGTACCTCTCCAAGTATAACGCTATGCTTTTATAGTCAAAGATGTTGTGCCCTGGGAATTGAACCCAAGGCCTCCAGTGTATTAGGGAACTGCTCTGTCACTGAGCTACAACTCCAGTTGCACCCTGCCCCTTTTCTAATTTTATTTTGCGACGAGGTCTCACTGTGTTGTCCCGGCTGGTCTCAAACTTGCAATCCTGCTGCCTCAGCCACTGAAGTCACTAGAATTAGAAACATACACCACTGTATCCAGCTGGTACTTTTTTCTTTTTCTTTCTTTCCTTCTTTTTTTTTTTCTCTCTCTTTTTAAAATACTAAGATACAACCCTAGCCCTTTTTATTTTGAGTCAAGGCTTCACTAAGTTGCACAGGCTTCGGTTGAACTTGTGATCTTCCTGATTCTTGCCAGAACTCTAGGATTACCTGGCTGCAGTCTTTCTTGATGACTGCTTTACAAAGTGATGGCTCCCAGGTCCTGGAAAACAACATTCCTGGAGGCTGGGAGAAGTTTGCATATGTGAAAGTACTAGAGAAAGAATTTTGGGTTAAAAAATTTCTAAAGCAAATGATCTTAAAAATTAAGGCAAACTGGGAGAAATAGTCAGATGGTCTTGGTCACAAGTGTACGTATGTCTAAAATAGCACAGGTGCTCAGTTTTTGTCTTCTTGACTTTTTCTCCTTCAGAGTGCAAACTCCTTTAAGGAAAGCCTGATTCATCTTTGTTTCAAAAGCATCCAGAAAATTGCTTATTTCTTTGTCAATGCCAGTTTGATCAAAGAGTTCACCTAATGAAGAAATAATAAATACAATGAATGTTTTAAATTCCTGTTGTTTCCTGTCTGTATGGTTCAAAAGTAATTAAAGATAGGATTTTTTTTTCCTATAGTATATGTACAGAATTCATCTTGTCAAGTCGTGTAACATGCAAAAAGATTCCGTAGTGTGTTACAATACCACTGTAAAAAATACTATGGTATGTCAAAAGAATCTCTAGAACGTTACAAAAGTGTTAATAGATGGCCTCTGAGAGATCTAGTTCCTTTGGCATACCCCAAATGTACATCAGTGTAATTGGCATTGATTTTTGTTTTTGCTATTCTTAAATTGTTCTCTTTCCGCCCTTTTTTCCTTCCTGTTATGCTTTACATTGTAAATTATAACCACTTCATTGATTAGACTCAGATATCCCTTCTGATCATCCTTATTTAACAGTCTCAATTTGTTCTGAACTTTCTGCCAACTGCTTTTTAATGTTTTTTGCTATCAACACTTCATTTTCACCTTTAATGGTAAAACAGAAACTCGAAGGAATGTTCTTCATTTCTTATTCAATAATGTGCCCTAGGCTTTGTCGATACCCACCCAAATGGAGCGAGAAGAGTTTCTATCCTAGGGAGATTTACAGTCTAAAGGAAGGATCCACTTACCTTTCAAATTCCTGGCCTCAGTCTAAAATGATCACTCAGATGAAGGAATATAATGAGAGTTTCATTATATTTTGATTACCTAGAAAAGAATGGACCTCTCTTTTGACCGTGGGCCAACTGCCTACTTTACTCTGCAGCTGGATCTCCCAGAAACCTCATGCCCAAGCACCACACATCTGCTCCTCATGTAACTGTCCTCTTCTCAGTAGATCTGACCACTGTCTTCTCGGTTGTTAAGGCTTGAAGGCTCGGGGCTAAATTTGACTCCTTCTCTTCTTAACTCCCTATCTTCAATTGGCTTCCAAGTCCTATTGCTTCTGTCTCATAAATGTTTCTCGTATTTATCTACCTAGCTTCCTTTCCACTGACCCTGTCCTAATCTAAGCCACCGTCATCATGCAGTATACCTCTGTTTGGTCATTTCCTTGGCTTCCTGCCACTTTTCAGAGACTTTATCAGACTCACTATAATTGTACCTATTTTTTCAGTCGAGCAAAAGATCCTTGCTGGCATCATTAGGTTGATTAAATACCCCTTATCCAAAATGATTGAGTCCAGATATGTTTCAGATTTTATAATATTTGCATGGACATAATTAGGTGTCTTGGTGATGGGACCCAAGTATAAGCACAAAATCAATTTATATACCTTATGTACATATTCTGAAGGCAATTTTATATAATTTTAGTGGATCTGTATTGCGATAATGATTTCTCCCATGGGGTCAGATGCGGAAACTTTTATGGGTGGCATCATGTTGCTACTGAGAATATTTTGGAGCCTTTTGGATTTAGTGTTTTCAGGTTTGCAGTCTCTAGGTTAGAAAAGGTCAACCTATATCTCTCTTGTCTATCAGTGAGTTGCCAGACACTAGGAAGTCACTTGATTCATGCCAGATTCTTAAAAAAACAGTTTAGGAATTAGCTTAATTAACAAATTATGGAATTAATTGTTAGTCTTACAATGTCTTCTGTTGAAATTAAGTTGATTATTTTTGTCAATAAAGAGATAGAATTATGTGAGAATTGTTTTTAATGCTTTTCGACTGAAAACGTTAAATTGATCACAAGAGAATGCAATTTATTTATTTATTGAATGGAGCTTTGCAACATGTAAGAGCTGATCCTTAGAAGGATTCCTCAAGGCTCCTATCGTCTAAAGAGAGCTGATGCCTAGAATAATGAGAACAAAGCAAGCTTCTGTATTAGTTGCCTTTCCGTTACTGGGACCAAGTATCTGATATACACAAGTTAAAGGAAGAAAGGCTTATTTCAGCTCATGGTTTCAGAGGGTTCAGTCCACGATCAGCTGTCTCCGAGGCAGAAATGCCATAGCAGAAGGGAATGGAAGAGGAAAGCTGCTCAATGCACGGCAATCAGGAAGGGCAGAGAGAAAGAACAGAGAGAGCAAGAGCTACAACCTCCGAAGGCAGCCGGCAGTGCCTTACCTCCAACCAGGCTCTACCTCCTAATCGTACATTCAGCCAGGCATTCATCAACGCATTAACCTACTGCTAAGGATTGCACCCTCCTGATCCAATAACCTTCCAAAGCCCCATCTCTGTCCTGTTGCAGGACATTGCACATCTCCAAAAAGGGAAAACTGTTGATTCGTGTAAGCGTGATGTTGTCTCGTATTAACACTTACCTGCCCTTCCTCCTATTTCTGTGTCAGCTATCTGACAGCTTGTTCTTTCAACCTTAATTTCTTCATGAGGTTAGGACTATACCCAACTGTAAGTTTACTTTGTGCTACGTATCAATGCAAAGGATGAAAGATTTCCAGTCCCCACCACTTGATCTCATATTCATTCTACATTACTGGGGAAAATTGCAGAGCAGGATTCTGATTGATCTGACTTGGGTCACATGCCCATGCCATGGCCAATCCCTGTGACAGAGCTTGTATTGCCAGGAGGTAGACAGAGAAGTCAAGTTTGGCAGCCTTTTCTATATAACTGGAGGAAGGGAGGAAAATTCTCAAATAATTTGGGATGCACAGATATCAGATGAGATAATGACAAAGAGAGGAAGGGAAAAAATAGAAATAATATCTACTCTGGAAAATGTATATGGAGCAGCATGAAAATTTAGAAGAAAGATTATTTCTTAGAAGAAGAATCCAGGGAAATGTGACTGGGACTTATGAATGGATCTGAATTTTATTAGTGATTAAAAATAGCATATCTGAAGGAGAGGCAGGACAGCTGGAAAGTAGCCAAGTTCGTTGCATATAAAGAAAACAGAACGGTTAAGTATAGTTAGCAGCTAGACTGCAGAAAGAGCGACAAATATGAATTTGTGACAGCTTGTGGAAGAACTTGGAATGGAAGTTGAAAATATTGTTTTGCTTTTTATTTGTTGTTGTTAATACTGGAGATTTTCCCCCAGGACCTTTGCACAGAGCTATATCTTGAGCCCTTCATTTATTTTTCTATTTATTTATGACAACATTTCACTAAATTGCCCGTGCTGAGTTTGATCTTGGAATCTTCCCTCCTCAACCTCCCAAACTGCTGGGGTTATGGGTGTGTCCCACCACACCTGGCTCAAAATTAACTTTGTAGTTTAGGCAATGCAGAGGACCGATGTAACAAATGTCTTCAGAGAAATCAATCCTGTAGACTTCTAGGAGTTGAACTGATTGACTGAGGATGATAAGAAGTTATTCCCATCACGTAGGTGAGAAGTCTTGAAAGCCGGAACGTGAGAAAACTTAATAGCAAGACACAGGTGGAAACTTGTGTCGACAATACCAAATACTAAATATTTTTCACAGTTATTTCTCAGCAACATTTCAATAGTTATTGCCATCATGATTTCTCCCTTCTTGAAAACTGCATCATGATAATATATAAATCAGGAGATGGGTATATGTATCCATTGGGTACTTAACTCATTATTATTACTTTTTTTTTTTTTTTTTTTT
>NW_022900931.1:17260270-17272602 GCF_012274545.1 Fukomys damarensis
TTCTTAACTCTTTTTTTTTTTTTTTTTTTTTTTTTTTTTTTTTGGTACCGGGGATGGAACTCGAGTCCCTGCGCTTGCAAGGCAGGTGGTGGAACCACTGAGCTAAATCCCAGGCTCAAGTCATTATCAATATGAAAGAAAATTATTTCTATGTGCTCAGCCTACCAATAAATATACAATTTGGTGTTCCAATTTTTTTTAGGAAAGAAAACTTTCAAAAGGAGGAAAATCTACTGCCAAATAACTCAGCACCTCTTGCAGAACCATAAGATGTGGAAGAAAGTCATTGAGGAGGAGCAGCAATTGTCTGGCATTGCAAATCCAGCCCTGGACCAGTCTGCTCAGCAGCATGCCTCAGAGCAAATCCAGGCCATTGAGGAAGAGGAGGAAGAAAAAGGGAAACCAAGAGCAGAGGAAACCCTGGCTCCAAAGCCAAACCAGTGACCCTGCATAGAACGGGCTGAGTTTCCAAACATATGTTGATTTGTCATGGACTCCTTTTCAAGCCAGCACAACACTTAGACACAACACTGTAGAAATGAAAGAAGATGGGGAAATGGCTATTGCACTTTGGGGTCCTTTGCATTTTATGTGTTTATTTTTACAGTGAGGTACATTGTTAAAAACTGCTGCTCCAAGAAGCTTTCACACCACAACACCAGCTTCTGTGGATATTTTTTTTTTGTATGGAGGAAATATATATGTGTGTGTGTGTGTATAGGCTCCCACATAGATATATATAAAACATAGTCACACACACGCATGCAAACACACACACACACACGTGTGTGCATACACACTGAAAGCCAGGATTACTGACTCCACATTTTAGTGATGTTCATTTAAGACACATAGTGGTCACTGTGATAATAAATCATAAAGGAAAACAAAATGCATGGGAAGTGATGTGACTTAGCATGAAAATGGTGCAGCTAATGTAGGTTACGACTAAGCAGCTTTAGCTCTTCAGACTGAGGGATGAAAGTTCCAGAGAATTATTTGAATTCTGATATATCCTGCCAACACTGTGTGTGTGTGTGTGTGTGTGTGTGTTTCTGTGTTTCTGTAAGAGGAGAGAGTTTGTGTGAATGTGTTTGTAAAAGTAGAGACATTTTTATGGTTTCAGTAGTTTGTAGAATAGCAGTAGTAGATGACTTAGTACATGTGAACAAACAGAAGGAAACTCGCTCTGGAGAGTCTTTGAAAGGCAGCCATTCCAAATGCCCTTTATTTAGCTAGAGGTCTTTTCACTTGGAGGGCATTCAAGGGCCACGTGATTGGTACTACTGCTGTCCACCACTTGGAGGCGCTCCAGGCTCAATCCTGGAAGATGGAGGCATTTTCCAGTCTATTTCGCTAATGAGTATATATGAGCTGCTTGTGAGTATGTGTGTCACTTACCTAAGATCAAATCACCTTTTAAGGGGCTGGCATTCTTTAAACACCCAAAAGGAGCTGCAGGCAGGTAAGAGTTCTAAAAGGATGCCAGAGATATGGGAAATTATACTTAATAGTATCTCCTGTGTCTTCTTGATTTGCTGCAAATCATATATTAGGAAGAAAAGAAAGGCAAACAGAAATTCACTATGGGTTTCCTGGCAAGAGATGAAAAAACATCGCAACTTAGATTTTTGGTGTTGACGTAAGGAAGACACGGTCCTTGACAGCTGTAGAAGATTGTCTTTGGGAGTGAAGGCCCCTCTGACTCCCTCTGTGTGGTATTTCATACACTGTGTGATGGAAACCTCTGTCTGCAGTCTGGCCTGTTATCACGCTTCTTTTGACAGGGAAGTTTGTAGAAGGATTATTTAGTGATTGGGCTATTTTGAAAGTTTTTTTTTCTTTTTTTTTTGGTTTGTTTATCTACACTTGTTTATGCTGTGAGCCAAACCTCTATTTAAAAAGTTGATACTCACTTTCAATATTTTATTTCATATTATTATATATGTCATGAGTAGTTATGTGATGTAAATATATAAGAACTTTTTTTTTTTTTTGGTTTCTGTAGATAGTAAACTCTTTTTTAAAAAACAAAAAAGGGAAAAGGGAAACATTTTTATAAAGTTATATTTTAATCACCATTTTTATACGTGGTAGCTATCTCCAACCCTAGGAATAAGATGATAATTTTGTTTGCATGGAGGTCTGTGGGTAACCATTCATCTACCTATTCTAGTATAAACGATAATCTCATGCAATTATTTATGCTAATTTAATGAGGATGCTGAAAAATTTTTTCCAGTAGTAACTTTTGCTAATTGAATGAATTTTGAATCTTTGACTTCAAGATGAAAGAGTTAACCAGCTCCAATTTTTATAGTTGGTGTCCCTTTCTCTCCACCATAGATTTGGTTATAATTCCTCCTCCCATTCTATATACAGATTGCTCATTGTCTAAGCAACCGTCGTTTCCAAGAAAATCTTGATTGTAATTTCTACTGTTTACCTTCTCTGAAGTCATAGAAAGGAGTGTTTACATTGAAAAAAAAATCCTTTGTTTCTCACAAATGTAAATTCTCCCCTACCAAAGCATGATTTTACAGTAATCCATAGCATTTTTTAAATTAGGCAATGGTACCACGATAAGATAATCAACATGGTTTTAAGGCAAAGTTTCCAGTACAGAGGAAAATATAAAAACTATCCAATGGATGCAGACTTTAGCTAAATAATTATAATCTGTTTCAGTGTTACTTCTGTGTTAACACCAGGTCTTCATTATTTAGCACTTACTGAATTGTTTCCATTTTCTTAGCATTGCCTGTGTGTCTCTACATTTGCAAAATTTACTGTGAGTCAAATATATTTCTTCAGTGAATTGAGCTGTTGTGTATCCCTTGCAAATAAAAAACAAAAGGAAGAGGCTGACATACCATTGTACTTACATTAATCTTTTTCCCTTTTCCAAATGGTTATATGTCTGTAGAGTTAATATAAATATAGGGAAAAGCTAGGTGATTGGAATGACAATGCCATTGTGAACCCATAGCTGTATATAAGCAGTTTTATTAAAGCTGCAAAGCCTAAGCCAGCCAGGAGGTCTTAGCCACTGCCTGGTTGTGTTTATTTGCTTTGTTTTAAGGTACCTGAAATACCAGGAGTATTAAGGACCTAAACAATGAGAATATCTCAGTTCCAGATTTGTGTTCATCAATCCAGGCAGATGGATAATTTTTTTAAATAGCCATTATGTTTAGACTAGATGTCAGTTGAAAGGCTGGAGATCCACCAAATGTGTAACTTTGATACAAACCTGGGCCATCTCCGAGGATGCCTAGGAACATATAAAGGTATTTTCCGCTGGTGATGTTTTTGCCTCCTTGGTGACAGCAATATTACTGTGTTCACTTCCATCTTCAGAGCTTACTTCCTGTGGTGCCAGTGTTATTTGTTGCAATTACTACATTGTTATATGAGCCTACTTATAGGTGCCATTAGATAAACTCAGGTCTTTCGAATGAAGGAGTTTCTAGCACAGTTAGGGAAAAGGATAATTTTTTAGACAGCCATAAAAATCAATGGGAAAAATTAGAACTCATTGCTCTCCATTAAGTCAAAGTCCAAGTATATTCTGTGTGTTGTTGGTGTCATTTTCAACATGCTAA
This sequence comes from Fukomys damarensis, assembly GCF_012274545.1. NCBI lineage: Eukaryota > Metazoa > Chordata > Mammalia > Rodentia > Bathyergidae > Fukomys > Fukomys damarensis. The sequence continues at coordinate 17,263,876 of NW_022900931.1, forward strand.
TAGGCTGTCTTTCCAGTGATCTAAGTCGAATATTTATTTAGAATATTATTTTCTTGGCTGAAACACCACTTTTGCTTTTCTTCTTAACTGTAAAATTACTATTATTTTTGTCATTTATGCAAGATCTGCTTTTGTCCTTAGATGAAGATAGTAGTTCTGTACAGGAATATTTCTATATCGGTCTTCATCTAACATGAAGGAGTTTCTTCATGTTATGTTTCAGAAAGCCTCTACTTATTAAGGACATAATACCCAATTCTGTCTGCTCTGTTTTGCTTGAATCGCTGGACAAATCCTAACCATTGCAATCCCAGTAATGTTAAAGGAAAGATATGGAATGTCACGCAGACTGTTCATTAGCTGTACGTAGATGGTTTATGTGCGATTTTCCCCATGTCCCCTTTCCTCCCTTCCCAGAGAACTTTCCTAACGGTAAAAGCCGTGCAGAAGGCAGGAGCTTTGTTTAAATGATGGAAAAATATAAATTATTTTCTAAGTAATAAAAATATGAAAATTACCATTGTAAATAAAGTCTAAAGTTTGAAATGATTGCTATAAAACTTGAAGTATTTGTCTGATGAACAAATCCTGACCAATGAGAACTTAATAGCTCCCAAATCATTTATACCCTACTTTGAGAGAATTCTTTGTGTTTCTGTGTAATGGTGATCTCCACCATTCTTGTCAGTTACAATATTTCTAAAACAATAAGGAAAACCATCAAAAGGGTCTTACTATAATTCTCTCCTTAGTTAATTCCCACTTAATGCCTCTCCTGATGTATACGCCATTTGCAAAAGGCCTTTCAAACTAGCAGTCTGGTGGGGTTCTGTGAGCTTTCATAGTAAAAAAAAAAAAATCAGGATTCTCCATATTCTACAAACTACCAGATAGTGTGTGTGTAGAAAATATACCAGCAAAATGCTAGATGCGACTAGCTCAACTTCAGATGATTAAGAGTTAACACGTGTACTTTGAAACCAAGCTGGGTTTCCACCATCATCTTGCCTAACAAGCAAGAAAAAATTTAAGACCATTATTCTAGGTTATTCGTTTCCCTCATCATCTCTATGAGGAAAAGCTATTAATTTGCTATGATAAAGTTATGATATTGTGCATTTTAAAAACCTGCTCAAGTTCAGATTTAAGGTTAAGAAATCAGGCATTTGAGGTGACATGTATTCTGAAAATAAATTATTCTGCGGATTTCTAATCAAAGAGGGAATGTGTAGTTTGGTGGTCTGTATGCACATCGTGTTTTCGCAATCTGTTCCTCTAGAAAATATTCAAGTTCTTCTGGGAAATTCATTTTGGAATGAAACTGTAAGCAAGGAGTCGACTGTAAACTATCATTTAGATAACTTAAACTGAGTTTTATGTAAGTATTGGTTTCACACCAATGATCCATTTTCAGAAAATAAGGACATTTTAAAGTTGATGTTATGTGCCGCAAATGTTAGGCGGTTTTGCTATTGCTTCACACATGGCGTTTGTTAAAATACTGTTGCTTTTACCTTACCTAATGGGTGCTTTCTGTTTTACCTGAATTGATCTTGTTATGCACGCTAGGGAATTATTCTAACAGTGGGTTGACAATGGTGATGGAAATCATTGAGCTTTTGTATGTTGTGTGTATGTGTGTGCGTGTGCGCTCCGAATATGTTCGGAGGCACAAAACCCAATGATTAAGGCTTTAACTATTTGGTGGAACCCAGTCTACTGAATCGAAAAGATCCAGTATAAGTTATTTTAATGTAGATGAAACCTTAAAATATACAGAACTATGTATGGATGGAAAGCAACACTGGCTTTTGACATAAGCTTAAGGCTTTGAGAATAGGCCAGATTTCTTGTGTAAAGGCAGCTAGTTCTCTTTATCATGTCTTTAAGGTTGAGCATGTTGCCATGTAATTTTGTCCCTGTATTTCTTCTTCTCAAGAGGGTTGTGGTGCACAGACGAAGAGCCAGCACTTCTCCTTATAGAAAAGAAATGTTCACCGTGTCCATTTCAAAAAACTTTTTCTCATTGCTCCATGTCAAGAAGTGGTTTTTCAAACATGAAAATAATTTAGTCAAACAACCCGTTTGCAAAATAGTAATGTTAAATTTTCATATGTAAGCACTACCAATATATTTAAATTTTACTTCTCTTGAACCAAAACTGTGTTGAATTTTTTAATGAAATTAATCTGAGACCCAGAAAATGACTTTCCGTGATACTGAGACATTGAATACTTTGCCATATCCAGACTCAGTATCATGTAACAAAACTGTTGGACATTTATTTTTCTAATGCCTTCTTGTCCTTTGTAGAGCAAGTGTTATAAAGTTTCCAATACATAAGATTAATAAAAGTGTTAAAATTTAAGCTTTTTCCCAGTTTCCCAAGGCAAAACAATGTATTACCCAACAGTAAATGGTATATTGTGATAGATTTTATTTTACTAAACACTAACCCAGTTCAAAATCCAAATACTTCGCTACAAAAAAAATTAAGTATTATTAATCTTAACTTTCACAGAGGAAGCACTGATCAGTTGAATAACCATCTGCATTCATCTATCAAGCATGCTGAAATGGTAGGTTGGAATTTGAAACATTAATAGAAAGGTGTTTAAAATATTTTAAATGCTTTAAATTTTCAGTGGCATTGAAAGTATCTCTTTCAAATGAAACACACTACAGCAAGGAATCCATCCTTTTTTCTTAGAAAATCCAAAGAATTCAGAGAAGCCCCAATCATACTGAAAAAAGAAAAATACAGCTTATCCACAGTGTCAGTTCTCTGACTAAATATTGATAAAGAAAAAGTAATCTGAAATTCTGTCTGCCATAATAAGGAAAAAGGAATGACTTTTACATCAAGATCTAAATGACCTCTGGTTTCATTGTGAGATCCATGATGCTAAGAAGAGAAAACTTCAGAGCTGAGTACTGGGAGCCAGTGTTACCTAAAACTCAAAGCATATTCCAAGACACCCCTTCATCTCAGTGAGAAAGCAATTTAGACCTTAGTCACTCTGGACCAGGATGGCATGGTGGATCCATATTTCAGCCCTCCTTTGCTTACTGTCCTGAGTACTTATACGTGTTTCTGAATGTGAATTAGCCTTTACGGATTGGAAACTGCTGCTTAAATACCTTTTGAAGGGAAGGATTTTTTAGTCTAGTCATGTTGTTCCCTATAGTATGGCAAAATACTCGGTTTATTAATGTGAAATTAAAAATAACTAAAATATTTTTGTGACTATTACTTGTTGATTGATAGAATTGTCTCCTGCCACCTCTCTTTAAAATTTTCAATGTATTATTTTTATGACTCAAATCTATGTTTCACCTTAGCTATTTATAAGCATAATCTAGTACTATAGTGTTGCCATCCCTAAACAATAACACTAACATATCTATATATTACCTGTTAGTGAGATTTTAATGGCTTGACTTTTAATATATATTTATTCATTAGTTTAAGAAATAACTAATTTTTATACTCTATGAAATATTTGCATGAGACTTTTAGCATATGATGTTTGCATAACTTTTTCTCACTTATGAGTGTCAGTTTATGTCTTAATATATTCTCACATAAGAATTCATACAATTTTTGCTCCAAAAAGGACAATTTATTAGTTAACAAGCACTGGAAATAAATATTACTGAATCTATACCTTGATATTTCTTCCTAGAGATTTTCATCATACAAAGCACAAAATGAAAAATTGGTGCTTTTATAAGTATTCTAGAACTCTGAATGAAACACAATAAATATCAAATTCTCCTTGTTTTTCTATAATGATATTAGCATAAGAAACTAGAAGAACTTTATTCTGAATCCAGAGTGGTTTTGGTTAGTTTGGTTAATTGGACTTGATTTCTGATGTGAAAATATGTTCTGATTTCTGATAGACCTGTTGTTTTGAACAGTTTCCTCATCTTGACCAAAATAACAGTGTCATTATGTAATTCTAATTTAGCATGTCCCAAATATTTGGCCTCATATAATATTTGTAAATCAGAGAGTATGGAACTGATGTAATTTAGTGTTCCTACACAGCAATATTTTCAAAAAATTATCAACCAAAGTGTCTCCACAGGGATATCTTTGTGCTGTCCCCTATAGTTGACAATTTTTAACAATAATTCTTACTACTCTCAACAAAACTAAATATGCTCATTAATTAATAAATTTGTCCGATTTATTAACTTTTAGAGATACAAGAGTGAGGTATTGGAACATAAGTGATCATTTTGCAATCGGAAACATTTTCTCCTCTCACCTGTATTGTATGGACTTAATATATGTAGCAATACCTGATATTCTATTGCAAGTATTTGTTAAGAAATACCATTAATCGGTTATAATTGTTTTGTAAAAAGTAAACTCTGTACAGAAAAACATAATAGATAAATTGTATTTATTTTTATTATTTTTTAGCTTAGACACTATTTGATGCTCCCTTTTTGCAAAATTACTGGAAGTGCCTCTTGGTTTTATATATATACAGATACATGCAGTACCTATATATTCAGACTTGTTACATTGTATCATAGTTGCTCAATGTGGACGTTACAATGTGAAGATAATGTATAATATAAAATAATTCTGTGGTATCATGTTTGATGTAATCATTTGTGCAAGCCAACTCCTCTACATTTCTGAAGGCTTATCTTCCTCTCCTGTCCAGTGCAGGATTCTAGTATCCAAACTACTTTGTAGTAAGACATCCCCTGACACGTCTGAATTTCCAAGGACCCTTCGTGCATCTATATTCCCATGATGACATCTTCCTTTCTATCACTGTGGCTATCATGCTTAGCCACATTAATTATCACCTAACTTCCTGCAACTAAGTTACTCCTTTAGTCAAATGGACTCAAACCGAGATTGTCATATTTCTCACATTCCACGTCAGAGTCCTGTAAAATAATGCTGCCATTTATCCTGTAAATCCTACAATTTATTCTATAAAGTCTGTGGCTACCTAATACATAGAGTCCTTGGATTTTACAGGCTTAGATATCATTGTTCCACATGTTTGAAATGAATAATTTATATGAGTCAAAATGAGTATTTCGGCTAACTCACAGTCCTCAGAAACCAATGTAAAAATGTGATTTCCGTCCAAGGAATGTGTTCTTTAATCCACATGTATGGATTTCCCTGTTACCTATGAGTCAAAATCCCAACATGTAAGCCTATTATTTTTAATGTTCCCTTTATTCTCTCACCCAAGACTACCTTCCCTCCAAAAAGGAACCATACAGACAAATACTCAAAGGAGTATTTATATATTCTTACCGTATGTTTCTCTCTCTCCCTCCCCCCTCCCTCCCCAGCATCCCACTTACAACACAGCAGCATAAGACTAACAATTCCTTCCTGAGCTGTACATTTTATCCCTTTTTTCTCTATCATTCTCAGCCGAGGGAGAAAGTAGCTGAACACTCCAGTTGGAACTTTCATCTTGTCCCTGCAATTACATGGTCGCAGAACCAGTCTCTGGTGAGAAAGCATTAAATTGCATGGTACGAAGGGTAAATCTTAGAGCCTGAGATCTCAGCCAAAGGCATGGAATGATGACTCGCTACTTGAAATTGAAAGCCTCAGATCAGATTAGTGTATCCTTACTCACACTCATCCTCACTTGATGCAGCTCTCCACACCGCCTTCTGCCTGGGGTTACACATGAGGAGGAGTCTGGGATATGGGTAAGATAACTCAACTGATGGAAAAAAAAGCAGATCTACTTGTTAGTCTGCTTTTAAGGAACCGTCTTGCTTATTTTGGTCCTGGAGCTACTTCATGTCCTGGACATTTTGTTTTCTGGCATCATGGTTGGTCTAAAGGAATCCCAGACCTAATTTTACTGAAATTGGTTAGATTTGAAGTCCTTTTTGAGCTCACGCTGAATGAGGTCTTCTGGGAAACTGGGACTAGGGTTGGGTTAGGGATCGAGGATTTGTTTTCACCTTTGTAGTTAACACTTGGTATGGAAGAGCTCCTGACTGTATGGTTAATTTGACTGGCTTTTCCTTTCCAGATGTCAGAGGTAAGTTCACTAAGGGCTTGGTCTTTGATCTTTGGAGACGGTGAAACAGTAAGATGACTTACGGACCCTCTATGTTGGCAGTGATAAATTACTATGAACTTGGATTAAAACAATGCAAATGTATCACAGCTCAGTAGGTCAGAAGTCCAGATGGGCTTGACTGGGTTCTCTGCTTTGAGTCTCTTGCAACACTAAAATCAAAGTATTTGCCAGTCTGGGCTCTTCTGTGAAAGCTCAGGGCACAAACTGCTTCTAGGCGCGTTGAAGTTTTTGCCTGAATACAGCTCCTTGCAGACAAAGGGCTGGGGTCCCCTTATCCACTGAGAACCTCTGTCAGCTTCTTAAGGCCACCTGCTGTCCTTCCGACGTTGCTCTTCTCATTTTCCCATTTGCAAACCAGCTATGGCACACCCTTGGTTTTTATGCTTTCAAATTCTTTCCTAAAGTATCTCTGTCTTCTGCTGAACAAAAAAAGAACTTCTCTACTTTTTAGTGTTAATGAAATTACTTGGGGCCCACATGATCTATTTCAAGGGTGAGGCCTTAATTATGTATGAAAAAAATCTCCTTTGAAATGTAACCTAATAAATTTAAAGTTCCTTGGAATTGGGGTATGGATATATTTGGGACCTGTGAAAAGAGTGAGCAATACAATAAAGATAAAGAAGTCATATGAGCTCCACTGGTGCTCTCTCGTGCCTTCACGAAATTGGTAGTCCCAGTGCAAAAGCCAGAAATGGCAAGGAGGAAAGCAGAAAGGACCCAGAAAGAAGCTGTAGCAAGCTACCTCTGAAACTTCCTTTTTTCTATTTGTTTAAGGGATGTATTTTCCAAGCAAAGGATACTTTTATCAGAATATACATGGTCCCATTACCATAGAATTGAGAGCAGTTGGATCATTTTGTTTGTTATTGAGCCTTCCAGAAAAGAAGTGATTGATCCCAAATTAACAAGCTGAATTATTTTCTGATACTACATCTTGGCAAGGGAGATTGTGTTTGGAACACAGAGAATTCTCCAAGGAGCCCACCACACAGAATAGTAAATGTAGTGAGAAACTAGATCCGCCCAATAAAAACAGGACCACTAAGAAACTTGTCTCTGCAGGAATGAAGTTTGGATCTTCCCATCAGTAAAAGTAACCCTCAACTAACTGAAGTGCTGAATGAAGTCAAAGAAAAGACAGAATAAATAGAGGAAAATAGGGTTTGCATATGTGACTTTTGGCTTTGTAGGCAATTATAGAAATAAATTCAAATTCATCCTTAAACACTTTAAATTTTAATTTTTATTGGTACGTGTTTGCAGTATACAATGATTACATTCATTGTAAGGAATTGCATGCAATACATAACGCATCTCGATTCTTTGTCCCCTCTGCCCCCCTTTTATTTTGCCAGCATCAGATTCATTTCTTATATAAATCATTATAAAGTTAATTGTCATATATAGAGATCAACAACCAGTCTAATAGCCCAAAACACAAAAGACAATGTTACTAAATCAAGTTAAATTTTAGATGCCCTGTCTATGCTGGATAACAATGACTTTTCTTCCACTCTTTTAGCCTATTATCTGTCTTTTATTTCACACTGTATTTACATACTGAGTTCTTCATATGCAAGAAACCATGCTATATTTGATCTTGTGTGTCTGATTTACTTCACTTAATATTATGGTCTTAAAGTGCATCCATTTTCTGATAAATGATTAGTTTCTTGTTACAGCACAGTAGTATTCCAAGGTACATAAATATCATGTTTTCTTTTTCCATTCATCTGTTGATGGATATAGGATCTTTCCAAGTTTTACCTAGTATGAACTGTGCTGTTATAATTATAGGTAAACATACATGGCCGTGATATGATGTCTTTACTCTTTTGGGAAGAGACCTAGAAGGGGAATAGCTGGGTCAAATGGACTTTCTGTTTTTCGTTTTTTGAGGAAACTTCACACTGATTTCCATGGTGATTGTATCAGTTTAGACTTCCACCAACAATGGAGAAGGGTTCCTTTTCCCCCATAACCTCACCAGCATTTGTCACTGGTTGATTTCTTGATGGTAGCTGTTTTTTCTGGCACGAGATGGAATCTCAGTGTTGTTTTAATGTGAATTTCTCAAAGAGCCAGTGATATTGAACATTTTAAAGTGTATTTATTGGTTATTTATATCACTTTCTGGACTGTTGGCTCAAATCAAGTGTACTATCTGTTCTCAAACACTTTTACCTCTCTACTATTATTTATTTAAAACTTGACTAGGGAAATTTCAATATATTAAAACTGGAGAAAATAGTATAGTGAATGCTACTACCATCCAGCTCAAACATTTAATATTTGGCTAATCTTTTCCATCTATACCTCAAAACATCTACCCCTTCTCCCCAAAGTTATTTTCAAGATATCCAACACAACATATTTTTTCTTTGAAAATAATTTGTACAGAAGATGTAAGGACTTCTAAAAGATTTATGTCCCTAAACAAAAGCAACACTTTTGTTATTTAAAAAAATAAGAAAAAAACCCCAACCAATACTGATACAATGTTCACATTTCTGAGGTATAAAACTTTCAAGGTTCATAATCTTCTTGTTTGGAGCGTTTCCTTCTGAATAGGATTACAAACATGCATTGTGTTGGTCCATTCTTCAGTCTTAAAATAGGCTCCCTCTCTCCC
>NW_022900931.1:17272811-17285448 GCF_012274545.1 Fukomys damarensis
CCCTCCCCCCTCCCTCTCCTCTCCCTCCCCACCCTCCCATCTTTTTGTTTGGGGAAAAAATAGATTGCTTGTCCTAATGACATTCTCTATTTGGACTTTTCTAATTGCGTTTTTATAGAATCCTTTAGCACATTTTCTTTTTCCCTGTATTTCTAATGAACTGGAATTTAGGTCCAGTCAGAGGGTATATTTTGTTTGGGAATGAGGAGGAAGGACTGCTTGAAAGAAAAAGTTTCAAGCTTTTGAGTACCATCAAGATGTTCAGAAATGGCTATTGTATTTTTCATGTGATATTATTGATAATTGAAGACCATCATCTAGATGTATTCATTAGGGGTTTGGAAATTATGATATTGCCATTTTGCATCCCTTTTCATTTACTTGTAATACTTACATAAAATTTGTTTATTGACTAATTAATATGTTGTACAGGAAGGGCATATAAATGCATAATTTTCCCTTAACTACCACTAGTTATAAATGTATTCAAGTTATTTAGTCAAAGATGACAGACCAGGTGATCTTTTATAGTGATGTTGTGAATTCATGGATTTTAATATTTTGTATGTTTCAATCATTTACTGTTATTCCTGCTCAAATTTTCTATATTCCACTGGAAGAAGCTTGTTTGAGTTGGCTCCTGAGTCCTATTGACTCAATCTCTTTTTCATAGACTCTTAGATTTTTTTTTTCTTTGACAAGATATTTCAGACCCAAACCAGGGATCGGTCACATGTCAGGGATCCATGACTTCTTTATTTATGTTATTCGTAAACCACAATTCATTGCTAGTCACATATGTTGCTACTTAGTTGGTCATTGCTTCTGGGCTTTCTCAATAGAGAGAACTAGGAGAAAGGTGTTCACACACACACACATACACACACACACTGTGTGTGTGTGTATGTGTGTGTGTTTACCTACATGTACTTTTTTTTCAGATTGAAAACCTCTTAGTTCAAATTTGGAATCACACAGCTTTCCTTATATCAGAGTTGATGTTTAAAGCCATGAAACTGGATGAGGTCATTAAAGGGTAGAGTACAGAAGATATTCTGAGGATTTTCCAGCAATGAAGACTAAGACCAAATGACCACTGAAGTAGAAAAAAATTAAGGGAGTATATTGTCTTGTAACCCAGCATGAAAAAATGTTTTGGGGAAAATGGATCAAAGAAAAGAGCATGATTTGTAACAGAAAATTAAAACGGGTCTGGCAAGTCATCACAGGTTTATTAATGTGAACATCTTTGACCTTATTGGTGAAAACAGTCACTATAGGGTGGTGGAGAGAAAAGCTGATAGGACTTGATAGACGAAGAACTGGAGGAAAGTAATTTTACATGAGAAGGTACAGACTCAAGGTTGGGCATGGACTTAGGGGCTGTGCATCCCTCAGGGCTGGAAGAAAGGCAAATTATATATATAATTATTATATTATCATTGAACTCCTTAAATGAGATCATCAGCTAAAGGGGTAGAAAAAAGAAATGTTAAAGATCTTAGCAGTTATTCAGGAAAGAGGAAAAGTGGTTGGGCTGTGGAGAGATGCTGTCAACTGTACTGGCCCAGTAAGGATACTGACCATAAATATAAAGTAAACCCTGAGGACATCTCAGGGACTTGTTCTCCAGTCATTTAAAATCAGTGTGGATACAAACATAGCTTAGACAGAAAAATTGTCTTGGGTGAGTTTCACCAAGAAAGAACAACAAATATAAAGAACGATAGAACTGAAGATGTACAGCAGAACATGATTAAAAATGATTGCTTGATACAAGTCCAATAAGAAGGGAAATGAGAACATTAGTATTGTGGATTGAATTATGATCCCTCGTTCCCTAATATGCTGTAGTTCTAATTTCCTGTACTTATGAACGTATTTGAAAATAGTGCCTTTACACAGATCATCAAGCTGAGAAGAGGTCATTGGGGTGAGCCCTAATCCAATAGTGTCCTTTTTTTCTCTCTCTCTCTTTTTTTTTTTTTTTTTTTTTGGTACCAGCAATCGAACTCAGGTCCTTGCACTTGCGAGGCGGGCGGCGGAACCCCTGAGCTAAATCCCCGGCTCATGTAGTGTCCTTTTAAGCACAAAAACACAAAGAAGATGGCTGTGTGGAGGGAGATCTTGGGGCGATGCATCTATAAGCCAAACAATGACAAGGATTTTAAGCAGACACTAGGAAGCAGAAGAGGGAAGTACAGATTTAGAGGGAGTATGGTTCTACTCGTGCCTTAATTTTGGACTTAACGCCTCCAAAGTGTGAGACAGTATAATTCTGTGGTTTTACGCCCTGACTTTGTGGCTTCAGACTTAGGAAAGTCACTCATTTATATTTAGTCTAAGGTTCAATTCCTCCAACAAGTGGCTGTCACAGAGATCACGTGGCCCCAGAAAGCTGCATAGGAAAATTCTCCTGACTCCTAGTCTAGAGCAGCAATGAGAGGCTGAGGTATGGTACAATCCAGTGCAAGGCTGTGTATAAGGAGCTCTGAATATCATGCAAAATAAGCATTAGGTGCATTCACAGTAGAAACATTAATGAGGGCCTCTAGAAGTGAATGAAGAAATCATGTTATAGAGAGAATTTGAGCAAGATGAAAATGAACCGAATTACATTTACAAGGACAAATTAAATGTCTTGGTTAGGAAAAAGAGACCCTTTACTCTTTTGACTCACGGATGCTATCTTCCCTTTAATTCACCAACGGCCACATGGACACACACACTGAATACGACACTGCTCAGAGCTGTTTGCTCCCTGTTTCTGCAGGCAAAGCCCGGCTTGAGTGCTAAAATTAAATACTTGGTCTTCCAGAGTTTAGATATGACATTGCCTAGTTGTAATATTTTTTTATTTTTATTTTTTTCTCATTGAGCTTATTGGTACATTTTAGGTATACAATACCATTACACTCATCTTTGGGATCTTGTACCTTTACATGACAGGTCTTGTTTCTCATTTTTTCCCCACACCCCTGCCCTCCCTCCATTCCTCCTCATTGTAAGATTTCAAATAAGCCAAATTTTCCTTGCTTCCTCTTTTATTCTTTTGCAGTAAAATGTACTAATAAAAATTTTAATTAAATATCTTGATTATATGTGAGCTGAGACTACCTAAGTAATAATGATACCTTCTGATCATTTAGTGCTTGGTGATTTGCAATGTGCTTTTGAATACGTGACATAATTTAATCTTTAAAACAACCCGGTAAATATTTGTCTTCTTTTTTTTTGGTACCGGGGATTGAACTCAGGTCCTTGTGCTTGCAAGGCAGGCCACTGAACCGTTGAGCTAAATCCCCGGCCCTGTCTTCTTTTTTAAAGGCAACAAAATTTGTTTTACAAAGAAAGAATTTGAGTTTCAGTAAAATTAAATGACCAAATCAGAGTCACAGGCATTTAAGGACAGGCTGAACCTTGGATGATGCTGGTGTCAAATTCATTTGTGGTAGGAACCAAACGCAAACTAATACTGTTCAAAGTTTACTAAAATTGTTCCTTGCAAAAAGTATTAGAATTTTAGAATTTCTCAGTGTAAGGAGTTCTCTGTCTTTGGACTTAAGTAGAATAAACAGCCGAATGCCAAAGAATCATTGTTTTTCTAATTTCAAGGCTCATAGAAATCATGGATGTGACAACTGATCACATCTCTTTGGGGATTAACTCCTTCTGGAGCAAGTTCTGTAGAGCTTTGAACTTGACCTGATACCTGGTCCCTACAGATTGTAGAATCCCCGTGAGAAAGGAAACCGTGCAGCAATTTTGCCAGAGAGCCTTTTTAAATAAAAACAAACAAACAAACAAAACAAGGATCCCAGTGACGTCCCTGAGGAATGGCTGGCTCGCAAACTTCTTGGAAGGAGAAGGAGGGAGCTTTGTTGCAAGCTTCCGTCCTCCCTCTGGCTTCTGTTCCCTCACCCTGCGCCCCCTGTGGAGTTGTGTTTTCTGGGAATCAGCAAGTAAGATCACAAGTGGTCTTTTCTTTTTCACTCTCTCCCATAAAGAAAGCTTTATCACGTGTGGCCTTAAACTTGCAGCACATTGCAAAGAAATGGCTCAAAGGGTACGGCTTTCTCTGTGCCCTGAGAGCTGAGATGCACGTCAGTGGCCTTGCCAGCGTGGCCAGTTCTCTGCAGACTGCCAGAAAAAAGAGGCCAGTTGGAAAGACGAAAGAGGAGAGATTGCCCAGGGTTGAGACCATGCCCTGCATCTTTTCTCTTCCCTAATGTGCTCTGTCCATGTTCACTCAGCCTCTCCTGACCTGGCAGAACTGCCCAAAACTGCTGTGGAATTTCCCTGTTTCCTCTTTCAGTCTGTGGTGTGTGGTTCAGCCTCTTGTTGAGTTCATTGATAGGAACAGGCTCTTTGACCTCCACCTCCAGGTAAGATCTGGTTCTCTTCTTTTGAATTTTGTGAGCATTATGCCGGGTTTTCCCAGGAGAGAAGCTAATGAACCCTTCATTTCTGTACTACTTGTGGTTTATCCCTAGCCCTTCTCAATGAGAGCTAATAAGTCCCTTGATAGTTTGGTGGTAGTAGGAGGGAGACTGGTTGGAGAAGTCAGAAAAACCCCAACTGGGATTCAAATTTAGACTCTGATGCTTGTTGTTATGTAGTTTGACAAGTTACTTACCTGTTTTGAATCCTTGCAAACGGGGATTATAGTGCCAAACTTGTTGGGTAGATTGAAGGTTTATAAATACACACACACACACCACACATTGGTTTAAAAACAGTGTTTACTAAATCCGAATCTGACACTCATAGATTTGTAAGGGGGAGGGCTCACCTTTCCACACTATGCACACTCCTCTTAGCAGTGACAATGGAGTGATGTTTTACACCTTTCAAAAGGAAGTGTCCAGAGCCAGGCTGGTCCAGAGGTCTGATGTCAGGAGGGAAGGGAGAGGCTGCCTCCTTGCCTTCACCTGTAGCTTCCTTGGAGGCGGATGGCTGGAGTGAATCTCAGTCACAATGCTTCTGAGTATTTGTGTCATCCAACCACAGCCTCCTCAGCCCCCACGTAAGACTGCAGGATTGACTTTTCAACCTGTGTGAACCAAGACCTCATTTTTCTCCCAAACTAAAATAAAGAAAAACTGCTTGGCTTGCTTTACTTTGGCCACCAGAATAAATTGAGTCTCACCTGAGAGTGCTGAATGAAAACTTTGCCATATGTCTTTTCTTGGAGGAATTGAGTCAGGTGGCCCCAGAGCAATAGAGGATGTGGCAGGTGTAAGTCCTTCTAAATAACTGTTAGCCAGCCCTTCTTGTGCAAGTGCATGCCTCAGATTTTTGTGTTCATTTCATTGAGCTCTTCACCTCCTGTTTTCAAGGGTTAAAAGGTCCCTGCTCACAAGGTGTGGCTCCTTGGAACATTACTGTTCTCATAATGACTTGCACTTTAGCCATCCAGATGGCATTATGTTTCCAGCAGAAGGATCAGTATTTTAAACTGGGTGCTCTTTTACCTCAGTATAGCATTAACTGAGGTCACTACAGTGCCCTTCTGCTATTGCCTCTGGATTCCACTTAGAGTAATTTTTGTATCAAGGCTTCCAAATATAGGAAAATGTTTTATGTGCTTTCATGTCTCAAGTTTTTAAATATTTTAAAATATTTTAACATTTAAACCTTCAACATTTAAACTTTAACATTTTAAACCTTCTGGAGTTCACCCTTAAAGATACATTTAGTTTAAATGGTAGAATATTAGTAAACATTTGCTCTTTGAATTTTGGTTTTAATATTCTGATTCACGGGGAGCTATCTGATATCTGAGCTCTTAAAGCAGTAAGGTAGTTTGAGTTAGAAAGCTAATCCTTGAAGGGGAATTAAATTTTTAGCTGTACACTTAATACATATTTTATATAGTAAAATCTCTCTGTTTTCTACATTTGTCCTTGGTGGTATTTTTTACCTTTCATATGAAACTATTTTTCACAGAAGAAATGCATGTTCAATGTAGAAAAATTAGAAAATATACAAATGTTTTTTTGAAAAATCATATGCAGTGATAACAAAGAGACGTGTTAATTTTCTGCTTATAAATTTTCTGAAGCCTACGTTTAGGTCACTTGTTTTTTTTAACTTTTTTTCATGATAAGTCATGAATCTCTGGAGTTCAATTACAAACTCTGGGTAGTTTCACGGAAAAGAAATCTTCTTAACCTTGTATAACTGAGTGTTTTTGAAATCTCCATTTTTATTAGTCTAGGAAAAATTATCCTGAGAAAATAATCAGTGATTCAGTGCATATGTGAAGTTGGCTCTTTTATCAGATACTGTACAGATGAATCTCTATTCTTAGTTTCTTAAAATTTGTTTTAATTACTAAATCAAGAATGGATGTTGCCTCTGATTAAATATTTTTGCATCTACTGATAAGTTATCATTTTGTAGTTTTAAATTCTTCATGTGATTAATTAGTGAATAAAGTTTACTAGTTTTGGTTAAAATCTTTAGGATAACCCTAATTTTAAAATACTAGTTAATTAATTTGGATTTGCTATCATTTTCATTGGGATTTTATAATCTATGGGCTTCTGACGTTTTGCTTTTTGTGCCATCAGTGTGAGATTATCAGGATAAGTTAGCTTTGTGATGGGAATGTAGTCAATGGTCATGTGTCTATTATCTGCTTTTTTTTTCTTGCCAGGACATCCCTTGATAAAGCATTATTGATATATCATCTGCCCATGTCTTTGTTTAGAGCATAGTTTTAGCATTTTGGTTTTATATTTTTTGTTTCACTCACTGTTATTTCCTTTGCCTAGTTTTTAAAAATCGAAATTATGCATATTTATGAAATAAAACTCTGTAAGTTTAATAATAGTTTTTTTAAAAACCCAAACTTTTTCCCTACCCTTTCTCTACTCATCTTTGACTCCCTGAAAGAATCCACTAGACTTGGAAATTGTTTAGGTCTTCTGATGTTGTTATATATTTGAAATAAAATGTTTATACTACTATTACTTAATTTTTTTTCAGTTGGAGATACCATCTGTGAATTCAAAGAATGAAGGTTTAGTAAACATAGACGAAGCATGGAATTAAATGAAGATCATACATAGATAAGCAGAACAAGCCTGAATTTTTACCACCATACATGAAACACTACTCCAGATGTCATTTGTTTAGGGTGCAGAAATGGAAGATCTCTGTTCATGTACAATTGCATCACTGAGTAGTCACTGGGGAGATCCAGAAGTTATTTTATTTCTTATGTCCCTTGACATAGATTAGCTGAACCAGCAGGCACTGAGCTACATGGAGCCCTGAAGAGGAGGGGAACAGGATTATGAACATTAATGTGGACAGGGAGAAACAGAGTATGTGATACTGTCCAGGGTCTGGTCCAGACAAAAGGGTCGGGGGACAGTGGGAATCCAGGGAGGGAATGGGGACCATCTTTCTTACTTTTAAGGTGGACCCAAGACTGTACTTTCATCTGAATTAAGTCTAAGACCAAAGCACAAATTTTTCTTCTTTACTGAACTAAAGTAATATATAAATTGGACTCCTCTACTATTACCATAGTTAGACCTTACTTGGGATGCTGCAGGAGTTGGAAGGTGCTTTAGGGATCTATGATAGGTGACAACCTCCTGTATTTATTCTTAGATAGGTTTAAAGGCTTTGCAGGCTTCATGGTAATGAATCAATATTTGATGGTTGAATTCCTTTTCTGTCTTTACTTCTTGCTCCTAGTTTAATCTGGCAAGACCACAAAGTTAGCAAAATTCTGCCTCATTATTTATTCCGAAGGCAACATTTAAACCTGTTCTTGCTAAAATGAATCTTACAGTGGAGAGATTGAGAAAGAATGCTGGCTGCAAATTCCCAATGGAAGGATTAATCAAATATCCTGTTTGATTTTAATTGAAAAGATTTGCCAATTTACTGTGTAACAGAAGGTAGCTTCTTGACATTCTGTCTATAGAATTGGAGTCTGCTACAAAATAAAATACTACTTAATAATTTGTACAGATGTAAATTAATTTTTTACTGTCTTTACCACTCTTACAGATCAGAGTCAAGGAACATTTTCAAAATGGATGCTTCATCCAAAGAAAACATCCAGTTTTTCTGCAAAAACCCAGTGCAACCTGGTGGAAGGCCTTCCGTCAAAACAGAATATCCCTCTTCAGAGGAAAGGCAGTCATGCTGCAGTGAACTAAAGGTAGGATAACCAACGAGGTAGTGTTGGCACCCTTGTTTTTCTGTTCAGATATCTTCAGTATAAAGTTAAAAATGAGAATTATTATCCTTTCTAAAAGGTGAAAGTTGCATGTAGTTTCCTAAACCTTATCTGGCAATGAAAGCAATCTCTGCCTGACCATGTGGGTTGAACTATGTTCCTAGACTCATTTCAGTGCCTCTCCTAAACACAAAGGGGAGAGATAATAGAAACTGTTACTAAACTTCTATGTACCAGGTATTGTACTGAGTGCAGATATGACATTTTATCAATGAACCATCCATGTCATTTTCACTTTATAAAAGTGTGGCTTTCGCTGTTACACAGTAGAGGATGGGGTTACTCTTTAAATCACTTTCTGTATGACTCAAACCTTCTTCCTTTACACCTAATATCCACTCAGCAAGTACTTGCATTTTCTTTTCATGTACATGGCGGCCTGGCTATGCACTGTTGCTATGACACATACCTACATCCACCAAATATATAGCCAGATACCAAAAATATATTTTCTACTGAGAGATAATTTCAGTATGAGTTTAATGAGTATGAAGTTCAATAAGAGGAACAATAGTTCCAAGTTTTCAGTTTTTCATGCTCCCTGCTGCTGCATATACCATCACTGTAAAATATGTAATTGTGGCTATTACACTGTGATAAGATGCCAGATGTCTGTCTAATTGTTTTCATTTGATGCATTTTCTTATCTATCAATGTCACTTTCCTCTCTGCTTCACTATATACTGATCTTCCTTTTAAATCTAGACTCCTTTGAATGTTCTTTGGAGAAAAGGAAAGAAAGAGAAACATGAACTCAATGTACATTTTGAGTGGAAATCAATATACATTTCAAATTCTAAGAAAATTTAAATTTCTTGAAAATGTCCGTGAGGCTAAGTTTGAAGGAGGCCTGGAATAGTACTTGAATTAAATCTTCAGTGATACCAGACTTGTTCTTCATTGCTTTCGTCCATTTGCTTAGTATGTTACTAAGCTGTGCCGAGCCGTAGTCGGATTGTGACCTGTTGTGTGTTCTAGGTGTTTTTGGGTGGCCTGTCCTTTGTCTACTTTGCAAAAGCATTGGCTGAAGGCTATCTGAAGAGCACCATCACTCAGATAGAGAGAAGGTTTGATATCCCGTCCTCACTGGTAGGGGTCATTGATGGGAGTTTTGAAATTGGTAAGTATTGCGGATGCCTGGCTGTACGTTTAGGCTCAAGGTCCTCTTAGGCATGGTAAAATAATATTGCTTTCCATTCTGTTGTCTGCTGGGATCCCAACTGTTAAATATTTGGACAGAATTTGCCATGACCTTTTGCTACAGGGAAGGTAATTTTCTTTCACAGAATAACCAACAATAAATATTCTTCTCTGGTGTCACTATTGTATGACTCATCCAATTCAGAGCTTCCAAAGAGAGTGAGAGGATTTCCTGGAGGAGAGAGTGAGGTATTACTGATATCTCCTATGATTATCATGTAGTATGCATATAAGAGGAAACTGGAAATCTCCCTGAAGAATTCTTCAAAACAAAGACTTTTTCCAAAAATGGCAATCATGAAACCACTTAAAGCTTTTCCATGTCACAATTTTCTAATATTTTCCACATATTCTTTTTTTATTCAAGTATTTCTCCATATACTTTTAGCAAACATTTAGTAATTTTACTCTTTGGCAGAACGGACAATCACATTGCTAGTTGGTGTTTTCAGTTATAACTGTACAGGAAAGTGCCTTTATAAAAGACCAAGAGATTACAGGAGTCTTATGCTCGATTTTAGAAATTTGAAGAATTTGAATTGGCACTACAAAAATTTATTGCAATGAGTCAATAAGTTAAGCTATAAAAGGAGTTTTCTATACAGTGACCTAGAAGGAAAAGAAAACGGATTCTACTAACAGGAAAACAGGAACTTTTGATTAGCAATTGTTTGTAGACTGCCTCTTCCAACCTGAAAAGATCAAAATATTTTAATTATTGTTGTGGACTTTTTAAAAGAGTATAATCCCAGTTAGTCTGCTTCCCTAATTGATAAAAGGAGAAGTTTTAATTCTTTATCAAAGTAAACAAAATAGTGTCTTATGTAGTCCATACTGCCATTTGAAATTCAAATATAAGGTATAGTAAAATCTCACGGCTTCAATTTAGCTTTAACATGCACTTTCAGGAATATTTTTCAGCTCTTCAACATTTTATTTTTAGTTTGTAATGTTGATCTTAGTTGTTACTCTGAATGTTACAGAAAAAATGAAAAGAATGAATAGGTAATCTTTTGCCTTCAGAGTCCATCTTTTATTGTTCTATCATGAGGAGATGTCTGTGTACAGTGCTGATCCTACCTTAATGTTTGTACAAGTGACTGGGCAGACTTGTTAAAATGCAGGTGCTGATTCTGTAGTGAGGGAATCATGTCCGCATTCTCTTGTGCTCCCAGATCATGCTAATGCTGTCCTCCGGTGACTATACTGTCCTGAAACATCTCATCACTGAATCCCATACATGACTTCTTATGCACTTATTGATGCTTTGATTTTCCTCTCTGTCTAGATTGTTGCATTATAATATCATGGAGCTGAAGATGCCTAGAAATCACCTAGTCTAAACTTTTTATTGGATTATCAAGTCATATAGAATGGGGGAGGGAAGAATGGGAGGTTCTGAATTTGATAAAGGGCACTAAGTTTTCATAGGATGTGGCAAAGGACCCTGCCTTCCAAATCATATTAATTCACCCAGACGATTCTAAGGGTAGAAATTGCCTACTGTGTTGTGTGCTTAAAATAGCTTAAAGTTCTGTTACATTCACTGAAAGCCCTTATCTCAAGTTCAGAGGTTTGTTCTAGTTATTTACAACCCACAGATTTCCAGACCAGGGAGTTTCCTCTTTTTCTTCTTTCTGTATTTCTTCCTTCTGAAATTCTGGACCCAGTTTCATCCTTAGCCTCTAACTCTCAACTGCTCCTTTTTGTAGAATGATGCCCATTGCTCTGAGATGCCTCCTGACATTCTCATCCAATGGCCACACACAGGAATTTCAAGCTCTCCCTCAACAATATTTTCATAACAGAGCTGTTTTCCAAAACTGACAGTCACCAGGAACATAAAAGTTTTCCCATATCATGATTTCCTAATATTTTCGAGGTATTCTTTATTTCAAATATTTCTGTGTATTTTCTTTTAAACATTTAATAATTTCACTTTTTGGCAGAATGGACAATCACATTCTTTGAAAGAGAAGGCAATTTTATACCTTTCTTTCTAATTCTTAAATCTGTTATTTTTTCTCTCACCCTATTTCATTGACCTCAGTACTATATGAAAGCAGTACTGACAGTGGACATTATTCTCTTGTAGCTGACTTAACACAATAGGCTTCATGATTTTACTGTTCAGCAGTATACTCTCTGTATGACTTTTATAGATACTCTTTTTCCTTCCTCTTTAACTAGCATGTTTGCAATATTTAATAAATACATTTATCATGGGAAATGGTACATATACATATCATGTCTTGATTCCTTAACTTCTCTTTCTTTTTCCTTCTTTTGCATCTCCTCGCATCCCCATGTTCCCTTTAAAAGTTGATTTGCTCATATATTTTCTTGTATTAATGAGTGATTTATTATTGAGTGCTTTTACTATTTTTCTTAGGATAATCATGGAATTGTTTTTTTTTCTGTCCTTTATATAATGATTTAATCAGGAGATTTTTAAAAATTGGTCATACTCTTGTACTCCTTAAATAAACTGTACTTGCTGTTAAGTTTGTTTATTTTTTATTCCTTTTTTTTTATGGTACTGAGGTTTGATCTCAAGGCCTTGCACTGAGCTATGTATCCCCAACCCCTTTTTTATTTGTTATTTTGAGATAAGGTCTAGCTAACTTGCCCAGGCTGGGTTCAAACTTGCAAACCTCCAGTTTGGCCTCTCAGAGTGCTGGAATTACAAGTATGTACCACCACTGGCCAAATGTATTTATTTGTATATACATAACTATCGTGTTTCTAATGCATTTTGCTTAGAATCTTTATCTTCATAATTTATTTTGGGCTCTAATTACTGTTTTTTGCATTGCCTTTGTCCAGATTTGTTTTCAAGGATCTTATTAGATGACTCAGGTAGCTTTCTTTCTTTTCTATGATGTGAAAAATTTTAATTTGTGTATAGACAGACAAAGCATGAGAATTCATTAAAGTTTGGTAAAATACCCTGAACCTGTTGCTCTTTTTGATGATAGGTGTGTGTAGGCATTTTTTATATTCACTTCAATTTTTTAAAAGATTATTCATTGCCACTTATTTTCTAAATACATCTCCTTAGACTTTAGAAAGAAAGTAAGTAAAAGAAGCAAAAATTGGGCCGGGGATTTAGCTCAGCGGTTCGGTGGCCTGCCTTGCAAGCACAAGGACCCGAGTTCAATCCCTGGTACCAAA
>NW_022900931.1:17285701-17306151 GCF_012274545.1 Fukomys damarensis
AAAAAAAAAAAAAAAAAAAAAAAAAAAAAAAAAAAAAAAAAAAGAAGAAGCAAAAATTGCTCTAGGTATCAGACATTCCGAAGTGGTAGTGTCTTGCATTTGGCGTAGCTGTGAATGAAGCAGAGGCACAGCCTGTAAACCTGAGTCCTTACTGTGAAGTGTTGTGACCAGCAGGTGAGGGTGACTGGGCTTTGCCTGTAAATGGAAAGTCAGTTTGCTTTTTATTTTGATTTATTTATTGTGGCACATTAGCAAACATAAATATAATTATCAGTATAATGTGATTTCAAATGTCTTCTACTAAATGTTTAAATGCCCAATTAGAAATCTCATGTTTATTATTTTTTTTTGAAAATGTGAACACTATGAGAATTTAGTTCTTCCTGAAGCCAGAAAGCCAAGAGCCCCTGTACAGACTGCCTTTCTCACCATCATTATTACTGTCCTCAAGGCTATAAGATTTACTGCTCATTTTCTACTTGACTGAAGCTGGCAGTGTGACAAACAGTAAATTAAACGATTGCTTACAGATGGAGGGAAACACATTCTTGTTGCAAAAATGGAAACATCCAGGACTTCAAAGTGAGGTCAATCATCAGCTATCACTATCAGTTGCTGGGAAAGTGTTAAGTTCTTTATCCATCCCTGCAGTTCTTAAAACTAAATAGCTCAAATGAAAATAGCTAAAACTTTAAAGCTCCTTAAAATTTAAGACCCAAAACACTGTTTATCAAAGCTGGTTACCGGAACCATCCCCATCAATACTCCTGTTAGAAATGCAGATTTCTTGGCTTGCCCAAGTTCCTCAGAATCAGAAACTGTCTGGTCTTGCCAAGAATTTGCAGTTTTACCAAGTTTCCATTTCCCTAACCAAGGCTTTCAGTACTTTGTGTACACAGCGAAGCATGAGAAATTTTTTTGAAAGTATTTTTAATTATCACCATTTCTAACTAAAAACTAATTTATCTCATGCTTCGTTAGAGACATTTTAGAAAGTTTAATTCCAATCTTTAAAATTCCCACCTTCTTTCACTGTTTCCTTAAAAGAAAATAGATGGGTATATTTTATTTTGTATGTTATAAAGTTTGTGTTATTGATGTACATTATAGAATTCATGTAAACCTGAAATTCTCTGTGAATTTTTTCTATTGTAAAAGGTATATAAAAATTATAAATTATCATTTATATGAATGAGTTTCATAATTTTAATTTTATGTAAAGTGAGCTACACTTTTATTTGTTTTTCTTCTTCTATAGAGGGTATAGAGCTAGAGAGATAAACGTGCTATGTATTTTAAAAGCAATTGGGAAACTAATAGAAAATTTAATAGATAATTTAAATGAGTAAAGAAACAGTACTAAACTTGGATTCAAAAATCAGAGGAAAATTTAAGAGAGTAAAGGAAACCTTCTATAACTTAATTTACTGATAAAAAATAAGGATAAATAATTGGGTTGGGAGAAACAAGGTGGGTGGGATAATAATTAAAATATTTTGATAAAAGGATGAGGTGGTTGAGGTAAGGAATATGAAGATAATTTCATGGTCATCTCAGAGTAACAGAAAGGTAAGTGGTAGGGAGTTGGTGGGGAGATGGCTTAGTCAAAACAAAAATATGGCTGAATCTGCCATGTACACTCATTCATGTGTACATACTACTGACTGTATTCTAAGTTCTTTGTTACAAATCCTTTATTCTTTCCCCTAAAGGGAATCTCTTGGTTATAACATTCGTTAGCTACTTTGGAGCCAAACTTCATAGGCCAAAAATCATTGGAGCAGGTTGCCTGATCATGGGAGTAGGGACGCTGCTCATCGCCATGCCTCAGTTCTTCATGGAACAGTAAGTCTATGGCGGCCATTTTGTTCTAGCCTTGCCCAACATCTGCATTTCTTCCTTGGACAATTGCAACTGATTATTTAAATTGATGTTTAAAACATGTTGATTTTCTGTTTTATTTTTACTTATTACATCTTTGGAGAACGTTTCATAATAATTCAGTGGACCCTCGAGCTATGACTGAACTTATGTATGAATAACTTGGGTTAAGACTGGAATTTTTAGTTTTAACTTATGACCAAAGTCTTGAGTTATGACCCAAATGCCAGCCGCTTGTGCTTCCAAATGGTCTCAGATAAGACTTAACCCATAAAGTGTTCTGGAAGGAACATTAAAACATCCTTTACTGTATGAGGTTGAGAATTTTATGGCCAATGTCTGTCTAAGGACACTGAGATCTACCTGGAAAAAAATGTGGCCTAAAATGATGCAGGAGAGAGATTTTGAAGGCAATTGACCAATATGAATTATAACCAGCCCTTGGGAACGAATTGAGTTCATAAATCAAGGGTCCATTGTAATACTGACAATAATATGTAAGCAATATTAAAATACTACAGTGTATTGATGTCAAGATTAAAGAGAAAATTTTACCAATATATTATGAGTCAAATGCTTTCATTCAGTTATAAAGGCACTATATATAAGTAAAGCAAAATTAACATATGTAGCAAATGTCAAATGGGTCATGAGTGAATGTTATACATAATAAATACCAGATCATGTTAGTATTTGTAGGCTCCAGTTTCTGCATATTAAAAATATTACCTAGGTCCTAATGTTATTAACATCTTAAATGACACAGATAAAATGCTCATCAAAATTCTTAACATAAGTAATAGCTATGCTATTAATTTTGTGTTTTTATTGTTGTATTGTTATCAGTCTTCTTTAGGAAATTAAACCACTTCATTTTTTTTTTTTTTTTGAGACAAGTTCTTGCTATGCACTTCAGGCTGGCCTTGGACTCACTGTGTAGCACAGGCTGGCCTTGAACTCCAGGCAAATCCTCCTGCCCCTGCCTCCCAAGTACTATTCAGGTTACAGGCTTGCACCACCATGCCCAGCTATACCATTTAGTTTTTGTTTTGTTTTGATTTTCGTACTGGGGATTGAACTTGGGCCTTTGTGCTTGCGAGGCAGGAAACAGAACCACTGAGCCAAATCCCCAGCCCTATACCACCTAATTTTAAACTGTAATAAACAATGTAATTCTTCATTGTAATGAACAATGCTTTTGTCTTGAAGGTGTTGCTTAATAAATTGAAGGATATATTTGTTTATTCATTATTTAGTGTCTGCCACTTGCAAGGTACTATTCCAGTTAATGGGACTGTTTAGTGAGAAAAGAAACACATACAGTGCTTTCTCTTGTGAGATTTTCTATTAAGGTTTTTTTTTGTTGTTGTTGTTTGTTTGTTTTTTGAGATAGGGTCTCACTATGTAGTTGAGACTGCTCTGGAACTCACTGTGTAGCCCAGGCTGCTCTTGAACTCACAGCGATCCTCCTTCCTCAGCCTCCCAAGTGCTGGGATTACAGGAGTGCGCCACTACACCTGGCGAGGTTTTTTTTTTTTGTTGTTTTTGTTTTGAGATAGGGTCTCACTATGTAGTTGAGACTGCTCTGGAACTCACTGTGTAGCCCAGGCTGCTCTTGAACTCACAGCGATCCTCCTTCCTCAGCCTCCCAAGTGCTGGGATTACAGGAGTGCGCCACTACACCTGGCGAGGTTTTTTTTTTTTGTTTTGTTTTTGTTTTTGTTTTTAATGTTTTTATTCCTCTAGTACCAGGAATTGAACTCAGGACCTTGTGCTTGCCAGGCAGGCACAGTGCCACTGAGCCACATCCTCAGCCCTCTATCATGGTTTAATATAAGAACTTTTCAACTTTTCATAACACAATTCAGTAAAGGAGTACTGATCCGTAATTTTGATGTTGTTACTCTCTGGAAGCCTATTATACTCTGCCTAGCAGAAATACCCTTGATGTCTAACAAAATCTACTGAGCATGGATATTAATCATTAACGACCTACCACCAACAGGCTAAGTTAGGATTCCTGTGTTTAGCTGATCTAACTCATGAATTTAACAAATCTTTGTTCTGGGTAATGGTGTTAGGATAGGGCCGGAAAAATATCTCTGCCCTCATGGATATTATGAGGAGGAGATGGAAAAGAAATCATGATGCAGTGTGTCTGAGTATGAAAAGAACTATAGAGAAATATAACCCCATGAAGACACGTGAGGAGTGTGTGTATGGGGCAGGGGTTGCATTTTAGTTTCAAGGAGATGGTAACGCTTGAGGAAGACCTGAAAAAAGGGAAGATCCGTGCAGATAGCGAGGGAAGATGACTTCCAGCCTAAATAAAGGGGAAGTGCGGGGGTTTCTGCAGCAGGAGAGTCTGGAGTGTGGATGAGCTCCAAGGAGTCCATGGGACTTGAGTGGAAACAGCAATGAGAAAGCAGGCGTGAAGCTGAGAACTCAGTGGGAAAGCGATAGTGTGTTTAGGGTATTTCTCAAACATCAGTGGACATCCGAGTGACCCGAGGCTCTCGGTGAAATGCAGATTGCCCGACCCTGCTGGTCTTCAGACCATCCTTTGAGTAGTGGGCTGGGAACAGTTGCAAGGAGTCTAGATTCTCCTCTAAAAGAGGGGGGCCGCTACAGAGTCAGGAGCAAAGTAAGGTTATCTGACTTATATTTTTTAAAAAGTTGAGTCTGGTGGGGCAAGCTTGGAAAAATGGAAAATAGGAATCTGCTGTAGAATTTCATGCAGTACAATCAAGATCACATTCATTAGAATTTGAGTACAAGTCAGAACTAAAGCACCCAAATTGAGGATGACATTATTCCCTATTCAACTTGTCTCAAGACTACATGGATGGCTCTCATTGTACAGCTGAGTATATGAAACCTAAAGAAGTTAATTTGGGGGGGATTGTCACAAATAAAAAGTGACCTATGTGAACCTTATATAAGATTGTCTTTATTCAAATCTAAGCAGTTATGTTTGCCACAGTTACCTTTGGACAGAAATAATTCAGAAAGTTCAAATAATTAAATAATTTAAAAATACTGCAAAATCACTATCAGTACTCCCTTCAACGGTTTCTGTAATAATTTGTGAAATTGTATTGACTGTGATTTCAATACTAAGTGTGCCCTGTACAGTTGAGAATTGAAAGCAGCTACTGTCAGTCACTAACTCTTCACCTTTTTAGGTCAAGGACCCATTTGATAAAAGGATGAAAACTGAACCTCTTCCATTAAAGATTTACATGAAAACACACCTGTAAAGTGTTTTCATATTTGCAGTGGGGTTCATGGACCTATTAAATCGCAGTTTATGCAAGATAGATAGGAAGTACCCACTTAGCTAGCAACTGAAATGTTTTAATACCTCAATATAGTTTTCCTTTCCATGATGGAGTAGGCAGGTTTTTACAATTACTATTTCAATACATTACTAGGACTATTAGCTTCTAGTAATGTAGTACCTGCACAAAATAAGAATCAAGATGGTGTGTGATTTTTTTTTTTAACTAGGTACATCTTCCCTGAAGGATAAAAATGAACCAGAGAACTTGGCTCACATGGGGTTTTCAGAATGAGATTTTGAGGTGGGGAACTGCAGAAAACATTCCCGTAGTTCGGCCATCGAACACTGGCTTGGGGGCCTTCATAACCTTAGAAACAGAGGAAAAGACGGAATTAGAAATAACTTGGGGCCAGATTAATAAAATGCAGAGAAAAAGCAAAACACCCTCTGGATAAATTGTTCAAAAAGCCCATCTATCATGATCTGTTCTCTAGAATCAGCCTTCCACTTGTTCTGTTACATTTATAACTCTAAATGTAGTGTACACATGGCCGTGAATTATTCAATGATGGCTTTATTTTCCTCACTCAGAGAAAACTATGATCTTTTCATGTTTGCATACTTTTGTACCAAAGGAATAGGTGATTCACAGTCATTTTTTTTCTATGACAGTGAGTGTCTGTAAGTAACTCCTGGATTTATTTTCTTTCACTGGGTAATTGGCCATCCCAGGTATAGTTCAAAAACTGTGGACCAGACCTTACTATTTCCTCCTCAGCAAACAGCTTTATAATGCTGGTCGCATTAGTCATTTAGGTTCAGTGAGAGCCACAAGATCAACCAGATGTCCCAGTGAGTTGGGGAGCATATGGATAATGTTTTTTAGCAGGACGCTACTGTGTCTGTCCTAAGAAAATGTTTTTTTCTTCATACAGGTACAAGTATGAAAAATATTTGCCTTTCTCCAATTCTACTCTTAGCTTCTCTCCATGTCTCCTAGAGCCAAGCAGTCAATTACCAATTTCAGTTATGGAAAAATCACAACCCCAAATAAGTGATGGTAAGTGATTTTTTTTGTTGTTACTGCTTTACTTCACCAAGCAAACTATTTTTACCATATATTTATGTAATCATATACTTTAGTATGGATAGAAAAAAATCTTTGTGATTTTTGTTCTTAAATGTGTTACAATTTAAATGGCTATTAAAGTGCCATAAAAGTCCTAGAGTGTAAAGTAGTATATGATGGGATCATAGAAAACATACAGATCATCAAACCTTATGGAAGAAGCCTTAGTTGCTGGTGAATAGGAAAATATTCCAATGGGTCCAGAAAAGATGGGCTTGGTAAGCCAGGTGATGCTAGTTTAGCACAAATGTATCTCAGTCAGTTGCTCAGAGGTAAATACATGTAATTTCTTGTTTAATTTCACCAGAATGGCAAACACTTCATTTCAATTTGTCCTTTAACCTGCGACCTTTTCCGCAAGTGTTACTCCCTGATACTGTGCAGGGAGCCTGCGTGGAAGGTGGGGTTGGTTTTATCAGTCCTATGTCAGTTTAGAGGTCTGGAACCCTCTGGTCACCGTGTACATTCAAGGAAGGGGCTCAGCTTCTGTTTTTGCCCACACCCATTGTAGCATAGTAGCTCTCTCTCTCAGAGAGAAGAGGCTGTCTTGAGTACAGGGAAATAATTCCACTTTCCGCAAGCCTGAGAGTGCAGGGAATCGTGCCAGCCTGTCTGGTGTTCCACTGACTGTAACATGAAGCAGCAATGACACATGTGAGCCGCCCTTACGAATGTGGAAATCATTTCCTCTCTGGCCCTCTCACCATTGGAAGCCCTGGGCGGTGCTTCAGGCGGGGATGCTGAGCTATGCTGAGCAGCTCTTTTAAACCAGGGGTCTTGCAGCCTCCCTGAGCTCTGCTGGCCAAGGCGGCACAGGTCTTCCTTGCTCACAGAGCCTACAGATGTGTCCAGAGGTGTCACGAAGTCCCCAGGGTTCAGCATGAACAAGGAGAATGCAGCCTTCCTCCTGGTGATTCCCATTCCAGCTCACCCCCATCTTCCCCCATCTCGCGGCCTGCTCCTTCCTGGGGAACTGATTCTGTATGGGAAGCCCTGAAGCCTTCCTTGTGTGCACCTGCTACCCAGCCACACCTCTATCTATTCCATAAAGCCTTCATCTCCCAGTAATATCTTTCTTAATATTGTTGAGTTGTCTTTTCCTGGGCAATGAACTGTCGTCTGGCTGTTCGAATGGAAAGAAGGGTCAGAGGGCTAAAAATATGGAAATGTGGGAGAGGGGAAGAAGAGCAAAGGACATAAAAATGCAAGTGTTTACTTTTACCTGCAATCTGAAAAGAAGGAAAAGCATTCTCGACCAAGACAATCTAAAAGAAGGTAATAGATACATTCAGGAGTACATGGTCAAATCAAAGGAAAAGAGCAAAAGGTAATAGTAATAAAGTATAAATAAGTAATAAAAGTAATACAATAGATAATAAACTTAATTTGTGTCCACATATGAAGACAAGTTGCTGGCTAAAGAGTTTGGAGCTCCATCTACCCACTGTACAGTCACTCATAGCCCACGCTTCATAATCAGAAGTCACTTTAAGGGTTAGTAATTGGCCTACCCGCTACCTAACAAAACTGAATGCGTACGTAAGGACCAAAATGCATAATAGAAAATGTAAATCAGAAGAAAGGCTCCAAAGGGGAAGGGGAAGTGGGAGGTGTAGGGGAAAAGAGAGAAGGTAAAGGAATAAATATGAGACAAGGAAAAAAACATGAAGTCTTTGAAAACAGGAAGAGGTAGAGGGGTTGAGGGGAGGGCAGGCGAATGGGAAAAAAATAAGAACCGAGATACATCATGTAAAGGTACAAATTCCCAATGATGCAGGCCATCATATTGTATACCTAAAATGGACCAATTAACTTAATGAATTAAAAAAAAAGAAATACTAAAAAATGTCTGCAAAGCACAACTCAGTGTGTGGGAGAGAGGGGACAGTCAGATGTGAACACCAGAGGTGGCTGACATTATCAGTTTTATCGAAGTGGCTAATCTCTTTAGAACTGTATTTCATTCACAATACACATGGTCCTAACATGATATGACTTTTATGAATGCACCTTAAAATTGTTAGCTTTGAATTTTACTCTCACAATAGTGCCGTAAGTTCTTTTTGCTGTAATATTCATACTGCTGAAGCATGATACTTTTGGAATTGGTTTGGGGAATATTAAAATTGCTTAATCACTAACAAGTGGAATGGTGGACAGTCCTGCCCTGTGTTGAGCATCCACTACACAAAACTTTGCGTTTCAGATACAATTTGCTCAACAATAAAATTACATGTGATTTCTGTTGAAACACAGAAAAGTCCAAAAGGTAAGGTGAGAAGGCCTTTCTTTGCTCAAAATCTGTCTCACCCAAGATAGGATACTGAATGTTATTGGAGTATAGGAACGCAAATAGCCCTGCATGGGAACAAAAAGAAAAGAAGAAACAGACAAGATTGAGTGGGACCAGGAAGCAGTAGGAGCTCCCAGGTCCAGTCTCTAGGGTATGTAACTGCGTAAGAGACTGAAGGCACAAAACACCTTCTGAGTTTGTCCAAACTCCTATCAAATTAGGTCTGCTGCCGATTTTACTTTTGCATTCTAGCTGGATCTTAGAACCCGTTGTAGAATTCAGAATAAATATTTAGTTTTGACAGTGATCTCATCGTAACCCTCTTGTTTGCTTTCCCTTCAAGAATGTGCCGTGGATGCCAGCTCGTCCATGTGGATTTATGTGTTCCTGGGAAATCTTCTTCGTGGGTTGGGAGAAACTCCTATCCAGCCTCTGGGCATTGCCTATCTGGATGACTTTGCCAGTGAAGACAATGCCGCTTTCTATATCGGTAACGCCCACCCGTCATCTTGGGAAGCAGGGTGCCCAGTCTGCTCAGTTCCCTGCCGTACTAATGTAGGTAGCGTGTCTGTACGAGGTGTGGGGAGTTTTGTACTCCATCTCCACTGCCTGTCCAATGAACACATTTCTGAAGCGCACACTCTGGATTTGGATGATTAAGGTACCTCATAAGTTAGAAGGACCTATTGTAGTATAGGTAAAGAACACACCAGATTAGAAGAAAACAGCTTTGAGCTCAACTGCAGTGACACAGGACCTTGTGAAAATATCTTTGGGCTTCAGGTTTCATAGATTATTTTTATCAGAATAAGGATACCATTGAGGCATCTATGTGTGATGATTTTTTAAATACATTTTCTTTCCCTGCAGCTCTAGAAACTGATTTCTATTTTTTTTTTTTTCTGTGAGGACTAGGCAGTGGTTAATTCTGGGATCTTGATAACAACAGCCAATAAAGACAAGTATAAACAGGCTAGGAGCAAGCTCTGAGGATACCCCATTTCCCAAAGAGGTTTCAGAGGAGAGACCAACAGCTGAAGTCACAAAACTCAAAGTAAGGTAGCAGAGGCAAACTCTCAAGGCCAGATGCATCTGAACAGCTTTTAGGGGGTCCTTCTTACACACTAGGAATTAAGCTAGAATCTAGAGTTACAGGAATGACTACAGTTTGTTCCATTTCACACATCAGTGTTGATTTATTGGAGTTCTGACCTTTTGAAGGTCCTTTTTCAGGGACAGTGGGCGAGACTTAAGAGGTCTTCGCTTAAATCCACTCTGGGGCCATCACTGGCTAAGCACTATGGAACTCCAGGGTATTCTGCTTACAGCCAAGCAGGCCGGAATTACCAACCGAGCACTTGCTTTCATCAAACATTACAGCATAAATCAGGAACTGGCAGTGGAACAAATGGTCCATCATACGCACTGGGAAAATACTGGCGAGAAGTGGCAGCCAGGAGTTTTCATCCTCTCCAGGATCCTGTTTGCCTTCTCCTCTCTTCTGCAAAGGGCCTGGTAACTGGTATTTATTCCTCTAGTTAATTTAAATTGGCCTCTGTGGGGTGTGTGAACTTTGAGCTCTGCAGGGAAATGAAAGGTAGATGGAGGAGATGTTTTGTAGCAAGAGCTACCGGGAATGGTGCCCTTTTAGGCAATCTGTTCCAGTCACCTGTACCTTCCTGCTGCAAAGTCCAGTACCTCTGCTGGCTGCTTCCTGCAGTCTGCAGAAGCTCTCTTCTCAAAGCCAGTCCCACAGAACCTCAGCATGAACGGATGCACTTTTTTTACTAAGGTGGAAGGAGTCAATTTTAATGTCAAGATGAATCTCATGTTTAACTGACCATAAAACATTTTGAAAGGCTACCAAAGTTAGTAAAATTCCAAGTTGTAACAGTGGACAATCTAATCCTAGAGACTACAATTTGCCTCCTTCTGGGAAATTAACTTCTTCAGTCTTCTTGGCATTATTTTCTAGGAGGCAGTTAAGGCTTCAGAAGTGTTCATTCTTCTCCCTAAGCGGAGAAGGATTTATTTCCCGACTCAGTGCAGTTGAAAAATGGACAAATTAAACACATACAAAGGAAAAGCTGAAACATCTGCAGCTACTTACGGATCTCACTCACATTTCTTGTTTAAAATTTTATTAATTTATCAAAGCAAATAAATGGCAGCTTCTTTCTTTCTCTTTTGGTACAGGGTGTGTGCAGACGGTTGCAATTATTGGACCAATTTTTGGCTTCCTGTTGGGCTCATTATGTGCCAAATTGTATGTGGATATTGGCTTTGTAAACCTAGGTAAGGGGGTTTATTTTTATTTATTCATTTTAATTTGGTTACTGCTATTTTAAAAATGGAAGCAGTGTGGAAAATATCAAGTTACCTTTTTATAAATGGTAAAGAGAGGGTGTTAATCTTTATAAAATGAAGAGTCTATGGGAAATGTATCACTGTCACTATCACATGCATTAATAGATGGAATATGAAAAATTGCTGGTAATTAGAACTAATGACCCATAGTTTCTTATGAAGATGTATCCTATTTCTCTTCTGGTTTTCTAATAAAAATGCAGTTCATACACAGTTAAGAAAGTGGCTACATGTTGACTTTTGTTGGTCTCAGGTGTGACATTTATTACACTTACATCAATTGCTAGTGTATTTGGGGACTTCCAGAAACACCAGAGATTTAAAATGTCTGGCATCTAAACCTTCCTCAAGCTTTCTTTTCTTAATGAACATTTTTTTTTAAATGAAGGCATATTATAGCAAGACAAGCTTTCCTTTTAGGAGATTGCTTGTTCAGGAAACAAACGGGAAGGGACTGATTTCTCCAAGACTATTAATTTATTTCCATCCCTGTGAGAAATACCCCTTAGGAATAGATATCAGTCACTCATTGTTTTCTTTACAAAAATAAGTCCAAAAATCAATTAGAAGCAATAAGCTACATTAAAAAAAAATCTGGTACTGTATGATGAAGTCATTGTGTGTTAGAATGCAAAATTCTTGTACTGTTTCAATCAAATAGACTGAAATATGTGTTCCAAGATTTTCTTTATTCATTCATAACCTCCCTCAAAATTATTTTATATTTATCCTGTCCCAAATGCCCCTCTACACTAGTGAGCACAACAGTTGAATTCTTTGGCTTCTTGCAGTTTAAAATCCAGCAGTAGAGACTGATATACTTGACTGAGTATTGGTGTGGGGACTGTTGCGGAGGAGGATCGTTCAGGAGAAGCAGCTAATGTGCAGGGATGAGCTAGTGATCACGTTTCACCTGGTATAGTGCACTGATATCGAGCCTGCCTGTCAGAGGACATGTGTTCATATGCCTCTTGTCTTCAGTGTGGTGGATGTGTAGGGACATGTTTTGTAGCTTCTTACAGAGAATAAAAGAAGAGCCCACTTACTTTGATTCAGAAAACCAAGTGTTCGCTTTGAAGTTGTCAGAAATGGTGTGACATTTTTTTGTGAGAAAATTGAAGTTTTATTTACATATACATACCTTGCTTCAGACTTAGAGTAGCTCTAAAGTATTATTAATAATCATGTAATAAATGACACTCTGCCAATACTAACCCAGGTGAGCCTTAGCTTTACCACCTGTGAAATAAGAGCCTTCCAGTAGGTTTGGGCTGGGCATTGCAGAGTGTAACTTGTTAAGTAAAACCTTAAACAGATATTCAATATGCAAGCCAAAGGGATGTGACCCTGATGCGGTGTGGCCAGTGTAGGAGGTTCTGAGCCATCCTAATTTTCCCTCACGCATCGCTTTTCTCCTGCCTGAAGACCAGATGGCAGATTGAAAATCAGGAGACCCCTTGTAGAATATACTTTAAACTGAAGAAACTGAGGAAGGAAACATCGTCTTTCAGAAAGACCCAAATCCCTTTAACAAACAAAATAATGATACTGAAAACAAACGCGTGTGTATGCGTGTGTGCATCATGTATAAATTATTAGGTATTTTTAAGGATGTGATAGAACTAGTGCTAGGATTTCATTTTGATTTAAAGTAGCATATTTCACACCGTGGCGTTGATCTGTATGCTGCTCAGTCATCTTGTCTGTCTTTCAGACCACATAACCATTACTCCGAAGGACTCTCAGTGGGTAGGGGCCTGGTGGCTTGGTTATCTGATAGCAGGGGCCGTAAGTCTTCTTGCAGCTGTGCCTTTCTGGTGTTTACCCAAGAGCCTACCGAGACCCCAAAGCAGAGAAGACTCTAATTCTTCAGAGAAATCCAAGTTTATTATAGATGATCAGATAAAATACCAAACACACGCTGGAGAAAAAGCAAAAATATTGGAAATGGCAAGAGGTAAATCAGATTTTTCTTGATTTTGAAGTAAGTTCAGTTTTCCTGTTAAGGTGTTAGGGGATTCAAAAGCAATACCACTCTCTTCCTCCCCTGCATTAAAAGAGAGAGAGAGAGAGAGAGAGAGAGAGAGAGAGAGAGAGAGAGAGACTTACAGGAAACAGAAAGATCAAAGTCAGTATTCTTATAAGAAAATGGATTAAAACACATGCCCAGAAACCTTGATAATTTTCCTCGCATGCATCTCCTCTCTGTCATACTTCCTCAGTTGAGTCCCTATAATTATTTTTACCCAGAATTGATGCTTTCTATAAGTCCAGAGGACAGGGGAAAAAAAAAAAAGAATCTTCATGACTTGCAGCTTTTTAACAGATGAGATGTGCCCATTTCAGAATTGTGCTTTAATGTATGTCTTATAATAATGATCAAAGAAGTAAGTGGCAGGAATGGAGTTTAGGGGGACAGAAGTGTTCTAACGAATTCTCTCCATGGAAATGGGCCACCAGGAGATTAGCCCCATTTCCTCATTTCAGCAATGCTATATTTACATTTTTAGAAATTCTTTACTTTGCTACAAAAAAGGAAAAAGGAAGAATGTCAAAGCTCTATTCCAAAGCAAAACCAACCATATTCCTTGAGGTTAAAGGAGATAATTCTCCTGTTTCTTTCCCTGTGGCTAAGACTTGAATTTGAAGAATAGATACCCCAACTTAAAGTGCTTGATGCCCTGCCCACAGCTTCCTGCTGAGTGGCCGGGGAATTCTCTCAGTCACTTGGTCTTTGACCCACGTATCACTTAGAGAAATCTGTTTCTGATTTTTTTTGCTGTGAGATAAACTGTATTGTATGCCTCTAGAAGCGAGGGCTTGTGTCTGGATTCGAACATGGCCAGGCTGCAGCCTGGATTTGTGCCACTGACTTAACACACATTCAGTGTGGAAATGAACCTCCCTGAAAACACTCCTAAACTCTGGGACAAAACTCTAGCCAATCTTCTACCAGTCATGACACTGTCATACACTACTCCATATTGTCTTACAGATTTTCTTCCATCACTGAGAAGTCTTTTGGGAAACCCAGTGTACTTCTTATATTTGTGTGCAAGCACTGTTCAGTTCAATTCTCTATTTGGCATGGTGACATATAAACCAAAGTACATCGAGCAGCAATATGGACAGTCATCTTCCAAGGCCAACTTTGTCATAGGTATGCTCGCCTGTCCTCCACACTTCCTACATGCAGTGCCGTAATTGGCATCTGTTTACTCTCAGTAATCTTCAGTTGTTCCAGTAATTATAGACTGAAGGTAATCTAGGGCATTTTAGGTGACATCAAAAAGTAAGTAGAAAAAAAATGTAGCAGAATAAAGTATTTAGTCTGTGGCACAACTGTATAGCAAGTATTATTCCTAACTGTATGTGACCTAGAGACAAATTCTCAAAGCTCTTGAAAAAGTAACATCCTATATGCATTTTATTAGGAAATCATTAATGCTGAGTAGTTGTGTTTGAAGTTTAGCTGAAACGTCACAAGATTAGCAAGTATACATGAACTGATGTAATGGTGTCAATTTCTGGAATGATATAAAATGGTGACTTAGATAGATTAAAAGGTGTTTACCATGACTCCAAGACTTTTCTGATTCCTAGTGATTGAGTTATTTAAGAGCTGTGTCTCTAACAGTTCTAAGTCACTAATCAGAATAGTATTCAAGGGCCAAGAAAAGCATGAAGAAATCAAGACCAGCATATGATGATTACCCTGGAAGTAATTGGGTACTTTAAAAACCTAGGGTTGTTTCTTTAGTCCAGGACAACGTCATTTAATATTACTGTTTCAAGATATAAAATATATTCTATTTTTTTGGATAATATATTCTTTGGACACACTCCTTTATGATAAGAGAGTCCAATAGTTTAACATAATTTATTCTCCATGGGAGATATGAAAAATCACTCCATGTATCTCTTTCTGTAACCAAAGAAACAAAACACCAAAATGCTGAGCCTATTTGGGGACATATAATTTTCCTCTCCTAAGCCTCTCTAGTAGTATTCAGCCGATGCGAATCGAAAAGACCCTTTGTTTGGGCTCTTCTCCAAAATACTAAAAGTTAAGAGGTTAGATTACTGAATGAACTTTTTCACCTTTAACATTAACTGGTTCAGATAATTGAATCATACTATTTTATGTTTGACTTGAAGAAATATTTTAGATTTTTCCTCAAACTCCTTTCCTTGCCAATGATGCTTTATGTTGGTTTTACCAAGAATATATGTGGAATGGAAACTTGAAATATTCGTTTTCTTTGTAGCTTCTATATAGTTATCAATGTGCAATTTACAACCAGCAGTTTAGTCTACAGAATTGGCTATATGAATAAATGTTTACGTATGCATGTTTACATGTGTATCTGTGTATATGTATGCTCACGTGTGCCTATGTAGTAACACCATGTAGAGCCCAGAGCACATTTGAGGACCCCAGAATACTCTCTCTAGTCAGTGCCTGTCCACAAAGCTAGTATTTACTCTGAACTCTATCATCATGGATCAGTCCTGCCTATTTTCGAACTTCCCATATAAATTGAATGGTGAATATTCTTTTTTTGTCTAACTTATTTCAATTGAAGTGAAATCTACGAGATTCATTCACGTTGTTGTGTACTGCAGTTGCTTTGTTCTTGTTCACTGTTGTACAACAGTGTACTAATAGAATATATCTGAATTTATTCATTTTTATTGCTGATGAACATTTGGATTCGTTTTTGACTTTTGCCCTTACAAATAGCATTGCTGTGTCTATTCCGCATACTATATGTTGGGGAGCTGATACACCTATATCCTTTGGCTACACTATGGAGTACAGTTGCTGGCCACAGGGACTATGTGTCTGTGCCGAGGGGACTGCAAAGTCATACTCCTATTAGAAGTGTGAGAGCATTCCAATTGCCCCACATCCTTGTCAGCACTCGGCATGGCCAGTCTTTTCATTCCAACCACTCTTCTGGGATATGGGGTGGTGTTTTTGTCACTTTGTCGTTGCTGGCACAAAATATACAACACTCATAACTTAAAGGAGGAGGGCTTTAGTTTGGCTCGTGGTTTCAGTTCCTGGTTGTCTGGCTTCAGGCAGAAACAGCCTGGCAGGAGGACCTGGGCAGGGGACAGCTGCTCCTCCCGAGGCAGCCAGGAAGGAGAGTGTAAAGGGAGGAGCTGGGGAGGGATAAATGCCCTTCCGGGTCACGCCCCCAGGAACACCTATTCCAGCTCCACCCCACCTCCTAACAGCATACTCAGCTCTCATTAATTCTCTGATGCATATAATGCCCCAGTGCTCCAATCACTTTCCAAGAACACCACCTCTGAAAACCTGAGAATGTGGTGGTACATTCTAGATCTAAACCGTCACGGAGTTTCTCATTGTCCCGTAATTTGCATTTATCTGATTATCACTGATGTTGAACACTTTTGCATGGGCTCATTTGTCCTTTCAACATAGTCTTTTACTAATTCTAATCAGTCACTGGCCCATTTGACTT
Organism: Fukomys damarensis; assembly: GCF_012274545.1. Lineage (NCBI taxonomy): Eukaryota > Metazoa > Chordata > Mammalia > Rodentia > Bathyergidae > Fukomys > Fukomys damarensis. The sequence continues at coordinate 17,302,150 of NW_022900931.1, forward strand.
TTTGCTTACATATCATTTTCCTATTTTTTTGTTGGAATACTGTATATTTTCCACGATTCAAGTTTTTTACTGCACGTAGTGTTATAAGTATTTTCTTACAAACTTCTTGCCTTTTTATTCTGCTGTGATGAACTTCTTAATTGTATTTAGACCAATTTTTAATGTTTCCTTTTCATTAGTGTGATTTTGATTGTTCTGATAAATCCTTGTTAAATCCCAAGGTTATCAAACTATTTTTCCAACACTACTGCTAATATTAGAATTTAGTATTAATTCTTTTAGTGTTCACATAGTTATAAGTCTTTTCATATCATCTTTTCTGAAGGAAAGGGTCAAGGCTCAGTGAAAATAAGAAAGACCATTATTCTCTGTGAACAGTAGTAATAGGATAGGGTTTTAAGTAAATGTTTATTTCTCATATCAATACTTTGTATCAATATTTTGAATTTTAGGGCATTTAAATTTTTTTCTCACTGGAATGATAAGTTTTTCATTTTCAAATTGAAAAATGAGTTTCATAAAGGAAAATTAAGAGCATTATTTAGATAGAGCAACTTATAACAGAAAGTTAAATTATATGTAATCACATTTATTTGGAGGTAGTAATTGATATATTTTTACCTCAAAAAATACTTTTAATGATTATTATCACAGGTGAAAATAGCTAAAGTCCTGAGAGACTCAGGGACCTGCCCAATATAATACATATAGATTATTTATGTGTCCGTTATGAGATAATTAGGAATAAAATTTTTTCTTCAGTTTTTGGAGGGCTGGCCAATCTGTAGTAGTTTCAGATGACATTATTTCATAAAAGTCATTCCACTACTTTGTGCCTGTTAGATTTCTAAAGAAGAAAATATTGACCTAGACTCTCATCAAATGCTCTTGGTGTATGATAGTAGATGACAAAGAGTGGATATTTCTGTAAAAAAGATAAAATTTTCTAATATTTATGTATGGAAAATTGCATAGTTTTTTGTTTGTTTTTTAATTTGTTCTTTGCATAATGGCTCAGGAAGTTTGTGTGAGTGCACATGGGCTTCTTTTGGAGATTTACAAAATGATGTGTTTTCCTTTCTCCTCAGGGCTCATCAACATACCGGCAGTGGCCCTAGGAATATTCTCTGGGGGAATAGTCATGAAAAGATTCAAACTCAGCATGTGTGGAGCTGCCAAACTCTACTTGGGATCATCTGTCTTTGGTTACCTCCTCTTCCTTTCCCTCTTTGCCCTGGGCTGTGAAAATTCTGAGGTGGCCGGACTTACTGTCTCCTACCAAGGGTATGTTTCCTAGTTAACCATTTTGAGAAGATTGGCTCATTTAATTCAATTAATTATTGATAGAATTCTAAAATAGGAATTTGATTTTTAGGCTTTGTAGCTGTGGAAAAAAACTGCTTTTATTATGGAATAACTGAAAGTATTTAAAAGTGGGGATCTGTTATTGTCACTAAAATTTGTCATTTACTTTGAATTTGAATGTCTTAAAGAAATACCAAAAAATGCTAAATCTGTGTCTTACATTAGTGAATCAACTTAAGTGAAACTACATGAGAGTGGAAATGCAGACCTTGAGTCTTGCCTCCGCCGATTTTCCTCCGATTTTTAATGAGGTGATTGTAGTTGAAGTTATTGTAGGAGTTACTGTAGTGACATTGTTTGATTCAGTTGAGCACACTCTTGTCTTGGTCATAGTCAGCAGTGTAGATTGAGGATGTTAATTGTGGGGTGGCCTGATGACACACACCTGTAATTTCAGGACTCCAGAGGCTGAAGCAGGAGCATTGCAAGTTCTAGCCCACCCTGGGTGACTTAGTGAGATGCTGGCCCTAAATTAAAGATTTTTTTTAAAAAAGGCTCAGTGAAAAGGCCTTGGGCTCAATCCCCAGTGGTGAAACAAATGTTCATTGTCAATATAAATTACAAGGGGGTTCTGGAAGAATAGAAACCTGCGTGTGATCCTTGTGGTAGATGTACAGTGGTAGAGTAATGCATATTTTGCAATTTACAAAACACCTCAACTTTCATTTTCTCACGTATAGTCTCTGAACACCTTTATGTGGAAAACTTTGTTACTCTATTTAAAGGAAAGTGAGTTTAGAAAAGTCAGTTAGCTTCTTCACAGTTTTGTCTATCAAAGCCAGATCTTGGGTCTGAAGATAGCGGAGACCAAACGTAGAGTGCACTCTCTACCTAATTCTGTATCTCAGCCTCAAGCAAATATATAAGCGGACAATAGCAGCAAACGTGAAGATCGCATGAAAAGTATATTTACCTAATAAAAGATTAAATATTATTTTGGAAAAGAAAAAAAAAATATTCATTGAGTACTAGCTTCTTCAAAGCAGTCACCTGGGGAGATTTTTTGTTTTTCTTTTTGAGAAAGGGTCTCACCGTATAGTCCAGGCTGGCCTTGTACTTGTGACGATCCTCCTGCCTCAGCCTCCCTAGTATTGAGATCACAGGCACGCACAACCGTGACAGGCACCTTGAAAGATTTTAACCTTGACAGAATTGAAATAATGCTATCATCTTTTAAAATTTCTCAACGTCCTCTTTTGAAATTGCTTTCCATATTTTTTTTAGAGCAACCCAACAATGGAAAAGGTTTAACCTCTGAGAATAGCTTTGAAAGCAGCTGAAATAAATGGCAGCATCTCTGGGAAAATCTCTCACCTTTCAACATTCACTATTTGGGAATAAAATCTCCCTTGGGTGTAAACATTGTGACATACTTGCTGAAACTCTTCTTACAGTTAAAACTTTAAATCACAACTCCACTGTATGTAATTAACTTCTGCCCCGGATGGCAAATTAAACTTACTTTGTGTAATATGAAATAGAAAGTTTATAAAATACCAAGTGTTCCCCATGGGTTGTCCCACTTGGCTTGGTCCCTGGAGATTGTTTTGATTCTAGACCTTGAGAGGAACTCTCTAGCCAATCTTTAGATACGGTAATGACAGTGACCCTGATGGGAGATAAGAACTTGGAATCACAAGACCTGGGAAGGTTCTACTTCCTGGTCTGTCACCAGCACACTGTACGACTTTGAGAAAGTTACCTGACCACTCTGGACCCCACTGTCCTGATCTGCCAAATGAGCGGCAGCCCACATTATTCCAGTTTCCTTGCAATGCTGGAGTTCCATGATCTCAATTAGACAGTACCCATAATGGCCCAATTCTGGGATTTCAAAGCCTCAGTTTTACAGTTTCAGCAGATCCTAGCAAAGAGTTAACAATTTGTGGAACAGAATATGATGAAATATTCCTGTAGGACTTCCCAGGGTGCCCAGACCCTTTTCCTCTCTTTGGAGCGACTCTGTGATGACCAAGTCCTTGGCCGTTCTATTAGGTGGAAAATGACATCAATTAAGATTTTATGACTGCAGTCATTACAGGAAATAGCTCACAGAGGTAGAAGCCAAAAGGACTGGTTCTTTTCTACAAAATAAAATATCGTTTTTCTTTGATAAATGATTTCCCAGAAATCCTGTTACTTAGTCTACTGTGCATGAAGAATTGTTCTTGTTGCTCGAAATACATACAGCTCGCACCTGTTGAGGGTGCATGCCAGTGTATTACTTGCTTGTTGTAAGTCCCTCAAATATCACTGTAAAAAAAATTGTGGGGAAAGGGATGAGCAAATAAAAGATAATATGTTTGAAACGAGAGAGGATCAAGTGAATTATGAGTGGCCCATGGCAGAAAACCTGGAGCACATAGCAATGCGCTGCCTTTGTGGAAGTGCCTTGGAGAGCCATGGAGGAGTCTGAAGAGTGTTGGAGGAGAGAGGATTAGGCAACTCTGAAGAAGAAGTGAGGGAAAGGAATTCTAGGAGAGATAAAGGGACAATGTGAGAGAATGAGAGAGAACAAAACAGAAGTGGGGAGGAGGGGGGGAGGGAGGGAGGGGAGAGGGAGGACATGGAGAAAACAATGTTATGCAAAATAACATAACACTGAAAAGAGCCAACACTTTGAGGGAAAACATTGTT
>NW_022900931.1:17306691-17336138 GCF_012274545.1 Fukomys damarensis
GGGGGGGGAGGGAGGGGAGAGGGAGGACATGGAGAAAACAATGTTATGCAAAATAACATAACACTGAAAAGAGCCAACACTTTGAGGGAAAACATTGTTTCATTCCTATTTATAACCATCTTCCATCCTCCCAAAGGGAGAACTTAGAAGGTTTCTAATAAAACTTTATGAATTAACAAATCATTCAACAAATAATGTGAAATTTAGGAACCAAGGATAATAGACATGGGAGGGCTCCGTACAATGAGAACACATACAGGGGAAGGGACAGATAATCTGAAAATGATTATTAATAAGAATGTGCAATTAGGGTGTATAATTCCTACAAATGTGGAAAGGATGAGTTAATGGGAACTCCTCAGTTCTATTTTTCTTTCATTACATGTTCACTCGACTGATGTAAAGATAAAGAAATTCTCACATATGCACACATAAACACATATTGCCTGCAATTCATTGAAATAACATCACAAATTGCTCTAAAAGCTTCTTTTTCTACCTTGTAGCTGTGTGCATAGACCATGTTCCTGGATCCTAGAGGTAGCAGACTTTAGCAAAAACTACAGGCTAAGAAAGGAGCACTGTGTAAAGATAATTTTGAAAGTACAGCTGTTGAGTAAGCGACTTACATTTAACTGGCAGGCCCTGGCATTTCTGATGATAACTGTGTTTCCAACAGGCCAGTTGGGTTGGCAGCATCACTTACATCACTCAGAAACATTGATTTTTGAAAGTATAAGTGTACTCCCTGCTGAGAGGTAATACTTTATACCGTTACATTTCGTTTCAGAACCAAACCTGTCTCTTATCATGAGCGAGCTCTCTTTTCAGATTGCAATGCAAGATGTAAATGTTCAGAGACGAAGTGGGAGCCGATGTGTGGAGAAAATGGGATTACATATGCATCAGCTTGTTTTGCTGGTTGTCAAACCTCCAACATGAGTGGAGAGAACATTGTAAGGAAACTCAATCCCCAAAGTATTTGCCCGTGAGTCTGTTACCATATAGAACGGTGCCACTGTAGGGGGACTCAGCAGTAGACCCGCTGGCAGGAGCCTCGGGTCTTACCCTCTTTGTCTTCTTGTGTGGAAGCAGGGAATTTGAAATCATTTCTAGGGAGCTAGAGCTGAAAGGACTAGGGTACGAATAAGTTGAGAAGAATATAGCAGCTTTTGCAATTATGTAGATATTTTGGTTGCTTTGCTGATAAGAAATATTAGCCCTGAATAAGGAAGTGGTCATTGAACATTTAAGGGCAAGACAAATATAAGCCAGTATTAGGAAGTCTAGACCCAGAGGCGTAGCACAGGAGTCAGTGATCTGCTTATATGATGAAGCTGAGGGTTCTGGGGCAGCCCTAGTCAAGAAATCCAGCCCATTTGTGTGCTAATGAAAGGTAGGTAGACTGGAATGGAGGTTTCTATAAGGTGGAAGTGGGAGGTTAGAAATCTAAGTAGGAAGCTGTTTCGGTGGTCTAGGCTGCTGTCATAAATACACCATAGACTGAGTGGCTTAACGGCACTTACCTGTCACGGTTCTGGAGGCCAGAATTTCAAACTTAAAGGGCCAGGCATCAGAATCAGCAGAACTTAGCTTACTCTTTTTAGACATTGTCTTCTCTCTGTATCCTCCTATGGCAGGGAATAGGAGGGAGAACAAGAGGTCTTGTCTTAAAAGGAGATGCAGTAAATGTCATTCATGAGGGCTTCAGCCTCCTGGCCTAATTTTCTCCCGGAGGTCTTACCTCTAAATACCATTACACTGGGGCTTAGTAGTGCAGTATATGAATTTAGGACAGATATTCAGTTCATAACAAAGCAATCGTGCACGACATGATGAACATCAGTCACTAACAAATTCACCTTTTTAACCCTTTGCATTCCTGGCTCGCACAGCAAGTCTTCCTTGTGCTTAGTGTCAGATTGCATCCTGTTTGTGACTGATGGAATTCGTCTTTATTTGACGGAGCAGGAGGATTGAAAATTAGATCACACTGTATTTGCAAACACTTATGAACAAGGTATAGATGCCTAGGCAAAGCCATGTGTAGATACAAAGTAATGTTTGTTGATTTTGTTTTTGTTTTATTACTTTGACATTTTATTCAGAGGAGAAAGTATTCGTCTCTAGCATGAGCAAGACAATCCACCAATCAGAATTGTTTTCACCATACTTCTTTCTTCTTCCTTCCTGCCTTCCTTTCTTCTTTTTCTTTCCTTTTCAACCCACCAGGCTTTTCACTTATAACTGCAAGGTGGTTTTGCTTAGCAACAGTTTGTTGAGGACATTCCATCCCAGGGACAAGACAAATGCCTTTAAAAATGCATTTAAATCTCATGAACCTCACATAATTGACTGTTGTTTTACATATTTTTCTCATGTTAGAACTGAAACACTGAGGTAGAAGGGATGTGAGATAGATACGGAGAGAAAAAGAAACTAGAAGAGAGAGAGACACTCGCATACATGGAAAGTGCACCGAGTCAGGATTCAAAAGCTTTCGATCTGACTCTTCCAAGAAAGAAAAAAAAATCTATATTGCTACTTTTATTTTTTTAAGTGCCAGCTTTATTTTATTCTTTAACCAAAATTTCACACATTCTTCTGTGATGAAAGCAGCATGTAGAGTATGGAGTTTCATTTTATAAATGAAGTTTATAGAAATAAACACTTGGAGGATTCTGAAAGTTGTTTTCTGTTAGTTGAGATTTAGTTGACTTTTATGCACCTGTTTTTTTTCCCCCTTAAGAGCCCACATAAGTTGTGTCATAGCCTCAAAATCAGCCCATTTATTTAACAAATTTTTACTGAATGGCTAAAATGAAGGACAAGTTTTGGCCTTCGTGTATATTGATGACGAAGCACACAGTTTGTGCCTTCATGAAGGTTATCTTCTAGTGGAGAAATATACTTTGAAAATACACAAACATGCATATGACGGTTGATAGTAATAGGTACTGTGGGGGGAAAAAAAGGATGAGAAACTGAGAGAGAGAGGGTGCTGCTTTGCATGGTTAGTCATGGAAATTCTCTCTCACAAAACCTCCAAACAGAAACCTGAAAGGAGGGTGCCAGCTAAATAGGTATTTAGAGGAGGAGCTGCCCAGAGGTGACAACAAGGCCACAAATACCCCTGCCAAGTATGGGGAGGATCATCTTGGGCTACATGAAAGGCAGCACGACACTTTCAAGGGTTGTGTGTGTGCCTGAAGCAGAGAAAGGGAGGGAGGATCATTGGGCAATAAGGTCAGAGCAGGATCCAGGAGCAAATGATGGAGAGTATGTGAACCACTGTAAAGATGTGAGCTTTTGGACAAATGCATAATACGCACCCATCAGGAAGCTGACAGTGTTGGTGCCATCTGACTGGTTTTAAAAAAAAAAACAAACTGTTTACTTTGCTATGTAGAAAACCTACTGGAGTTGGATGAGAGTAGAAACAAGTTGAGCACAAAGAGACCACTGCAATAAAAGCAAGAAATCATGGAGACTTAGAGTCAACATTGGTAGGTGAAGGAGGCAAGGTGTGACTAGGTTTCATGGAATTTGTGGGAAGATGGTTCTGCAGGCTTTGTAGTTTATAAAATAACCAGCTGCTGTGTGAAAAATGAAATAATACACAAATAGATTTCACCTTGGTCAATGTAATTCTAACGCAGAAAAATAAAGGAATGGGCTCCCCAATGTTTACATCATACATGTTTGCTGTCCTATAAAGTTATTTTTAAATAAATGTTTACCTTTAATTTGATTTAAAGGTTATCTCAATAATTGGACTTTTCTCTGTCATGTTGCAGGTATTTTATAACTGCAGCTGTGTTGGGATCGCAGCCTCTAAATCAGGAAATTTTTCAGGCACGGTGGGCAGATGTCAAAAAGATAATGGATGTTCCAAAGTGTTTCTGTGTTTCCTTGTCATTTCAGCCATCACATCCTATACTTTGTCCCTTGGAGGCATTCCTGGGTACATATTACTTCTGAGGTGAGTACCGCCTCTCCCCATGCCAATCTTTACATGCTGTATCTGCAAATTCTTCTCTGTAGAATCATCATGATTGCCTATAGTTTTGTTTTGTTTTGTTTTGTTTTTTCAGGGAATTTGTTCCTTTGTTTTACTTTTGCAATCATCCCATTCTAGGTTTTTATAGAAAATTTTAACCAAAGTAGAAAATTTCATAGTAAAAACATCTGGAAACCGTAGGTCTAGAAGCAGTGATGGCAAACCTTTTAGAGCTTTCAATGATACAAACAGCCTGCTCTGGCACGTGTGCCATAGGTTCGCCACCCCTTAGAGAACTGTTATTTACCTGTCTCATTCTATAATGTGTTATAGCTAGCGTTGGTAACAACATTAAGTGATACAGATAAGCTATGATTTAGATTAAATAGTTTCATCAAATTATGGGAGGTACAGTTCATGAGATACTTTAAAGCTTATCCAATATCATGTTTTATATTTGTTTTGAACTCATTTTGTATTTACTATTACTTTTTCTGTTTATTGTTTTTGTGACTAAAACTATCTTGGAGAAATGTCATATTTGGGGATAACTTGAGGATTCTCATTCATGAATATTATGTTACCAACTTCAAAAATATTTGCATATAAAATCCTAAAAGATGTTTTGAACTGATGTACCACATTACATATTTTTTAATTAACAGGTACACATTTTTATAAAAATTTAAATAATTTTGTAGTATTTTATAAAAATTTCATTTGAAAATACATTTTAAATTAGGTTATTCTTTCAGATGTAATTAATGTCATCCAAAGAACAACGATTAATCAACATGAACTAATTAAAATTTATATGAAAAGATCTTAACACTCAAAAACATTTCATATTTTTTGCATATATCTTTGTTTATTCTGTAAGATTTTATTCTATTCCAATATAATTTGTGCTTACATATATTTATTGATTATTTTATCAGATAGCTCTATAAAAATTGCATATGAACTCAAAATTGAAATATTAGTCTTATGAGCAAAATTCTCAATGTTTTCTTCTAATTGAATTTATTTTTCAAATATTTCTATTTACAGTTGATCCAAATAATCTAAAAATATAATTTTTGATTAAATCATTAATATAAAAGAAAAAATTTGCTGGAAATTATTCTTTTGTGACTCGAATTGGGTGATTTTTCAAATAAATTCTTATGTCCAAGGATGAATACCAAGTTTTTATAGACTGTGGCTAACCAAAAGTATTGTTTATATTTTATATTTCCTACAGTTATAGTTATGAAAATGGATAAGGAAAGATAAGCAAAAAGTAAAGCTTGCCATCCACATCCAAATGGGTTATGTATTTTTAATAATAGTGCTTTTATTGTTTTTAGGTGCATTAAACCACAACTTAAGTCTTTTGCCCTGGGTATCTATACTTTAGCAATAAGAGTTCTTGGTAAGTATAACGTGTTTTAATTATGGTAGCCCTAATAAGTATATTTGGATGACTTCTCTAAATTATTTCTAAATATTTTTGCAGAATTACTGAGCATAGCTAAATCCATATTTTTAAAAATTTTCTTCTTCTTTTAAATATTTATTCCTTCCCTCCTTTCCTGGATTCCTCCTTTCCTTTGTACCAGAAATATTTACTGAGAGCCTATTCTATGCTAGAGATATGATAAGGAGCTTCTATTACAGTAATCACAATTTTTCTTTAGCAATATCATCTCTTCTAGTACTTGTCTGTTATCATGACATCCATTGCTCTTATGGCAGAGCCCTCAGAGCGGGGCAGAGGGAAGTTAATCGGTAAGAAGGGCTGGAGCTTAAAAATAAACTTTCCAGATATTAAAATGGAAAGATTCTTTTGAACTGCTCTCAATGGACATCCCTAGACTATGACATTAGGTAGAAAGATAAGATCATTTAAACAATCAAAGCAAATGGATTTGAGTAGGTAATACTTTAAAATGTAATTGAAAATTTTTTTCTCTGACTATAGCATTTTAAAATATTTATTGGTTAAAACCCATAGGAAACAATTCAGGGGACAGCTGAGGTTTCTGTCCTTAGTGAATCCATCTCTAAAGAAAAATAAATGCAGTAATTGTAAATGTTCCCCTGTAATTTGATAGACAATTGTGTGGGGGAAAATAACTCAAGGTTTTCAAAATTGAAATTAAATTTGGTTTACATAGGCCTTGATAAAAATAGCTACAAAAATACAATATAATACTGAAATGGGGAAAGAAATGAAGAAGGAGGTATCTACCATCGTGGCTGGTTGCAGTTCTACAATATAAAACCAGAGATTGGCTGAAAAAGTGCCAGGTCCAGAGGCTAAAATACATCCCTGCTAGGGCGGGCTCCTCTGTTTGCTCTGCCTTTAGAAGTATAGATTTAAACTGAAGAGCAAAAATGATTCTACCTTAAACAATTGATTTATAAAATTGCTTTGATAAAATGAAAATGGCAAAAAATCATAACCAAATCCAAAATCTGGGAAAAAGTTGTATGATTTATATAACAGATAAGTAGCTAATGTCATTCTTACAAAGAGAGCTTCTAAGTTTTAAGAAGAAAAACACCGTCAAGCAACCAAACAGGAAAATGGGTAAAATATATGAGATGCTATGTTATGAAAATATAAATGTAAATGCCTTTAAGTATAAGAAAAGATACTCAGGGCCAGGGATTTAGCTCAGTGGTTCCAGTGCCTGCCTCGCAAGTGCAAGGACCCAAGTTCAATCCCTGGTACAAAAAAAAAAAAAGATACTCAAACTCTCTCATAAAGTGAATAAAATTAAAACTAGATAGGATAAATAAAATGACTATAGTTTATTGAAACACATTGAATATATACAAAAATATAATAGTGCTTTGAAACATTTAAATATCATGAACCTTTAAAAATTCTAAGAATACTGTCATAAAAACTCATTTTTAAAATTGATTAATAAAGCAAAAATATCAATAGTTATTCTTTCAGTCTTCTATTACCTCTGTTTAAAGTTAACCAAATGGTCAATGAAAAGGAATCTTTTATTTTAAAAACCCCAAATAATACATATATGAGGAATAGAATTAAATAACAACAAAAAAATTCTGTTGTACTTTCTCATTGCTAGGACAAAATACCTTATACCCACAAGTTTAGTAGGAAAATTTTTAGCGCACAGTTTGTAGAGGTTTTAGTCCACAGTTGACAGGGTCCAGTGCAGGTTGGATGGTAGAGGGGTGTCACAGAGGAGAAACAGACCATGGCAGTGTAGGAAGGAAGCAGTGAGACACCCTTATTTTTTTCCTTTTTATTTCATCCATGCTACAAGCCTAATGGTTGGTACCACTCACACCCAGGGTGGTCTTCCTTCTTCAGTAAATCCATCAATGGTAACCAGAACTGTGCAAAACCAAACAGTGGATTAACCCAGTATCGTACACCCATGATCCAGCCACTTCCCAAAGCTCCACCTATGAGCAAACTAGGTTTGGAAGACATTGAGACACTGTATGCCAAAACAATCCCTATCTTACATATTCATCAGCAGTTGCTAAAAGCTTTAGGTGACAGTTGATGAAGAGCATCCTGTGAGAGATTTAGCTGCTATAGCCCAATCCTCAGATCCATCTGTGCATTGCAGAGAGTGGCACCCAGAGGGCATGTTTCTTCTGAGTGGAACACAATTGAAGTGTACACATCTACCTTATTTTATCCCTGCTTAACATAAGTTGAACCCGAGTGTATCAAGATCTAACTCTAGGCTATAGGAATCATGGAGGCTAAGGAAACAAATTAAACTACATTATGAAGAAGCAACTAGACAAGGCAAGGGTGTGGCACATTATACATGATAAAATGTCTTTCTCCAATAGCAGTAGCATAAGAGATATGGGGGTGGGTATGGATATGAAGAGTATGAAGAGTTATCAATCAATGCAATGTGTTTACATCATTTGGATTCTAATAAGAACAAACCAACTGCAAAAAGATAGATGCTTTGGAGACAGAAACGACTGAATATGTGCTAGAGTTTAGATAATATTAACAAACTGTAAAATGTATTAGATATGAGAAAGGCATAGGGATTATGTTTTTTAAAATGACATCAGACATGCAGGCTGAAGTAAATATAAATGAAGTGACACAATGTTTGAGATTGCCTTTAAAATAATTCAGACATATTCCCCACATTCCAAACCCTATTTCAGCAATTATCAGCACACAACCTAACTTAGGACATCTCTCTACTTTTCTCACTGACTTATTTAAGGCATCAGATTATTGCATTTCTTCCATAAAATTATTACTATGAACTTTAAAAACATAATAACTTATTTTAACTTAATAGTCATGCTTTAAAATAATTCCTTGAGATTGGCAAATATCCAATTAACATTCAATTTTTTAATTATATGGTATTTACTTATGTGTGTTTGCTTTAATCAAGGACCAACAGTCTACTCATTATATTTAGGTGATAAATCTCTTAAAAGTCTTCTAATCTATAGGTGCCTCTCCTCTTTCTCTTCCAATTATTTATGGTGATAAATTTCAAATTTACAGAAAATTTTAAAAAATTACAGTGAATACCGATATAACTTCCCTTGAACTTATCAGATGTATCAAAAATATAAAAAAAATCTATCTTCTTTTTCTCTTAACATATAAATATTTGCCAAACCATTTGATAATAAGTAGTGATCTGCCACTTAACTGCTAAAGACTTCAATTTATATTCTTCTATAAGACCAAGAACATTGTCCTGTTCTACAATACTCAAGAAATTTAACAATGGTAGGATACTCCATCTATTCTATATTCCACAATTAAATTTCTTTCACTATAACAATATCTTTGATAGCATTTCCCTCTTTCAATCCAGGGTCAAGCAAGGGCCAGATACTGCATTTAATTACCTTTTTTATTTGCTCTCCAACAATCCCTTATCATTTTTGAAAAGAGGCAAAGCCAGATATTTTATATAATATTCTATCATTTGGATTTATCTGGTTGCTTGCTTTTGATAGAAAGCAGGTAAGATGCTTTTGGTGAGAATGAAGATATGTTTTAAAAATATACTGAATGTATAAATTAAAAATTTTATTACAACAAAAATACATTGCCATTAATCCCCCCTCAGAATACGTCCCTTCACTTTGAACTGGATCATTTCAGGTTAGAAAGGGCTGAAAACCAAGACCAGACAAGAACCACTACAAGCCTTTATTGTAGGGACGATCTGCTGGGTTGTCTCTGATCAGAGGAGAGAGAGCAATATGGCAGAACAGAGAGCTTCTTTTATAGGACTGGGGTGGGGCTTATAGGAGCTTGGGTGGAGTTAAGTGAGGTAATATTAAGGGATTGGAGGAGCTTGTGACAGCACTAGGAGGGGCTTGTGACATTACTGGTGACTTGGAGGTAGCAAGTGGCTGTTTACTTTTTGGGGGGAGAAGAGGCATCATGGGAAAAAGAAGGCTGTCCTTTGGTAGGTGGAAGAAACCTTCTTTTTAGGTGAGGAGCAGAGCATTATGGGAAGGGGAGTAATGGCCATTTTAAGGCAAGGGAAATCTAACAGTTCATGCCATCATTCTTGCCACCGAAGCACTTCTGGAAGTGCTCTTTCATAAGTGCTTTTAGCTGTGTTGTATTTTAGTTGTGGCTTCCGGGATGTCCCAAATCAATTAAAAATGTTAATCTTTCATGGTCTTTTTTATTTTGGGAAAGAAGGAAAAGTCACGGTGTCAAATTCGGTGAATAAGGTGGATGGGGACCTACAATAATATTTTTTTTCAGCTTTAATTGAGTTTATTGGTACATTTTAGGGATACAGTGCAGTTAAATTCATTGTTGGGATCTTGTACCTTTACATGACAGGTCTTGATTCTCATTTTTTCCCCTTACCCCTGCCCTCCCTTCACCTCCTCCTCCCCTCCCCATCTACAAACACTTTATTTCCATCTTTTCATTATCTCACATTTTTTCTTTTCCCTTATTACCCTTCCCCTACCCATCACACCTTCCCTACACCTTTAGCTCCTTTCTTCCCATTTCACCATGTCAGTAATCTTATTAGGATCTTATGTATTATTGCAGATTATTCACACCAGGGAAACTATTCGGTATTTACACATGTGTGACATTTATTTCACTTAGGAGTATATCTTCAATATGTATCCATTTTCCTATGCTACAATATGTAAAATCTTATTAGGATCTTATGTATTATTGCAGATTATTCACACCAGGGAAACTATTCGGTATTTACACATGTGTGACATTTATTTCACTTAGGAGTATATCTTCAATATGTATCCATTTTCCTATGCTACAATAATATTTTTATGAGCCTACTTTTCCCTTCTTAGCAGCAGCATTCACCATATTTTTTTTTATATCTTGTGAAGACATAAAAGAGGACTTCCTGAATGGCTTTAGAAAGTTGGAAATGATGGGATAATTGTGTTAGAAGAAAGGGGAATATTTTGAGGGAAATTTATGTCAATATTTTTTATCCTCATAATTTTTTAAATTTATACATTCATTGTGTGTTTTGATCACCCCCTGTACTGCACAGGTGCTATGATACACTTTGTATCATCATTGAAGATTAAATTTGGACTCTTGGCAAAGTAGTGTCCACCAATATTCTTCATTTTAAAAGTCAGTTGTAATTGCTAGCTAACTCATGATACTAAGACTTTGGGATTATGGAAATGTTTCACCTCCAAGTTTGAGCAACTGTTGATGTTTCTGAATTGAATCCATCATCACACAAAATTTGTGTCAACAAAATTTAGGTAGATCTTCATTATCCAAGAGCAAATGGGTTATCTCATTAACTTGGAGGTGTCAGAGTTATTCTTTGATTTAAAAGATTTGGCAAGAGTGTGTTATTTTACATAATCATACAAAGCAATGCTATAACAGATGAAAAGATACATAAAAGAGATTCAAACCTGATCCAGAAGTCCTCTACACATTGAGAGAAATGAGTGAAGGAGACAGCAATCTGTTAGGTGCCGAGACTAAGCTCTGGACACAGAGGACGGGGAATGAGATACGGAAAGTTGGTCCTCAATACCAGCCCACTGCTACATTCAACTGCCAGGTCATGCAGCTTTTAAGAGAATGCAGATAGCTGTGAGTTTTCATAGAATGTCCTGGCTTTTACTTATTATCTATTCATTAAGAAGTCAGAACCTATGTAGACCAAATAAGAAACGTTAAGGGACCAACAGTTTGAAAAATATCGTAAGAGTTGTGATCAGATTATAATCAATTCAGAACACTTTTTGCTTACATATTTAAAGGAAATATATCTCTTTTCTTTGCAAAAGTATTAAGTTCTAATAAACCTCTGTTGAGAATCCATTACAGTTTAGAGCATAAATAAGAAAAACATATTTCCCACCCCTGTATAGGTCATAATCTAGCAGAAAAGGCAATTAATCAAGTCGTTGCAGGAGTGCTAAAGATTTAGAGAGAAGTGTAAGTGATATGACATAAGAAATGAAAGTAATTGCCACAATTTCGATCATCAGAATAGTCTTTCTTGAAGGAAAACATATAAACTGAGAATCACATGAATGCGTATTGAAAAGAGGAAGGAAAGAAGGGGAAAGCGTTTCAAATGTAGAAAACCACCAGTCATTCAGGCAAGAGGAAAAAACATTCTAAATGCTGAAAGGTGTCAAATATTAGAATTTGAAACATAAGATAATAAAGGTTGTCCAAGATGAAGCCAGAAATATAAATGGAGCCCAATGTTCAGTTGACTGCTCTTCTTGAGAAATAGAGTCTTGGGACATTATTTATGTAATTGAGTGATTTAATGTCCATCAATAAGTTGATTGGAGAAGACTGAGGAAGGAGAAGAACCATGAGTTGGGTCTTTCTTTAAATTTAAAGTAGAGGAATGGAAAGAAAGGAATGTGTTTCCGATATAAACAGGAGGTAGAATTGGCATGGTTAGAGATGCACTAAATGTGGTCATGATCAGAGGAGAGAGAGAGAACAGAGAGAGAGAGAGAGAGAGAGAGAGAGATCACAGAGGACTCCCAAGTTTGTACCTTTGGCAAGTGGGTAGAGGCTAATGAAGAGACTGGTCTAGGGAGAAAAATTATTTGAAGTACCTGGGAGCCACGCTTCTGGATGTTCATGAAAGAGCAGTTATTGATGAGTACAGCTTTTGAGAAGACTGAACTAGAGAGGGGAGTTATAGATATCAGCATGTAATTGATGACTTTTCATCTCCCAGACAGCAATTACTGAAGTAGAAGTAAGTAGTTCCATGTAATTATTCATAACCAAAAATTATACACACACACACACACACACATATTTTAGTAGCAATTGTTTGTTTTTTCCTACAGCAGGAATCCCAGCTCCAGTATATTTTGGAGTTTTGATCGACACTTCTTGCCTTAAATGGGGATTTAAAAGGTGTGGAAGCAGAGGTTCCTGCAGATTATATGATTCACATGCTTTCAGGTATCATATAAAATGCATTCCCACGTCTTCCTTCTACAAAATCCTGATTTCATTCAGTACCCTCCATTAATATTCCCTATGTAGTCCAACTGCTTGGAAGAGAAAGAACAGTCTAATAAAAAGTGTGATCTCTTTCATAGAATAAATTTATCATTTGATTTTATGGCTAGATATTTCAGTTTTTCTCCGTTGTTAAAATTGATTTCCATCTTAACTGAGTGATCATTTTAAAAATATGATGAAAGGTGCAGAACCGAGTAAGATTTTGAAAGTTTATGCACCCAAGTAATTCTCTGAAACTGAGAAACATTTAAATTTGGGTCACATTTTGAGTTTAAGTCTATTCTTTTTCAAGCTAAGCCAAACTATACCATTTACGTCAGACATAATCCCCCTGGGCAAGAGTTGGATTTGGCTCTGAATCTGTCTGGCTCTTATTGCCAAACTGATGTTCAATTATTCCAGTACTTGAAATGCATAAAAGTAAAAGGTTTTCTCTGTGTGACTGAGTGTATATGGGGGTAGGGAACAAGGCTTTTTTTACTATGGTATCATTCAGTTCAGTTCATCAAACATTTAGTCCCCTTGTTGCTTAAAGAAATGCTTCAATGGCTTAAAAACAAGGATTTTTAAAAAGAGACTTTCAAGCTGAGCATTGTTTTAGAAAAAAAAAAAAACTTGGTGTGGAACCATCTAAGTAGCATGTGAATTGGGCAGAGCATCGCAAATAGGTTTGCTTGATTAATGCGCTTTGATGTTATGTGTGAAATTTATTTTAGTCTTTAAAAAGGACCGGATCTGTGAGTGTAATTTGAGCTTTACTCACATTTAGGAAAGCTGTATTCACTTTAATGTGGAAACAGTGTCATTCAGTCAGAGAGGTGGAATGACCAGAGTGAGACATTCAACCGGTCCTTCCACACCTTAGCATTTTTGGTACACAGGACTAAAACTTTCTTGTGGAAACAATTGGTTTACATCTCTAGTTTATTCTGGTATCATTTCATTTTACTGAATGGTCTGATTCCCCTTAGTATCGCTTCTTGCAGTTTTTCCATAGAGTGAATCCAAGCAATGTCAAGGGATGAGGTAATCTCATAATGTCTCACTCAAACCGGGACACTTGGGAGTGAAAGGGCCTGCTTAAAGTTACACTGGGACAGCACTGGGTCTGCTCTGGGTAACTGTCATTTGGTCTAAGGGACTCATTTACAAAAAGGATAGTGAGGGAAAAATGATGGTTCTACTAAGAAATTGCTTCTACTAAGAAACTGCCTTCAGTGGCCTACGAGAGTTTACAGAAGGACCTTCTTGAGGCGCCATTCCATTCTAAATCTCCATCCTTCAGAACAGCCATAAAATTGTACTGTTCCCTACCTTTTACATTTTATTTTTAGGTTGAACAGTAGAAATAATTATGACTGAGATTTTTTTCCCTCTTTTAGATACATATATCTAGGACTCACTATGATTCTGGGCACAATGTCCATTTTCCTAAGCATTGCGGTACTTTTGACTTTAAAGAAAAGTTATGTTTCTGAACCTAGAAGCTTCATAACCAAAAGAGACAGAACAATGGTTTCTACAAGATTCAAAAAAGAGAACGGTGCTACGAGTGATCATTTGCTACATCCCAGCCATTGGCCGGGCAAGGAAACCCGACTTTAGAAAGTAAAGATTGGAAGCCACGTTTTCTAATATGCTGAAATTCTGCAAATAAATGAAGTTGAATCAAAAAGGGTTTTCAGTAGGTAATTTCTTTGTATCTTCAAAACAATTTTATTTTGTTTTTGACAGTAGGCATTGGATAACATACCTGATAATGGAACTCATTGAACATATATCAGAAGAAGCAGATGATAAACCTAGTTATAAATCTTTTAACTAATATATGAATGTTTTGTATTGTTTACTGATTCTGCTATATTTTGCCTTTTGTCCATTGCTATATTAGCTTTATTCCTTGTACAACAATTGTCTCTATTGTCTAATGGTGATATATGGAGTGATTTCTAAACTAAGTTACTTTCTCTAGAGTGATAGAAGACTGTTAAAAATTAAGTCACATTTTGGGCTCCTGCAAGTAGCCCGTCAATGATAATGTCACGATCGAATCAGAGCATGGAGAGGGAGATTTCATTTTTAAGCTCCTCTTTTTTTTTGAAATTTGTAATTAATATAGAAATGTGTTGTGGCAGAGTAATCTTGGGGAATTATAATTCTTGGATTATTATTAGTTCCTCTTCTAACCATTTACCTGTGCTTTTTGTGTGTGTGATGCTATCAGTGACCAGTGCTGTAAAGTAATAACATTAATTTTGATGTTTTATCATCCTATGTGGAGGTTGCATTTCTGAAAATGTCCAGTAAACTTTGGTTTTATAACAGGACAGGAGAGCAATGGATTGAGTGTGGTGATGCTGGGTGCCTTGTTTTTGATATCCACCTGCCACCCATCACAGGGCCTGGTAATTCCTGGACTGGAAGCTGCCTCTGGGACTGCCTGATGGACAAACTCTGTTTCTCCACAACTGGAAAATTCAGTCCAGATGTTTCTTCTTCCCTGGCTTCTTATTTTCTTGGCTTCCTCTGGCCAGGGTTCACAGGGTCAGTGTTTTGCCATCCTCAGGTCTATTGAGTACTATATTTTTATTTGTCTACCATAGCTTTAAAGACCAGTCCAATCCATCTCAGAAAATTAGATTTAAGGTAGGGAACACCCAATGAGACGTGAGGCGTACTATTCAGTTACTGCCAGCTTTCTGTCCATTGCTGTCTACATGCTTTAAGTCTTGTTCAGTCGAGAGAGAAAGCCAAGTGGAAGTGAAAGTCGGGCTGGGAAAGGAAGACCGAAGGGAATTCCAGTGTAAGTGTAGTCACCAGGTGCCTGGACTGCAGAGGAGGAGGAGCCTGTATACCAAAAAGATTTTTAAGTCCAGAAAGAGATCTACCATTTTATCATATACCCACTGCTCTAAAAACTATACTATTTAATCTTCACCACATTCTTGGTGACAGAATTTTCATTTTACAAATTATTCAGCTGAAACAAGAGAGATTATACACATTGCTTACCCTTGGAAATGCATAGCCATAATTAAACCCAGGTTTAAATCTAAAAGTGTTTCCACCACGTGAGCCTGATCCAATGTAGCAATACCAAGTACACTGTAGTCTCTGAAATCCTTGATTTCATTACAGCACTTTGCTTTGGTAGTCATCTATGTATTTCAACACCATGCAGATAGTCAACAACTATTAAGAACCACAGAAATAATTTACTTAGTATATTCTTTTCTTCAAACGTTGTGGCCTTAAGAGTACAAAATACCAGAATTTTAGTGGATAATTGAAAGCATTTTATTTAAAAATTAAGTCAGATGATCAAGAACAATACTTTAGAATTGTGCAGACTGATAATTGAAACACAATTCCTAGTACCCTTTAGAACAAAAAACCCCACATAAACAGGACTTTCTCAACAAAGGAGCCTGTTAGCCATTTCTTGCAGCCTACGTTCAGCAAGATGGTTCAGCTCAAAATGTATTAACCTAACTGAATAGTATAAACAAAATGGTTTACAGTCTTTTAACTTTCCCTTTAGATACTGAAAAAAATGAATGAAAAAATATTCAAAGGGAAAGTTAGAGAATGGAGAAAATAGGAAATTTCCTTTAAATATATATTTACTTCGTCATTTTGCTTGCGTGGGGGATACTCAATTGTTTTATACTTTGCTCTTGCTGAAAATGAAAACAGATGAGTTTTTGTTTCTAGCAGGCCTAGTTCAACCCTGATGCTACCCTGCTGGCTGGGAGCAGGAAGCCTCTCTGTCTTGTCTGTATCAGTCTTACCCATAAAAATATTTACTGAATGGGTGAGTGAGTATACTAGTCAGGAGTTTTCTTTGTAGAGATATAATTAAAATTCAAATTCCTCATTCTATCTCCCACATCCTCTTTATTTTTCAAAGCTTTTTGTAGCAACATCCTGAAAAATAACCACTTTGCAAGTATGTTTCTAAACAGAATTACATTCAATTCAATCTTGAATAACTTGAAAAATACACATCAGCATAGGAGATGATTAAATGGTGGTCTCTTTTATGAAATTACTAAATGGCAATTAAAAGGAAGCATGTCTTTATTTATAACTATTAATTCGATACATGAATTATAGATACTGCACTCAGCTGTACGGAATAAGAGGGCATCATTACTAAATTGAATTGAATTTACTAAAAGGAACCCTGATATTGTAGATAAGTAAACTCATCTAACTGAGGTAAGCGGAGTTTTTAATGCCTCAGAAAGAGCATGATTAATTTTCTTTCAAAGAAACCAAACCTCATTTTGGAAGTCAAAACATTTCCTCAGTCCAGGAACAAACAGCAGATGCAAGGCCTGGATGGATGTGTGGGACCCACAATTGCTCCAGATTTAAAGAGCCGCATTATTCCTTATTCTACATCCAAGGTCCCTAGGGGCAGCCAGCACCTCAAATGATTCACTCCAACCTTCAGACAGGTACAGCTCCAGTGATGTCACTTTATTGATGGAGTCACTTCACCTGGATGAAATGACCTGCCCAGCATGGAGACAGGCAAACCAATACTGGTCCTTCCATTATATCACTGTGTTTCCAAAGCAGGTCATAAAAACTAAACCTCCACTAAAACCTCCAAAGACCGCTAGCAGAACCTTTGTGACCAATGGAACTTAGGAAGTGTTCACTTACATGTTGCATACCTACACTGGTTCATAAAGGGAAATGTAAGGAATTGCATAGAATATTCTTGAAAATAATTGTCATTTAAAAATAACTTTTAAACTAACAAATGCAACATAATTTTTAAAATAAATGTACATACTCTGTACATGCGGAGTGCTTTAGACATTCTCAACTTCAAAGATCAACGTCATCTCTGGTATAATATTATTACTGGTATTTTCAGAATCAGCAACTAAGGCATAGAGAGTTTGATGGATTTGTGCAAACCCAACAAATTCTAAAATTTGGTAGAGCCAAGCTTTAAACTGAGATTTACAAGAGACGTACAGTTTTACTTTGCCTATATTAATGCATATCCTAAATCTCTGGTTTTCAGTAAAGCCACCAAAAGGTATGGCTAATAAAAATGAAGTGATACAAAATAATTTAAAGTAAGAGAAGACAATCCTCTACTCCGTATTCATTTTTATTCCGCAAAAGAAACAATTTCTAACTAGCTTGGTTTTTGGGTTTTTCTGATGGTCACTTTCATAACTTCAAAAAGCACGCTCATGTTTACTTTCTTGATCTCTTGATTTTGAGCAACGCCTTTGTGTGTTTACTCTAAAAAATCAGGATGAAGTTCACTCACATGTCCTGTGTGCTTTTCTGGGAATCCGTACATAATGAACTCACTATTCTAAATTTCTTTAATATCACGAAAGTACTCAATTTGAGTTCAGCAAACAAAAACAGGATCACATGTGATGTGACTTGGATATGATTTGGATTGAATCCCGAATTTCATGTGCTAAAAGTTTAGGAGTCCTCTGTGTGATTCATGTAGTTCTCAAGGAACCCCAGTTGGTTCCTCTGAGACTGGATTGTTACAAAAACGCAGTTCTGGCCAATGAATATCTCTGGAATCACATGTTCATGTGATTTCCCCCTCTTACAGACACTTCTGAGATGATACCATCTACCAACTTGTGAGGTAGCAAGAAGGACTTTACCATAGATTTGTAGGCTGTGACTGTGTACTCTAGCATAGTAATGAAAACATCAATTTGTGCCAACATTCAGCTTTGTTTATGGTTTGTATTTGTATGCTGCAGTAGCAATGATGTTGCTTATTTTTTAAAATGTGTACTTCATTGTCTATTTCACTCAAAATTCCTATTGGCTTAGAAAGTACTTTAAAATTTCTGTATGTTAGGATATTTTCATTTGAACTTGTTTTTTTCAGTTTTTAGATCAATCACATTTGTGTATGGAAGATGTAGCCTGTTCTCAGTTTGAAAATAATATAATTAAAAATCTTCCTGTATAACTGCATTTTTGTGAATTGTTTCCACTAAAACCCTTTAGTTGTAGAATTTACTGTAATATTACCTTACATTATATCTTTATGTTGTATAGATTTGATATTTAAAATTATTACTATAATTACTAGCTTTTCTTTGAAATTTATTTTAATATTAATATTGCCCCCACGATCGCCACTTCTCTTCAATATAGTTCTAAATTAAAATCCAAATGGATTAAAGATCTAAATATTAAAACAGAAACATTAAACTTGCTGGAAAGTAAGTTAGGCAGAACTCTGGAAGACATTGGTATAGGAAAAGACTTTATGAACAAATCCTCAGTAGCACGGGAACTAGCAGAAAGAATCAACAACTGGGATCTCATCTTACTAAAAAGCTTCTGTACTTCAAAAGAAACCATTAGCAGAACTAAGAGACAATCTACAATGTGGGAAAAAATTTTTACCAGCTGTACCTCAGACAAAGGACTATTATCAAGGATATATAAAGAACTCAAAACAATCAGTCCCCCCAAATATAAAGACCCGATCCAAAAATGGGCATCCGAAATGAACAGACATTTCTCATACAAAGAAGTGAAAGCAGCAAGAAAATATATGAAAAAATGTTCCACAT
This sequence comes from Fukomys damarensis, assembly GCF_012274545.1. Taxonomy (NCBI): domain Eukaryota; kingdom Metazoa; phylum Chordata; class Mammalia; order Rodentia; family Bathyergidae; genus Fukomys; species Fukomys damarensis. The sequence goes on from NW_022900931.1 coordinate 17,325,797, forward strand.
CACTGGTCATTCGAGAGATGCAGATGAAAACAACACTGAGATTCCACCTCACCCCACAAAGAATGGCTGCTATCAAGAAATCACACAATAACAAATGTTGGCGGGGTTGTGGGGAGAAAGGAACCCTCCTCCATTGTTGGTGGGAGTGCAGACTAGTGCAACCACTATGGAAATCAATATGGAGATACCTCAAAGAGCTTGGACTGGAGGTTCCATTTGACCCAGCCATCCCTCTGTTGGGTATCTTTCCAAGAGAACTAAAAGAATCATATCACAGAGAAGTATGTGCACCCATGTTTATAGCGGCACAGTTTGTAATAGCTAAATCTTGGAAACAACCTATTTGCCCATCCGTTGGAAACTGGATAAAGAAGTTGTGGTTTTTCTATAAAATGGAATATTACTCAGCCATAAAGAGCGAGAGAATAGATTCATTCATAGGAAAATGGATACATATTGAAGATATACTCCTAAGTGAAATAAATAAGTCCCACATGTGTAAATACCGAATAGTTTCCCTGGTGTGAATATTCTGCAACAATGCATAAGATTCTAATAAGATTACTGACATTTAGAAATGGGAGGAAAGGAGCTAAAGATGTAGGGAAGGTGTGATACGTAGGGGAAGAACAAAAAGGGAAAAGAAAAAAATGTGAGAGAATGAAAAGATGAAAATAAAGTGTTTGTAGATGGGGAGGGGAGGAGGGGGTGAAGGGAGGGCAGAGGTAAGGGGAAAAAAATGAGAATCAAGACTTGCCATGTAAAGGTACATGATCCCAACAATGAATGTAACTGTACTGTATCCCTAAATGTACCAATAAACTCAATTAAAAAAAAATATTGCCATTACTTCTTCCTTTATTGATTGTGTTTTCTTGAAATATCTTTGCTTCTTTTAATTTTTTTTTTCTTTTTTTTATTAATTGAGCTTAGTGGTACATTTAAGGTATATAGTACAATTACATTCATTATTGGGATCTTGTACCTTTACATGACAGGTCTTGGTTCTCATTTTTTTCTAAGTTTTAGTTTTTGTTTAAAGTTAGATATTCACTAACAGTAGGAAATTTGATACTGTTTTTGTCTAAAAGGTTGTGTCTTAGTTCCTTTTCTCTAATTTCTGAGACAAATAATACCCGACATTCAAAGTTAAAGGAGGAAAAGTTTATTTGGCTCATAGTTTATGAAGGTTTCAGTTCATAGTTGGCTGGCTCCAAGGCAGGGTGGCCTGGCAGAAGGGTATTGCAGAGGAGAAACAGTTCACAGCATGCAGGAGGTAGAAGGCAACAAGCAGCAAGCTACAAGCAGTGACACTAGCCCTCTTTCTACTCCTTATATTTTATTCAGGCTGCTTACCCTTAGGGCAAGTAGCACTCACGCCCAGGAAGGGACAGCATCAGTCTTACCCAGAACTATGCCAAACTAATCAGTGGTCTAATTCAATGATCACACACACTTAATCCCAGCATCACACACTCTAGATCCAGCCACCTCTGAAAAGCCACACCTTTACTTCATGAGGCTTCAGAGGAACATCTAGAAACAAGCCATAATATATTGTCTATTATTTTAAAAGTTTAATTCACATATCTTATGCTTGGTTTTACTTCTACTGTATTATTTATTGTGTATTAAATTTTTTATGTCTTCCTTTTATTCTTTTACATGCTATACATATTTTTACTTTTGGTCAGCAATTTGATATGGGAGTAACTACTACTTCTCTAGCAATCTAAATGTTACTCTGCAGTTGGTTATTTAAAAATTATAAAAATATATTAACATTATTTTTCTGTATTTTAAATATTAGAAACAAAACAACAAATATTGTCTATTGACTTCCTTTGTTCAAGAGTAGATTTTAAAAATGTTTTCACTGTCTCATCTTCTACCAATAGTTTCAAGATTTTTTTCTGATACAGTCAAGGATTTAAGGCCAAATTAATTAATAAATTATTTTGACCTGATATAGCTTCTTCTTGATGTTTAAACAAATCTAGAAAGAACATTTCATATATGCATTCTTTTCCCTATTTTTATTTATGTGTTTCAAATTGATTCCTGGAAATAATGTTTCAAACATAATGAACTTAACACAAAAAGAAAGGTAACAGTGTGTGTAACACAAGCAGCTTTGAAAGATTTGCTTTCCCCAAACTTTCTACCAATTCAGTAGTTTTATAAATTGAAAATAGAATTTCATTGTTTGATTTTCATTTCCTAGCTAGTGACTTTAAGCTTTTATTTATCTACCTGTTGTATCTATCCTTTATAAATCAATTCATTGTCTTTCTTAATGGTCTTTCTTATTTATTGTGGTAGTGATCTTATTAATAATATTGACTTTTGGTATGTCCCAGAAATAGAAGCTTAATTTTAGACTTTGTTTCATGTGATTTTGACTGACAGATATAAAAAATATTTATATAATGATGTAGCTCCTTTCTATAGAGTCTACATTTTCATGTTTACATGAAATGCTTTTTTTTTTTTTTAAGAGGGCAGGGGTAAGGGGAAAAAATGAGAATCAAGTCTTGTCATGTAGAGGTACAAGACCCCAACAATGAATGTAACTGTACTGTATACCTAAAATGTACCAATAAACTCAGTTAAAGCTGAAAAAAAAAGTGGTGATCTTATTTATCTATATTTTATGATTTAATTTCTAAAATTAAAATATTTACTACATATGGATTTATTATAGTGTACTCTTTTAAAACAAGGAACCTAGTTATTTTGATAATAGATACTTTTCCCATACTGATTATCAAATAATTTATATTTTTCTATTTTTAAAGATTACTATTTTACAGGTGTTTGGAGTACTTGCATGAATAGGCCTATTTCTGGTCATGATTACAGGACATGAAAATTGTTTTTAAAAATTCACTTTAAGCTGAGTATGGTGGTACATACCTGTAATCCTAACTACTGGTACATGTGAGGCTGAAGTGGGAAGCATGTTGGGACCATCCTGCATAACACCTCAAGACTCGGCTCAGATACCCCCCCAAAAAAAAAGTCTTATTCTTTTACAAGGGATTGAGGGGTTGAAGGTATAGTTCAGCGGTCAGGGGCATGCTTAGTATGAACAAGGCCCTGCATTTAGTCACTAAGACCCTGCGCCAAAAAAAAAAAAAAAAAAAAAAAAAAGGTTAAACATACATTTTAATTTCTGACAGTTTATTTTCTTCCTTTATAGGATTAATTTTTAAAAGTTTCTTAAATATGCTCACTTTTTTCATGACACATTTAAGATTAGATCTTCAGGTTACTAGTGTATCCAATTGAGACTATTGCTCTCATAATTCCAATGTGAAAACTTCTATATTTTTACAACATCAAGACTTTCCATCCAGGGACATGGCGTATGTCTCCATTTATTTATGTTTCGTATGTCTCAGTAAAATTTAATTTTTTTTTGGTTATATATCCTGAGTATTTCACCTAAAGTTTACTTCTAGTGTTTAATACTTGTGTTACTACAATTTGGTATGTTTTATTCTATCTTATTTTCTTAAACCTTATTTAGGATTTTTTCAATTTTACCTATATGTTTATAATGTAAATGGCTTCTTAAATAAACCTTGTTATTTTAGCATTTGTTTAGTTGACTCTTTAGGTGTTTGGAGATAAAGTATCTCTTCAATAATATTAACTGTTGTTCAGAGTTGTATCATGTACATATATATATATATACATATATATATATATATATATACTTTTAAAAAGTCAGTGATTTTTACATATGTCGTGTATCTAAAATTAAGTTTTGTTTATAATATTTTGTTGTTCAAAATAATCCAGGAGCCTCCCAACCTATTCACGAGACCTCTGAATTCCTGAGTAAAGTATGTCCTTTTGAGGATCTGGTCCCTGATAATGCTAAATGTGCCTGCTATTGTTTCTGCATATTACCTGCTACTATTTCTGCATATTTCCCTCTTTTCACCTTTTTCCTAGCTCAGGACATCTCAAACTTCGCTGTGTATAAAGCACCCAGGAATCTTACAGATCCGGTTCAGCAGTTCTGGGGTTGATGTTTGAAGCCCTGCATTTCTGTCTGGCGGAAAGGAACAGAAGCATTATTATCCGTAGCAAGGTCCCACTAAGTGCTCCTCCTCTTTGAAAATTCAATTTAGCTACCTCTGGAAAACTGACTGAACTACCCCTTCTGCCCCCATAGGCTATGTGATGTGCTACACTATCCCATGCTTTTCATCTCTTTAAATATCAAAATTAGTTTGCCAGTGTTGCCCCCAACTTTCTCCAGCCCGGAATTTTGGTCTAGCTGACATAGTTGACTCAAGGAGAAAACAGTCAGGTTTTAGTATCCTGCGAAGAATAGCAACAGGGCTGAATAAAGGACACAGGGTACCTACTGTGACAGGAGTCAGCTAGTCAGCCCAGAATGGCTCTCAGAAGCTCTTCTCACATAAAGCGGAACTCCACCCACAGGTTCACCCCGGAATGTCCTCATCCACAACATCAAGTTGCTTCTTCACTGTTTTGGCATCACTGCCTGTGTGACCTGATTCCCTGTCCTGCCATGGCTCTTCCAAAACCTACCATAAATCAATCAGAGATGAAAAACAAGGCCTCTGAAGTTCAAGGTAGACTAACTTGGAATAAGCGCTGGCTCTGAGTAGATCTTGATAACTTTGTAATAAAGCACTCCCACAGTGATAGAATACGTCTTAGCATTGTGTGTATTGAACGTTGTTACCACTGGCCTTACCAGGTCTCACATAATCTGAGCCAAGCGACCCCTTGAATTTCAGTCCTCCACACTCACCATCGTGCGCGCGGGCTTCCTCTGAGTTCCTCCGAGCAGCTGCATGTCAGGTCTTTGGTCTCCCTGAAACACTTTGTTCACTGTAACTGCACCCCTCCCTGCCTCTTTGTTCCGCTATTAGCCTTTTGGAGGCCTTTCCTGACAACACTGTGCGAAATTACACAAGCTGTCACTCTGCCCCATTATCCTAATTTTTTTATAATAGCAGTTATAATTTCTTAATAGGTAAGAAGTTGGAAATTTAATGAATAAATTTAATGACAAAATTAGAAATACTTTGGAATTTATTTATTGTCCAATTGTCGGCAAGCTCCGCCAAGTGTCAAGGAGTAGTTCCTCCCACTGTAATAAGCTAGAGCAAGGAGCAGGCACCCAGGGAATGATGAATGAATAAAACATTTTGGCTTTGAGAGAGGAGGACAAATGAGTCAGAATTTGCAGCTGCAGAAGCCCTTTCTCCATTATAAAGAATGAATTTGCCCCCAAAATGTGTAAAACAAATGTCACATATGGAAATTAATGAACTTATAACCCATAAGTTTTTACATGAGTGGCTTTTTACAGAAAGGCTTTCTTGGGGTATTATTTACAATTAATTTCACTTTACTGCTGCGGTTAGTTGGGTTAGATCTTTTAGTCGATTGCATTTTCTGACATCAGTACAGCTCAATCTTAGGTTATACAGTGCTTGAGGCCAGGATTGGTTTGGATTAAATCCATATTTTAAAAATTCAGGCATTGATTTATTTCATGCCTAAGGCCAATGCAGTTGGAACACATGTCATGCTTCTTAAGCAAAAACCAAAACAGTGAAAGATTCCAATTCCAAGACAGAAAAGTATTCAGGAGACTAACAAGTGTATCTGCTTGGCCTTACTCAGAAACCCACATTAATAATAATAGAACGTTATCAGAATCCTGGCCATTTTGAAAGTATGTTTACTGCAGTTCCACTTGGGATGATTGCTTATTATCGTGCTCTTTGAAATTTGTGCATTTTGAGTGAAGACCCTGGCACTCTCATTCTGGTCCTGGTGCCGGAAAGTTAGCAAAGTGCAACACACGTTCTCGGTCATCACCTGCACTCCTGCCCACTTCACCACACCCAGAAGCCAACTGTGCTCACAACAGACAACCTGGCTCTCTGTATTCACCAAAGCCCATAGGAATCTCCCAGGTACCCAGGGGCAGCAGAAGCTGCTAAGCCACTCTCACTCCAACATTTCTCCTCCTATCAGCTATTTTCTTAGCTTCTTTCCTCCAACCTAGAGGCTGAGAGTACCTCAAACAATCAAACTTTCTAACACAATAAATGTTAGAGCCGTGAACCTGAAATAAAATCTTTCTCTAAGTTTCAGCCTTGCAGTTATGTTGTGTTTACACTGAGGTAAATTCCTATCTCTCTAGCAATTCAACTTTAAAACGGACAACTTCAAAGCGGCGAAGAGAAAGATCTCTCTTGATCCCAGAGTTGTACCTACTTACAGTCTTCTCTCTCTTATTATGAGCAGGTTTCCACATATATTTCTATAGAATTTTGTTAATTATTTTTCATGAAATACTCAGAGTTAAGTCCTTTTCCTGTGTCACTTCATTTAAGGATCTGAACGATGTAGATGTATAGAAAGTTATTGTACATGTTACTTCTGAGGAAGATACTGTTGTCTAGAGGGTTTAATTATTTTTCATGAAGTGCCTAGAATTTGGATCACCCTCACGACTACATTTTAACACAGCGAATTCACGTCTGCCTGCTCAATACGTATTCCTTCTACGGAGCATTCAGTTCATTCTGAAAAAATCTGATTCACACATAAACAGAGTCTCCAAATCAGTACAAGAAATTTAGCTTTCATTTTTCTTCACTCAGTATCATTTCTTAGTAGTTATTTTGGGTTCTTCTGCTCTCCTGGCTTCTAGGCTATGCTCTCTCTCTTAGAGGCTCTCTCAGTGCTCTGACTCCTTGCTCTCAGGCTCCTTCCCTCTGTCATCTACTCTGAATGTCTGTCAGTCTGAATTCGTATCTGCACATTCGTATCAAGACTCCCCCACTCCTCCTCCTCCTCCTCCTTTTTCTCTTCTTCCTCTTTCTCCTTCCTGTCTTCCTTCTCCTCCTTCCTTCTTTCCTCTCCTTTCCTTTCCTTTCCTTTCCTTTCCTTTCCTTTCCTTTCCTTTCCTTTCCTTTCCTTTCCTTTCCTTTCCTTTCCTTTCCTTTCCTTTCCTTTCCTTTCTTTCCTTCCTACCTCTCCTCCTCCTCTTCTTCCTCCTAAATGATTTTCCTCTTCCCTCTCCTACTTCTTCTTCTTCTTGATTTCTCCTTTTCTCTTCCTTTCCCTTCTCCTCTTTCCCTTCCTCACCATCTCTTCCTTCTTATCCTCTTCCTCACCTTCCCCCTCCTCTTCCTTCTTCCTTTTCTTGTGTAGCACCAGGGATTGACCCCAGCGTCTTCGCATGGACCTACATCCACTGACTTCTTGATGTTTTATTTTGAGACAGGGCCTCATTAAGTTGCCAGATTACCCAGTATGGACTGGAGCTTGTGACTTTCCTGCTTCAGCTTCCCAGACTTCTGGTATTATAGGAAGAGATTTCATCTGTCCTCAAAGATTTTTTCAACTATCCTTCCATTGATGTATCCTATAAGTGACCTCTTTAACCCAGAAATTTCAAGAGCTTCAGATCCTGAGATGCCCACAGGACACATCTCTACTGCATGACAGGTATCTCGAACTTGATTTGTCTGTAAAGAAACTATTCCTATTTGACTATGTTTATGTGTGGCTTTTGCAAATGATTGAGGTTCTATACGAAAATATTAGTAAAATTACTAAATTAATTTAACCTCATCTTTACTAAAGAAAAACCCTTACTGGGAAAACTCTTCCCTTTTCCAAAATCTATTTTATATTACAATGAAGGAAAGTCTATGGCCACTCTTTCCTCATGTTTGATGTGCACAACCCATCACACTACATGTGCATTGATTTTGTCATTTAGAAGGCCTACCTTGTATGAGAACTTTATTATTTTATGTGAAACATCCCATGTGATCTATACCATGGTAGAACCCTACCCCAGTACAAAGCAAAAAGCTTTACATTATGTTCTGAATGTTAATGTAATCTTTAACACATTAAAAATTGCCTTGAATTCATTTTCTTTTTGGATGTGCTTTAAATACTATGGATAATATGTTGTGCTTACATTTATGAAGGAAAAAATTAAGCAATCAACTTTGCTAAATAGATAAATACAAGTCATTCTCAGAAATAAAAATTTTGAAATAGCATTAACACAAAATAATGTATGAATTCTGAGAAACTATTACTATGACCTTTACTACGAGTCTGGAATAAGCTTGTAGAAATTGCTAGATCTTTTCATTTTTCTAAGAGATTGATCTAATAAGATGGTTAATCATCGCTATCCTGATTTATTTTTAAAGACAACTAGGAGATTTTGACCATAGATAAAGAGTAGACTTGTTACAGGTGTAGGATTCTAAGTTCAGGTAACAACTTTGAGATTTTATAATTTCAACATTTCTTCAATATACAAATTTTCTACAAATTGCAAAGAAAAAATATTTTGGGGGTCATGAGGTCATGATACATATTTCAGAATTCATGCTTTTATTTTCTTTTGTTGCAATGCTAAAGATTGAACCCAGGGCCTCTTGCACACTAGGCAAGTGCTCTACCATTGTGAAAAATCTTGGAATTTATTTTTTGTTTGGTTTTTGGAATGGTATCTTGTTAGATTACCCACACAGGCCTAGAACTTGAGTTACTTTTGCCTCAGCCTCCTGAGTAGCTGTGATTACAGGCATGTGCCACCATACCTAGCAAATTTTACATTTTAAGTCTTCTATAAACTTTTGTTCTAAGCTCTCAAAATCTATTAACTATCTCTTCTGAAGATAAATTCAGGTTTATAGAGTCTTAAATTATAAAAAAGTATACATCTATAATATGCAAATAAAATTTTTAAATTCTGATCTTATTACGTTTTAGACTACTGAAACTGCAGGTCTGAAAAAGTAGACTATAGTTAACTTCTTAAAATATGCCACAAGTCAATTATTTTAGACAACTACATAAAATTATTATAGTAGTTTCTTGATTACTTCATCTTAGTTGGGTAATGGAGGGTAGGAGTTAATAGGTAAGCACAGAAAAATGGATTGCATCTCAAAGTCATTTAATCACCTCTACTGTGATTTTAAATGAAATTTTACTAAGAATGAGGGAAACAGGAGATATTTCCTAGATAATTTTTCTCTCCAATTAAAAGAGAAAAAATTGGATCAACTCAGCTTCTGGCATTTCTGAGGGCTCCAGAAATATGACTCCCTTCTCCAATTTGGGAAATTGACTGCCCTTACAAAGCAACTGATATTGCCAGAATAAGGTGAAGACAGAGACCACCCCACTCTAACGTGTAAGAAATTAGTGAGTGCTGTCTTCCTCTTTGGCGCCACAGATCCATGCTAGGAATGAGCAACACGAGGGCACTGCTTTTTTGTGGACCCTGATATTGTAAAAGCCTGACACAGGATCGCAAGATTCTGCGCTGGACTCTACATGGGAAAGGCTGGGCTCTTCCATTCAAGGATGAGTTTCTAGGCTACATCTCAAGGCCGGTGGCCTTGTCTTATATACTGTGTCCCAAATATTCACTTCTAGGCCGCCATTTTGAACTCTGAGAAAAAATACAACCAGAGAAAAATAGGTTAAATGCCTCTGAGTCAGGCTTGAAGGGTCACAGTACAGCGCAGAGCATGGTATCTGCTCAGCCTATGCTGTTACGCTTGCTTTCCGCTTGGTGTTACTTTTTACTTGTCACAATTTAACCTTTGTGAGAAATGAGGCCCAGAGTTCCTGTCTTTCCAATTTTTGAGATAATTTTGTCCGAAGATGTAGTACAGATGTGTGTGTAGTCTAATAGTCTGACTGGAAAAGAAGGGGCAATACAGAGAAAAGAATGTCCACACAAATATCTTTATCCATGGAACATTAGTGTGGGAAAGGTTAATTCAAGTGTGGTTACTCAGAGAATATTGAAGAGGCAGGGTGAGTTGCAGAAACGCAACAAAGAAATGAGAAAGGACATCACAGGCTATGAGGAAACATTCAGGAGGGCAGGGAGCTTTCTTCTGGGGACAGTGGTTCCATGTTGGAGGGTGCTTATAGTTGTATTTGGGAATGAGATTAAAGCAGGACAGGGTTTATCCAACACAGACCCTCAAATGCAAAGCATGGATTTTATTGGGCTTGGTACGAGGGCTCTATGAAAGAATCTGAGGATGGACGAGGTACGCCTAGGATAGACAGGAGGCCAGGATATAAGACAAGCAGAAGTTAATCCCTTGAAACATAAACATGGCTAACAGTGGAGAGACAATAGCCTTCAAGACGTTAGGGATGCTTGGTAGAAAGGAAAGAACAGTCTAAAGGGGCAGGAGGACTATCCATCTTGCAAGCCATTCAGAAATTTTCCCATATAGAATTAAGTGGTTAAAAAAAAAAAAAAAAAAAAAAATTTACG
>NW_022900931.1:17336211-17349318 GCF_012274545.1 Fukomys damarensis
AAAAAAAAAAAAAAAAAAAAAAAAAAGAAAGAAAAAAAGAGATTTGCCGATATGTTAATCAGAGGTAAAGAAGCAAAAAATAGTATTCATAGAAAATCCCGACATTTGTTGAAGAACTGCTTATAACCCTGAGATTACCAAACTGTTGGTTTTCTGCTCACCTCACTCTACCCAGGAACTTGACCTACACAGGGGCAGACACATACAGAACACATGTTTCACGGCAGAATCAGAGCTGAGAGGCACATAGCTGTGAGTTGATGCATCAATTTATGTAAATTCACACGTACCTAGATGATACTATCCTAGAATCTAAGCCCAGGAAGTTTGTATGCAGGGCCTGTGAGCTGATCTATAAAACCACATCTTGGACATCCAAGGAGACTCATCAGATGTGATCCCCAGGTTGATTATGTCTGATCCGAACAACTCCCACATTCTGTGGGCATAAAATCTTTAGTTTTGGAATCTTTGGTTGTAATGATATAATTGTGGTACCCTAATGCGAAGCAGGATCTTATTCTAAGATGGTAGCAAACAAAGCAGATTCAACTTCTAGTCAGAAAAGGGACTAAAAAAGGGGCAATAGTCCAGACAACTTGGAACATTTCCAGAATTAGGCAACATTAAAGGAAAGAAAATAAATGCTACTGAGTATATGAAATATACCACCCCTCCAGGAGGGAGAGCACAAGATGGGATTAAATACGCATCAAATCAATGGTCAATTATGCTCACAAAGTTCGAAGTCTTTGAGGTGTATTCTCATGGCTACCAAGTCTAACAGAGAACATAGTAATTTCTTATAACAATAAGAGGAAAGAATTTAAACAGTTGCCAAGAGAACAAATCCGAGTTTACTGGATACACGGAGCCCACTCTAGAGCCTTGAGTCCTGGATACAGTGTAGCAACACTCATCACAAACCCTAATTTTAGAAGATTTTATATTCAGAGCCTTTTAATTGACCATTCCACTATGACTCTGGAAGACTGAAGAGTCCGGGGCCATTTGAAGAAGGGAAGTGATGAGACGCGAAGGAGATATTTAGCACCTATATTTCTTTCTCGTTGTTGCCATACAATGCATCATAGCCTTAGTGACTTACAGCAATGTAATTGTCTTAGAATTCTATAGCTGCAAGTGTGAAATCAGCTGTACTGAGCTAAGGGCAGGATGTCAGCCAGGCTCATTTCCTGGGTAGGCTCTGGGAGCGGTATCCCTGTCCTAGCTTTTTTCAGCTTCTGATGGCCACCTGCGTCCCTTGGCTTGGGGCCCTTTCCTCCATGTTCAGAGGACACAGATCCTGTCTCTGCTTCTGTCATCCTTCTCCTGAAATAATAGAAAATTTTAAAAGTGTTAAATAGACACCATTTGTTTGCACTTCCTTTAAACACACACACACACACACACACACACACACACACACACACAGCTAAAAGGACACTGTTGACATTAGTTTAGCCCCAACTGGATAATCCAGACCACTATTACCATGTTAATATTCTTAATTACATCTGCAAATTCCTTTCTTTCATATAAATTAATATTGACAGCTTTCAGCAATAAGAATATGAATATCTTTTTTAAAATTCATTGTTTATTGGTTCATCTTAGGTGTATAATATGATGACATTCCTCACTGGGAATTTGTACCTTTACATGCTCTGTCTTTGTTCCTGTTTCTTCCCCATTCCCTTGTCCTCCCTCCCACCCCTCCCTATTTACGGAGACTTTGTTTCTTACTTTTCCTTAGGACATGAATATCTTTAGGGGCCGTTAACAGCTTGCCACAGCACCATTCATCATTGGCCTTCAACCTTCTTTTATATGTACATAAAGTTTTAAAGAAACTTTTCTAGGTATCACATCCCGAGAACATCACTCAAACTTTGTTTAATCACTCACAATTTTATTCAACAACTATGTACTAGGCCTCCCCTCAGTGTCCAGAACTTTGTTGACCTTTGAAATAAATTTTTTAAATATGTTCCTGCCTTCACAGAGCTTGCAGGTCAGTCAGATCACTCCTTGCACTGTATCAAGTAAGCCTTCCCAGTTACCCCTTCTCTGATGCTTGAGACCTGCCCTTCTTACTCCTATCCTACAAGCCCCACCTCAAACAGAATAAGGCCACCTTTGGGTGAGGATGGCACAATAACAGAATTCATTTTACTGAAAAATTTCTGTAACTCAATAAGTTTACTAGCATTCAAATTCTGTTCAGATGATGATTTACTCTTTAATTATTAAGTGTATTGCACCTATCCTGATATTACATAGAGAAGTACTTTACAGAAGATCCTTATAAGATTACTGACATTTAGAAATGGGAAGAAAGGAGCTAAAGGTGTAGGGAGGGTGGGATGGGTAGGGGAAGGGTAATAAGGGAAAAGAAAAAAACGTGAGAGAATGAAAAGATGGAAATGAAATGTTTGTAGATGGGGAGGGGAGGAGGGGGTGAAGGGAGGGCAGGGACAAGGGGAAAAAATGAGAACCAAACCCTATCATGTAAAGGTACAAGATCCCAACAATGAATGTAACTGTACTGTATCCCTAAAATGTACCAATAAACTCAATTAAAGCTGGAAAAAAAATTCTAAAAAAAAAAAAGAAGTACTTTAATATCCAAGGCATGGGTTAAATTTGAGAAGTCTCCTAAATAACCTTTAAGTAGGGATTAGTGGGCGCATAAATACCGCCCCAAGAAGGAGCTAATCCCCGAAGAATGAAAATTTTCCTTGCTACAAAGTGCCCAGTGACTTAGAGTACTGTGAGCTTCTCCTGGTGTGTATCTTTACAGATAGAAGTCTGCTTCCACCTACTGGCTAGAGAATTTCACAGTCCTTGGAACCATACAGGTAATTTATGTGGATCTTTGTATTTATTTCTGGTTTACAGGCTCAGTATTTGATCCTTTCCACCAAAATCTACCAACTCTCTGTGGTTCTAGCCTCTGGAGGAGTAAACTTGGCAGCGTGTTGTGTTATTAAAATTGTCAGGCAGCTACATAATCCAGGTTAAGAAACCATTGCAAAGCTTCAAGTTCTTGGGACCCTAGGTCACACAAAAAGAAAGCCTGAGGAAAACATGAAATGATCCAAGGAGGTGTGTTCATAACCAGAATTTCAACAGATATTCTATTAGCAGTAGCTGAGAACAAGAGAATTCTGTTGTTGCAGACAATTTGGGGTACATTTTATGTTGTGGGCTGGGTTGGGGTACATGACGACTTTTCTCCAGGAAAATTGGACAGTATTTATTGTATGTTTGGTAGTATTGGCAGTACATCAGAAAATTACAGGATAATTAGGATTTCTATTAGAGAAAACTTAAGTTACAGTGTTGCTACTATGCCTTTGAATATGAAACAAATATTCTGGACTTAAACCCAAGAGAACTAGAAAGAAATGAGAAAAGAAAAATTCACATTGTGTGAATTGTATCAGCAGACTCTGTCAACAGTTCCTATGAAGTAGCAGGAATGTGGCCCAGAGCCAAATGAAATAACTGTGACATCTCATTTTGTACCCAATTGCTAAAATATTTGAGTAATGGCTAAAAGTTCAGAGTTGCAATCTGTATGGAAGAACTCTCTTTGGCAGAATCTTTCAGGAAGGCAATATGAAAAGCGATCTTCAAAAAGTTATAGACTTTCCATCAATTTTGGTTCTAAGTGTACTAGAGAAATAAAAATAGGTTTATTCAAATATTTTCAGAAAAGAGGTATCATCTATACTGTAGCATCATCTATAATTTAGGAAAACCTGTTATAATAGTCTGTATAAAGCCAGTATTCAATGATTACCTACTGAGGACCCCTGAGATGTTATTGGAAATGTCTGCAGTAGGCTCCAGTCTCCTACTCGGTGTACGATACAGGCTTGAAAAGAAAAGTAAAAGACAGAAGAGAGACAAAAAGCAGGGACCCAGGATGACCAATGCTGGTGCAACCAACAAAGGTGCTGGCCAGTCTAAGCCACTGATCTTTATTGGTAACCAATTGGGGTAAGAGTGAGTTACATACAAGGGTAGGACTACGTGTGCAGATGTACAGACCTGTGGGATTTTATGGAAATTAGCGTAAGTAAGGCTCGTAAAAGACAAGACAGAATTCTTGAATTAGGAGCAGAATAGACAAAATATATGATTGTAATTAAAACATTGTCCTTCTAGTGAGAAGGTTTTAGTTGAGGGAATGGAATTTGGGTGCTAGTTACTCTGACCTTGGCTCATAGGCTTTGGCCAGACTCACTTCTGTAAACAAACCAGTTGTGGGGTTGACTCTTTACAGCCTGCACTGCTTACAGCTGCTTTGGGGCATAATCAGTATTGCAGTCTCCCACATTCCCATGCTTATGACATTGTATTTGGTAGTTGAAATGAGAGGAGAAATAAATAAGCCAGGAAGTATGGAAAGAAACAATAAAATGTTGATTTCTACTACTCCACCTTTTTTTTGTTTTTTTCTAAACAGACTAATGAGTTAGTATTTCAAGGCTTGGGAAAAAGACTAAAAGCCAAAGCCTTAGGACTATTTTAGGTACTCTTTCACAATGCTCTGGGAAAAGGGCTCCAGGTCAGCCATGATGTGGATTAAAATACTGATGTATTTCCAATATGATGTGTGTCCAGTGTGGCAGCTAATGGACACATGTAGCTGCTTACATCTAAACAACAAAATCAAATTAAAAATTCAGTTTTTCAATCACATGTGAACTGCTCAGTAGCTACGTGGAGCTCATTGCCACTACATTTAAGAGTGCAAATGTGAGATAGTTTCATCATCACCAGAACTGAATTGCCCAACACTGCCCCAAGATAACAGATGGCCTCACGCAGAATTCCTAGGGTTTGTTGAGCAGTGGAAAAAACTGCTTTCTCATTTCCACTTCAGTCCGCTCATATGATAGCCATGTCCAGTATTTGTGATCACCTGGAACTGTTTCAAAATGTTAAGTCTATATTGCCACTTTCTGAATTTCATTCCCTTAGCTATTCTCTATATACTCTTCCTTCTAACTCCTTGGACTTCCAGTGTTTAACCCACCATATTTCCTCTGTGTATTCATTAAGACATTGTTCAAAAGATATAATAAAGCATAACAGTCCCCTAGTTTTTAAAATACTCTTCATTGCCTTAAAGAAATTCTCTTTGATTTATAGTTCTCTAATATTTTATCATGATTGGATGAATTTTATCAAATATCTTTTCTGCATTTGATGACGGTATAAATTCTAGATTTTTTCCTCTTTAGTGTTACAGTGAATTACCTCAATTTTTTAATGTTAAACTGTTCATAATAAAAAAGCAAACTTTTATCATAAAACCAGAAATAGAAAGAAACTTCTGTCCAAAATGTCTAAAAATCAACAGCTACCATCAAACTTAATTGCGGCAGGCTGAAAACTTTCTCCCATGAGATTAGGAGCAAGAAAAATCTTCCTGCTCTCACCATCTTTACTTTTGATGTGATAATGTACCAATAACACTGGAGGTCCTATAAAATTTAGGAGATACAACAGAGTCTTGATGGTATGCTTGATTCATTCATCCAAAATAGTTATTACTGTAAGCATCTCCTATATATGAAGTGTAGCACCAAAATCAGACCAAACAAAAGAAAAAAAAAGTCTCTGCCATTTTGTTGCCATTTTAGTAGAAAGAAGACAATGTGCAGGTATATTTTATAACCTATGCAACTTTAGGAGCTACTTAGGGTAGAACTACGGCCAGTAGAGAATTGTGAATGTTACATTTGTAAGTGGCTCAGCATCAGTGGGGCAGCCGTGATTGGGCAGAATAATAATTGAAGTAAAAAGTGGGTGGAACTCTGGATGCAAAGTGTTCCCAGGAGAGGAAAGGGCAAGTGCAAAGGCTCTGAGATAGAAAAATGATTGGCATATTCAGGCAATATCCAGGATGCCTGTTGGCTGAAGGTAATGGCTCAGTAGGAAAATGCAGCATTAAATTAAACAGGCACAGACCTTGCCTTTCTGGAGTTTATACTGTCCTATAAACTTCTGGTTTACGAGGCAAGGGAAAAATGACAATAAGCAAAATAGGAGAGTAAAATTGGTAGTTTGATGGGTGATGAGAGAGACATATAGTAACAGAAAGAATTGATGGGTGTCAGAGGGATAAATGTCAGCTCAGGTGTCACTTATATGGGTCATGGACAATGGTCAGAGGTAAGCTATGTAGATACTTGGAGAAGGTTCTACACAGAAACAAAATACAAAGACCCCCAAGTACAGGATGAATTTCTTATAGGACCTCGTGGTCACTCTTTCGATTCTATGCTTTTCAATGGGGGAAACCATTGTAGAATTTAAGCACAACAGTTGTAGTATGTGACCTGTCTCGACACGGTGACTCTGGCTGCTGTGTTGAGATTTACATGAAGAAGAGACATTGGTGAAAAGGGGCAGTGAATAGGAAGGAGGAAAGCTGAGGTGTAAGCTGGACAGCGCTACAGTAATTCAGGACAAGTGTGACACCTGCAAGGACGGTAAGTATTCAGATTCTAGAAATATTTTGAAGTTAGTAAATAATATGAATGAGTAAAGGAGTCAAGAAGGATGCCAGTATGTCGTGGGTTTGTGCAATTGGTAGGATGGAATTACAATTCGCTGAGATGGGAACGGTCCAGGAGGAGACGTTCGGGAAGATAAGATGAGACCAGTTGGGAAAATGTTAAGCTTACCATATTTGTCACATAAATATGGGGAGATAGTAATCAGGCATTGGACAAATCTTGAGTTCAGGAGAAGGTCCTGGCCAGAGATACATTTTTGAAGATAAGAAAGTCAAAGAACAAATGTACTAATTGGAATGTTTAGTAGGAAGTCTTTTCATTTTTACTAGTACATTTCTGCTGTTCATAATGATCGCATTCGTTGTGGAATTGGTGCATGTTTATAACACATTTTAGATCTTCTTACTTCCCCCTTCCCTCCCTTCTCTCACCCCTCTGTGCATCTCTGGTTCTCCTTCCCATTTGCTGAGGAGCTACTTGTGGTAAGTCATGAGCAAAGGAAAAATGTATACCCTTGGAAACACAAGAAAGAGGGGCAGTTGGGTGTGCAAGTGGAAGCTGGCCTTCAAAAACCTCCTTAAGGCAGAGTGTGTGTGACTGGTACCCTTGGTAAATAGTATAGAGGGCTTTTGGAAGGGTTCTTCTTTGTGTGACTCAGTGAAATGGTCAACAGCTGAATATGGGGAGAGGAAAGATATGTTTGTTTTATATAGAGAGATGAAGGTACAAAACAGTCATAAAGAAAGCAAGATAATGTTGAGTAGGAAAATACAGTAGGATTCTGTGGCAAAATAAAAGGTGCACTTGGACTTTATGGCATACATTTCAAGTCAAGAGTCAAGAGTAGGATTTTTCTTCTGCTACATTCAGCCCCAAGAGAAGTTGAAGTGTTGGAACCAATCAAGATTAGGGTTTCTCACCAAATTAGAAAGGTGCGAGAAAAATCAAAACATGACTTGAAGATACATAACGGAGAGAAATTATGGCCATGAAACATATATAAAGGGAAATGAGGACATGAGAAAGAAAAGGAATGTTGGAATATCTGGCAAAATCAATGTATGGATTATAGATTCCAGTCAGGGAAGCATGGCTGCAGCAGGGTACTGATGACTCAATCTTTGAA
The DNA here is from genome assembly GCF_012274545.1 of Fukomys damarensis. Classification (NCBI taxonomy): domain Eukaryota; kingdom Metazoa; phylum Chordata; class Mammalia; order Rodentia; family Bathyergidae; genus Fukomys; species Fukomys damarensis. The sequence goes on from NW_022900931.1 coordinate 17,343,877, forward strand.
ACATATTTTACGGACGGTTTTAGCAGTGGGCATGTCAAAGTCTAGGGGATGTCTGTGGGTATGAGTTGAGGCAAAGATCTGGGGAAAAGAGAATGTTAAATAAAACTAAGAAGACAATGTATTAGAAGATCTCTCTTCGAGGTCACTGAAATCACCAATAATGGTCAAAGGAGCAGTGTTTTTAGAGGTAGGCTTTGAACCAAGTGTTAAAGCTGTCATTCAATTAGTGGGAGGGGTTTAGGGGTTGATAGGTGATTCCAGCAGGCAGAAGGATAAGGAATTTAAGGATTGGGTGGGGGGAAGTGTGAAAGGTTTGGGTGTGAGATTCTCAGTGAATTCTCAGGGAAGAGACTGGGGAAATGGACATCAAGTATCGAAGTGAAACAATTGGAAAAAAATGTCTATGCCATCCGGAGAAGGGTGTGGATGATGGAGTCCCATTTGTCACAGCTGCGGGATAGGCAGTGTCTTCAGGGAGGAGCAAGTTTAAGATCAGCAAAATGAATGAGAAAAATTCTGCAAGAGGATGAAGGTAAAGCGAGGTTTATTTATGATTAGTCGTTAAGGAGATGGGGGAGAAAGGCAGGAATACACAGCCAAGAGGGAATTAGAGATTTTTAACCATCAGGGCCTCCTGACTTTCTTGGATAATATGAGTGGGTCACTTGCAATAATGAATTTAGCATAGTGATGGGAAGCACTGAGTGCAGCAGGCAGGGAGACACGGGGATTTTTTTCCCAGGTTGTGTAGCTCTCTGGAGCTACCCTGGACCACAGCCAAGGGAGCCGTGATGGGCAGGCAGTGACAGCTTTGCTGTGTGACCCTGAACACCCCCACCTGAGCCACATCACCTGAGAACCCTGGGACAGAAAATTGTCCTGAGAAACTGCTGAGCTAAGCACATGGGTCGAATGTTTCATTTTTATTAAATGGACGTGAATTGCCTGGCCTAAAATTTATAATATACAAATGTTATACAGTGAATCTAGTTAGGTACTGCATGTATCAGTACAATGTAAGACACTTTCCATGAATCGTAGCCTTCGCTCAAGTAACTTCCCTCAGGGTATAACTGTGGATGTGGAAGTTCAGAAAGGTTAGAGTTCATCAAGTTCACACTTTTAGCAAATAGCAGAGACTGAGTGGCATCAAGGTATCAGATTTCAGAGACCAAGATATCTCATCAAATCTGTGGTTATCTATGAAGTAAATACTATTAGACTTTTAGGGAAATTTTGCAATTCTATTGAGCCAAGGCTATCAACTTAATACCAACGTAATATCGACTTGGAAAGACCGGTTGTAAAATCTTTCTTCCGACCACGCTGATTTTTCCACAAACCATACCAGAAGAGCTGTAAAATTACTCAAAGAACAAGAAAGAAAGGAGAGGAAAATGCTCTTTGGTGTCTGAGAACATTATGAAATTGAATCATTGGCCACTCCAGGAATTCTAAAGGCTTCAGTTTATTTGTACCATTTTCTTTATTCTGTGCATATAATTGTCTGAAACAAGCAAATGTGCCCCATGGAATGACTATTTGTGGAAACCTTTAGCATGAGAACACCCACATCGTCTTTGCACTCAAATGAGAGTCCACAAAAATGATGGAAAATGTTTTGCATCTTTCCTATAATGGTCTTAAAATGTAGCAGTACATAAAAGTTAACTTGTTACAAAAACTGTATCTTAGTTGTACTGAATCAGAATATGCAGAGTATGGGGCTCGACTGATATTTTGATAAAGCTGTACCAACAATTGTGCAGCAGGAGTGATAAGCAATATATTTTTCTATATGCATCGGTATTTCTAGCTGTCTGATTATCTATACACACACACACACACACACACACACACACACACATACACAAGGGGGGGAGACAGCGAGAGAGAGAAGGGTTTTATCTTATTTACATTAGAACCTTTCCAAAACAGCACCATGCTGATATAGTAGGAAGTAAAAAATATTTGACTTAATCATACTTTATGTCTATTTTAAAAACTTACAACTGCATCAAGCTCTTCCCTTTTCTAAAATCAACATGACATTTGATTAAAAAAATCTGTGACCATGCTTTCTTAGGGTTTCTGTCATGCATAGTTGTTGATTTTGTCATTTAGCAGGCCCAGACTGTAATTAATGGACAACTTACTATTCCACATGGGACATCCAGTATGGACGTCATATTAGAACCCTATCCAGGTCCCAAGCAAAAAGCATGTATTTTATCTTGTAATAGCAATGTAAACTATAGACATATTTTTAAAATTATTATTTTGGGGGGGAATTTATGAGACAGGGTCTCACTACGTAGTTGAGACTGACCTGGAACTCACTGTGTAGCCCAGGCTGGCCTTGAACTCACAGCGATCCTCCTGCCTCAGCCTCCCAAGTGCTGGGATTACAGGTGTGTACCACCACACCCGGCTTTAAAAATTATTTTGGATTCTCTTATTTGTAAGGTTTTCAGAATGCTTGCATGACATTTTGTATTTATATAGCTAAAGAAAAAAGTTGGATAAAACCCACTTAATTGAATAAAACATGCTAGTCATTTTTTAGGAACAGGGACATGAAAAATATCATTAATATGAAATGATGTACATGTTCTGAGAAATTATTAATATAAACATTAAACTATGCAAGTTTATAGTAAACTAGAAACAGCTAGATAGTTTTCTTTTATTTACCTGGGCTGATGACACAACATGGTGGTTAATCATCACTAGATTGATTTTTTTAAGAAGCCCTCTAACTCTTTGAAGACAGACTTTGACAACAGACAGAAGCTGGAGTTATTGCTGTTGTCAGCTTCAACATTAAGGTAAGAACTCTTGACACTATCTAATTTCAATGTATTTTTTGTGTAATCAATTTCTACACATTGCAAAGAAAAAATTTTCTAAAGGTCATGATGCATATTATAAATTTTATGCTCTGTGCCTTCTGTACACTCATGTTCTACGCACTCAAGACCTGTGCCTTCTGGGGATAGCTATGCTTCAGGTTCAAGTAGTCTTAAATTGTAGAAGGTCATACACTTAGAATTTAAGAAAAAAGTTTGAAGTTCTGTTTCTACTCTCGTTTAAGCCTGTAAAGATGAATGTCAGGTTACCTTTCTGAGTTTGCTACAGGACAGTAAGTTTCACCAACTCCATGGAATCATTAGAGTATCATAGTTCTTTCTTAACTGAATAACAGAGGGCAGGAGTTGGTAGTTAAGCACAGAGAAATAGAATGTGCGCCCAAATCACGTAGCTACCTCTTCTTTCCCAATTTCGATGATGTTTGACTCCGTTGAGAAATAAAAAAGAATATTTTCTGAACAGTTTTCTCTCCAATTAAATGAGGAAAAACCTCTGTTCAGGACAGTTCCTGGCTCAAACTGAGGACACCAGAAATATAATTTTCCTTTCCCAAATGAAGAAAGTGGCTATGCTGATAAGATGTTATTGTCAAAATCGTGTGAGGATAGGGAGGCCCCCTGTGAAGGTCTAAGTTAAGTAAGTGCGATTTTCCCCCTCACCTGCATAGGTGCAAGCTAGCAACAAGCCACATGGGGACACTGCTTTTCTGTCACTCCTGAAATATTGAAAGCTTGACACAGGTAAGTAGAGCCTGGTAAGATTCTGCACAGACTCCACCCTAATCAAGACAGGAAGGACTGGGCACTTCTTTTCAGGGAAGAGTTGCCGGGGTAGACCCCAGTGCCTCTGGCCTTGTCTCACACATGTGCTGTGTCCCAAATCTTACCACCATGTCAGTCATTTTGAACTCTGAGAAAAAGAAAATATGTTCAGAGGCAAAGAGGTTAAAGGCTTCTGAATTACACCAAAACTGTCCCAGGAAAGCACAAAGTACGACAGTCATTCAACCTTTACTGATTCTCTCACCTTCTATGTCCTTTGTTATTTCTTATTACTTTCTACAGCTGGACAACAGATGTTCGTGGTTCCAATTTTGGGATGAATATTTTATCCCAGGATACAGGAGCAAAGTGTGGACTAGTAGTCTGGTCAAGGAGGGGCAACGTAGAGAAAAGTAATATGCAGATAGGTATTTTCTTCGATGGAACACCAGTAGGGGCGAGGTTAATTCAAGTGGGCTTACTGGGAGAATCTCGAAGAAGCAAGATTTGTGTTCTGATATAGTCAGAACACAAAGAAGAACATCACAGCTTGTGGAGAAACATTCCAGAGGGTAGAGAGCTTTCTTCTTGGTACAGTGACTCCGTGTCTACAGATGCTTATGATCGTATTTAAAAAATGAAATTAAAACGAGAGCTGGGCTTAGGTTATGGAGACCTTCCAATAGGAAGGATGAATGTGTGTGTGATACAAGGACCCTTTTAAAGAATCTGAGGGTAGCTATGATATGCATAGGTTAGACAAGAGGCCAAGAGAAGAACAACTAGAAGTTAATGCACTGAAATATAAACTGTGTTAGCAGTGGTGAAACAATAGTCTTCAAGCTTTCAGGAATGTTTGCTTTAGTAGAAATGAACAGTATAGAGGTTAAAAGAGTCTAAAGGTAAAGGAGGACTATCCTCCTTGTAAGTCATTCAGAGATTTGCGAATTTAGGATGAAGATGGTAAAAAGTGATTTCTTGGTCCTGGGATAAATTATACCAGAAGACTTATTCGTGGGAAAAATTACAGGCAATGTATCAAAAGGCTGCATATGAAGTGGAAACTGTGAAAGTAGTGATTTCATGTTCACTTGCCTCCCCCGGGACCTGAACATAACCAGGCATAGGCATCCAGGCAAAACATGAAATCACTGGGGCTCATTGAGTCATACATTAGACATACATCTATCCGTGTGTTTTGATGCACTCTCGTGCAAATGTGGTGATATCCTCTAGTATTCTAAATTTTGTTATTTATCCATCATCTACTGAATATGCATTATGTATTTATGCTCTTTAAATTTTTAAAATAGAGAGAAACAACACATCTTTTTCCAGTAATTAATACGTCAATGGTAGAGTCGATCCTCACTCACAAATATTGTATTAGCAAATCCGCATGCTTACTGAAATAATGTTTGCAATGGTGAAACAAGTACTGTCGCTCTTTCTTGGGAATTGGCACACACAAACACAGTGGCGGCAAGTTCCAGCTGTCAGGATTGCAGCAGAGGTTATACGAGGTGACCCTGTAACTCCTGTGTCAATACACACAATGTAAAAACTTTTCCTTTTCATGGTGTGTCCTATGACATAACATTTGTACTTTCTGGGCTTTGTACATCTGAGTGCACTCTTTAAAATGGGCTGCAGAGCCAGGCAGTGTTCTTTCACGTGACAGTGCTTGATGGGAAAAAAGAAAACAAATACATATGTTATGTAACTTTTCACTGGGTTCAATTTATAGTACCATAGCTACTAATGCAGTGTTAGCAAATGAACAGCGTTTTTTTTTTTTTTTTTTTTTTTT
>NW_022900931.1:17349514-17357014 GCF_012274545.1 Fukomys damarensis
TTGAGACAGGGTCTCACTATGTAGTTGAGACTGACCTGGAACTCACTGTGTAGCTCAGGCTGGTCTCGAACTCACAGCGATCCTCCTGCCTCAGCCTCCCGAGTGCTGGGATTACAGATGTGCGCCACCATGCCAGGCTTGAACAGCATGTATTAAGCAAAGTGTTTTTAAATAGAAATATGCATAGCAGGTTATGTATTAATAAATGGATGGAAATGTCACGACCAAAGATCAGGAATTTAAACCTGGGTTTTCCTTTGGAACAATGGTTCAGTGTTTGCTAATTCAGAAACTATAGAATGTAACTACCTCAAATAGTGAGGAGTAACTGTACATGTAACACATTAAACATATAGTTACAATGTCACTAAATTATATATTTGTGCTTCTATGTAGATTTTTTAAAATATATAAATATATATTGCACACATATATATGAATATGAATATGTTTTCTAAACCTCAGCAAAAAACACATTATCTATAAAAGAATGAGTTAAAAGAAGACGTTAAATCATTTTACTAATCTTTAGACTAGGGGCTTAATATCTCTCAAATTATAATTTCTCTTACAGGATTTCTCATTAACATAGTTCTAGCTATATATATATTATAGACAAAGTAATACCTCACCACAGTAAGGAAAATAAAGTGGCCTTTTATTAATGTAAAGTTGTGTATGTTCAGCAGGTTAATAAGTTACAGGACAGAGTTAACAATATGACATAATTTGTATCCCAAAGAAAAAATTTCTAATGCATATTATATTTCTGAATGTGAACAGACAAGCTGAAGAACCTTTAGTTTTTTTTTTTAATCTTTTGCCTTTTCGCCTGCATGCGTATATTTTCTTTTAAAAAAATGAACAAAATTAAAGCAAGGTCAGAACGGTGGAAAGTCAAGCATGGCCAGTCTGTCTAAGAGTTACTTGGAGTACACTTTGTGCTCTCAAGCATCTCTGAATTCTGTCCTACATCGTGGTCTGGTTCTAGAGCTTTCTCCTTTATGAAACCATCTTATGGCATCTTCGTTGCATTCATTTCATGATATTTTCTCTTCATTTTCAATATTTATTTTGTGCAAGCCACTGGTGGATGCTTTGAAAAGCTATAAAGATAAATAAAGCATCCACTGGCTTCTACAAATCCTGTAATTTAGAGGTGTAGAAAATATAAAATCTTAATTTCTGCAATTTAAAGTCTGTGTTCATGTAGAGTATGATCCTATATCATCCAACTTGCTTCTCATTTCCATACATGCAGCCTTTATTAAATTATCATCTCCCCAACACTAGAACAATGTGTGGTTGTCTGTTTTACGTCCAGCATTTATCTAGTGCAGTGGTGGAGACACAGAAGGCAAAGATAAAATATTAGTGATCGACTGCTTCGTTGATATTGACCTTAGAGCTTTTCTTATTACTAAATTGCATGTTGTTAAAGTGAAATAAGTTATGTTTTTTTCTGCTTTCGTAGGTGAACAATTCAAACCAACCATCCGAAACAACTGAGAATATTATACCTATACTTCAATCATGGATGAATATCAGCGCTTGAATAAAACAACAGAGCCACACCCTTCAGAGAAAAAGAAAGCTAGATGCTGTGATCACCTCAAGGTGGGGTGATCATCATGTTCCCAAAGTAAAACAAGTGAATGGGATTTTTTATTGACAGAAAAAGCAGTCATTTGTTAAAAAGAACATACTGCAAATCAGAACTTTCAATTGAAGCATACATTTAAATATTAGCAAAATGATCCACGTCTTGATTTAAATATCATTATGTCTAATTAACGTCTGTCTTTAATGGTTTTCCTGATGGCTTGACTGATGATGTTCATTAATACTGAAAAATTAGAAATACTTTGATTTCTTTGGTTCTTGATGGAAATGTGATTAAGATAAAAGGATACTTTTGTTGTAGTACATAGTACACAAACTATTCTTAGAAGAAGTCTCCAAGTCTAGAAGATTAATATCTTGTGAATCATTTTGCAATGTTGACCTATTTATTCTTTTCTCGGTGAGAATTTAAGTAATATATAAAGAAAGCTGCAAAAATCAAAAGGCATGGCCTAAAGTCCTTGTTGATCACTTAGGAAAGCCATTTAACTTTCCCATTTACAAGTTGGTAAAAATAATCCTGCCTTTGCTATAGGGGGCTTTAAATTACATTGGCATTTTTCTAAATGGAAAAAAGTATTTGGTAAGCATAGTGTAGAATGAAGAAACCAAGACTCAGGGAAGTTAAGAGATTCACCTGAAGTGGCCTATCTTGTAAATTGAAACTTTTAAATCTAGGGCAGTGCCTTTAAATTCCACGAAGTCTCAAGGAAATGGAGAAATCGGTCACCGATACCTGTTACTTTTTACATTTTTCACTTGGTTGATGTTGGGTTCTCAGTTAGCTGAATAAAGACTGCAGATGTTGTACTTAGTTGGAGTTATGCCATATAAAGTCCTTATTAACTTTGTTTGGGGAACACGACGTCTGTTTGTTTTTGGAAGCTCCTGGTAGTCTTTCCTGATGAAATATTTGAATAGCGTTTAAGCAGAATGACAGTCACAGGAAAAGATTCGGGGTCGTGCAACTTAATCACATTCTTTTTCCAGGGCTAAGTGCTGGCTACCACAGCGATTTCACTTGTACATGCATAGCAAATTGACCGGAGAAAATATGACTTTCAAGTGACCTCTTCTAGCATACTTGGAGGAGATGGTAGGGATTGTGTTTCAGCAAGCAGTGTGTGTAACACATTACTTGCGGCCCCCAAAAGAAAAGGAGCACAAGGATAACAATAGCAGCTCAGACTTCTTAAGGACTTAGCTGCCAAACTTTGGTCTTGTGTGTCATTTCTATTAATGAAATTAAACTTTGTCAAAATTCTACCAGCCAGATGGGATTATGTCCCTGTTACAGATGAAAAAAACTTAGGTACGCACAGGGTAAATGACTGTCCCTAGTCTCAAAGCTGGTAAGGACCAGAGCAAGGACTGAACTGAAACAGTCTGATTCCAAACTCCATTCCACATTGCTAAAGTACCTGGATTTTCATAACATTAGCAGCCCTAAGGTAGTATGAGAACCAAGGATTTGAGTGTAGACTATTTACTCTTGTCCCTTATTCCATGCATGTAAAAATTCACCTTTGGAACAAATCTCCATGGTATTTAAGACTTGTTTATGGGCATGCACATATGCAAAAAGACATGTTGTTATTGACTCAGTGGTAGAAATGTATAAAAGTGGAAACAGAGCTGGGGGAGATAGCACATTTCTGTAATCCCAGCACTCTTGAGATGCTGAGGCAGAAGGACTGCTAGTTCCAGCCCAGCTTGGACAATTTAGCGACTTAGTGAACATCTGTCTATAAAATTTAAAAAGGGGGCTGCAGATATATCTCAATGCAGAGGCCCTTGGTTTAGCCACCAGGACCAGGACCAGGACCAAACATAAAGTGAAAATAGATAATGGATACATTTAAGTAACAACATACTTTGATTCTTTCTAGCTCGTTTTTCTCGGTTTTGTATTGTATCAACTATGGAAGAGACAGCCTTTCAATGTGTGCTATGTTCTCCTTTACACTTGCTAGTTTTATTCTTCCAATTATTTATACGCTTGTATCATAATAATTTTTTAACTGCCCAAAGTAACACATTATTTCTCAAAAACATAAGTAATGAAGAGGGCAAAGACAGAAGTTCTCCTTCGCTGGTGTCATTCCTAACTCCCTTCCAGGGTGAGCACCCCCAAATGTAACCACAACTTGGGTCCCCCACAGTCTTCCTTCTGGCTCGCTTCCTTCCAGTCACGTTGGTCTTTTTTGTTCCTCGGATATGCCAAGCTCATATCTGCCTGGGAGCGGGGGGACTTTGGATTTGCTGGTGGCTCTTCCAAAGTGTTCTTTCAGATGTCGTGTGCTAAAGGGATCTGATCGCACTTGCATCGCTTTAAGCATCAGCTCATCCCCGACCATTCCATGTAAAATAGCCCTACCCATGACTCCAACCAGCTTGACTTTATCACCACTTCTATCACTAGCGGACACCAACACCCCAGACACACATGCCTCCAGTCATGTGTCTGCACACCTCCGTGTGCTTGATGGCTTAACATGATATAAACTGGTTATCTTTCCATTCTAGGGTTCAGAAGTCCGAAATGGGTCTCAGCAGGCCAAACTTGGCTGGATGGCAAGGCTGTTTCTTTTTAAAAATTCTGAGGACAATCCGTTTTCCTGTCCCCTTCATCCTCTGCAGGCCATCTCAAATTCTGGGCTCGTGGCCTCCTTTTATATTCTAAGTAATTGATGCTGGTCAAGTCTTTCTCAGGGCTTGCGTCAACATGGACTCTCCTGCCACCTCTTCCACATTTAGAGAACCCTCATGATTACATTGCTTTCCCTTACATAAGGCCAGTTGATCGACCTCTGTCCTGGTTAACTACCTTAATTCCATTGGCAGGCTTCATTTCCCCTGTCCTATTACCTAATGTAGTCCCGGGTTATAGACTTTGGAACCGGGACACCTTTAAAGGCCATCTTGTATGTACAGAGTCGGGCAAATAATACTTTTACATGTATACAACTATATATATGCACATGTACGTAGTAAGCAGAATAGGATTTTATGCATATATTCAATATAGCATCCCTCTCCTCACACTGTCACTAAGCTCCATGGAAACTTAAGTTTTCTGCCTCAAACATTAACAAACATTCAATATATTTGTGCTGCATGATAGAAAGGATTAATTAATAAGCATTAATTATAATTAATAAGAATTTAATAAGTAGCCTGTTGAATGAATGATGGTAATGCTTCTTTCTTCTCCCTTATCTTCCTTGCTCCTCTTTCTCATTGCTTTGTAGCTGAGTATTACCTTAGTTTAATGACTTTGGCTTTAATACATGTTTTGAAACCTGTTCAATCAAATCCACCATGGTTAATTTTGAAGGAGAAGAAAGCAAGTAAACAAAAGCTTCGTGTACGCTCTTTTCCATTTACTTTTTTCTAACTTTGGACACCAGTGGTAGAGTATTGATTCAAGGCAACTTTTATTACCAGTCTACAGCACGTGCTGTCTTCATTCCTGCACTGATTCATACATTCGTTCATTTATTTATCTATGTATTTGTGATAACATAACGAACAGCCACGAACCCACACAAACTAAAGCCCTGCAATAACACATCTGCCTGTGTTGGTTTCTGCTTCTCCTCATTGGAGATAAAGACTAATTTAGATATTGTGTTGATGCTCATTTTACTCTTTTATAAGACGAGTTGGCAATGTCTACACACGTTCCTTTAAAAAGTGTATCTGTTTGATTATTTTAACTCTATAAATTATAGAATTTTATTTATAGAATTTTTAACTGAGAATTATATTAAGATTTGTTCATCTTTTTTCGTAGTGTAGTAGTTTATACATTTTGAATATTATATTAAAATCTCATGATACTAATAGACTCTGATGTATTTCTCCACTGCCCATTCATTTTTTAATTGTTTTGGGGGCTTTTCTATTACAAATAATGTGGAGATAAATATTTTTATTCATGTTTCCTAGCATACCTGGGAGATTTTCTTGATAATACAGTCCTGAGAACTGAAATAGCTAAAATATGAAGTATGTTGCTTTTTTAACATATGTGTAAATATCGAATAGTTTCTCTGGTGTGAATAAACTATAATAACACATAAGATCCTAATGATATAATGGACAATGTGAAATGGGAAGAAAAGGGCTAAATGTATAGGGAAAGTGGGAAGGGCAGGGGAAAGCTAATAAGGGAAAAGAAAAAATATGACAAAATGAAAAAATGGAAATGAAGTGTTTGTAAAGGGGAAGGGAGGACGGGTGAAGGGAGGGCAGGGACAAGGGGAAAAAATTAGAACCAAGACCTGTCACGTGAAGGTACAAGATCCTAACGATGAATGTAACTGTACTGTATACCTAGAATGTACCAATAAACTCAATTAAAAAGAAAAAAAAGAATTGTACTAATTACATGACCACCAGCAATATATATGTGAAAATCTAAATATGTATTCTCTCCAACACTTGTTATGATCAAACTTCTTGATTTTTGCAACTTAAATGAGCATACAATAGTGCTTGATTTTGGTCTTGGTTTGCATTCATTGGTAAAGTTGAATATCATTTTGTATGTCTATTAGCCATGTATTTTCTCTTTGATGAAAATCTAAACAAATATTTTGCCCATTTTCATAGTGAATCATTTATTATTTCTTCTTTTATATATTTATAAGAATGTAACATTTTAGTGTTTATTATATGTGAGAATAATGTCTTCTAATTTTAATAGATTTTTACTTTCTCAGTGAATTCTTCGGTGAACGAGTATTCTTAATTTATTTGAGTTTACCAAATAGTAACTGGGTGCTTATTTTTAATAATACTACAATATGATAAAACTTTATATGCTTTCCTTTTGTCATTAAAATCTTCATTTATATAGTATTAACTTTTATAAGAGATGTATAATAGAAAATTTATTTTTAGTCTTTCTCACATTGATAACTCCTCTTTCCAGTCCTGTTTATTAATGAACCCTTCCTTTATCCATTTTCCCTCTATGACCCTCCTGTTCTATATCAAGTTTTATTTACATATGAGATACATACTGTGAAAAGGTGAAATCTCAAGCCATCTAGATTTTCCCCACTGTTATCTTCTACGAGTTTTATAATTTTGTGTTTTATGTTTGGTGTATGATCCACTCTGAGGGAATTGTTGTGAAGTGTATAAGGTGTACATTTATTATTTTGTATATGTATGGAAAGATCATCTTTTCTCTATTGTGGTGCCTTTCTTTTTAGGGGTTCAGGACAAACTCAAGGATTTTACCTGTTGACAATATGTGGATTAATTTCTGAGTCCCTATGATTATATCCTTGATTAAAAGTCTTGAGGTCAGCTATGTCTTCTCTGGTTTACCCTGCTGTGTAAGTCCATTCTGATGGACAGATGGTAAAGTCTCCATCTATGATAGTGGATCTAGTTATTTCTATTTGTAGCACTCCCACTTTTTTTCTTCAAGTAGTTTTGTTCCTCTGTTGCTAAATGCAAATACATTGAGGATCATTATATTTCCTTTGAGAATTGATCCTTTTATCTTTATGTAATATCCTTATTTGCCTTGACAGCTTCTCTTGCTTTCAAATTGCTCTACTTGAAATTAATTTAACTACTCTTGCTTTCTTTTCATGAATGTTAGCATAGAACATTCTTTGCACTGGTTTATATTTTTATATTTAAAATGGGTTTTAAAGCAGCATACAATTGGGTCTTGATTTTTGATATATTGTAACAATCTCGGTTTTTTTACTGATACTCTTAGATCATAAAATTTAAAGTGATACTGATATAACTGGATTAATATCTGCCATATTTGTTATAATTTCTCTGTTTTTTATTCCTTTTTTCTTCTATTACTTTTTTGCCACTAGCAGTTCTGAGAATTTTATATAA
>NW_022900931.1:17358211-17380899 GCF_012274545.1 Fukomys damarensis
TTTTTTTTTTTTTTGGTACCGGGGATTGAACTCCGGTCTTTGTGCTTGCAAGGCAGGCCACCAAACCGCTGAGGTAAATCCCCAGCCCTCTGTAACTATTTTAAATGTTAGACTTTTCCCATTATCTCTTTTGCAGCTGGTGAGTGTCTTCTAAAACACCTGCCCCTGGAGGGATTGCTCTCTCTCTCTCTCTCTCTCTCTCTCTCTCTGAGGAATTCCTCTTCCTCAAAACCTTGCTCTTCTGTCCTGAGTTCACGTTTCCCTGGATGTGATGGTTACTCTTTCTTGTGATGAGCACATGGGAAGGTCTGAAGGAGAGTCCCTCTCAGGATGAGAACCAGGTGCTCAGAAGGAGAGGAGTGGAAAGATGAGGGTGGAGAATAGCAGTCGCCAGGAAGCCACCTGTCACCCTCACCCTGCCAAACACGCTGTAGCCAGGGCTTCTGCAAACTCACAGGGAGAAGCTGCCCTTTGGTACTGCAGGACTCCCCAGGGGTTTACCTATGGAAGAAACTTCTGAAGTCCAGTCAGCGTGTTTCCTGTCCTTAGCTGCTCTGTCTGGCAGAACTTCTGAGCGATTGCGATTTTATTTGGGAGGCCTTTGTAGCTGAACTCTGTGCAGCTGCCATTGGTGCCAGCAAGGAGATGGAAGGTAATGATTTCCAGAAGCAGACCTGGATCACGGAAGATAGCCAAAAAAAATTATACCTGTGGATTTTATTAGAGCAGGTAATATAGTAGGTTAAGAGGCAGATCAAGTTCAAAGCTGTGAGTATTGAATTCAAGGACAAAGGTAAAGTTCAAGACGAGTTTATTTTATAGTAGAAGCCTTTGAGTTCTAGGGTCTTCCTTTCTCTTCTTAGAGCACAATCCTGGTAAATAATTAAAGAATTATATCCAAGTCTGCTTTGAAACTCTAGTATATTTTACATTACATCCCATGATTACGTTACGGAAACAGTTTATAACAGAAGAAGCTTGTCTCTTTAAGTAAAATACTTTAAATTTGGAAAGTGACCCATCTCAAAACTATCTCCAGGCAAATGGTTCTCTTGAGCACCAGATCTGCCTGAGTTGTGTCCGCAGGGTCTATGGGATGTCTCAGGCATCTCAAATTTGGCTTGTAAAAACATTTCACTGTGTTTAGGGCCCCAAATTCTCTTTTTGTGGTATTTTTCACCCTAAATATCAGTATTCCTACATCCAGTTACCCAAAATAAAGCCTGAAAAACAAAACTGGAACCTTTATTTTTCCTTTTTAACACAAAAGCTGGTTTTCCTCTTAAAATGCCTCCCAAGTATGCTTGAAAACTTCTTTCACTCTTTCTGTGTTCATCATTTAAAAAAAATATTGTCTGAGTTCAGCTTTCTAATAGATTTCTTTGGAGTAAGCTGATATATATCATGTCTGTCAGAATTAATCCATAAAATGTGGTGTTTTTACATCACATTTTAAAATGTAGATTAATCTTCCAATATTTGGGATATTTCTAAGTTTTCATATGTCTATCTTTCTGCTGTTTCTATATAGATATTCTTTCTGTTTTTCAAATGTACTGGTTCTCTGTGTTATCAGTAGCTTTTCATGTACTGTTTATTTTAAATGTTTAATTTATCCTTCAATTTATAAACTTATTATCTTCTAAAAACTTAAATATCACATCTATAAATACTTTAACCTATGTGAACAAGACTTAATTGCTTTTTTCTATATTCTTCTTAACATAATAAACTTGTACTGAGCAAGTACTGTGACAATATCACTATCTGTCTTTTTACTGCATCCACACAATTATTAATTCTTTTGCAGCATTTATTTTGTCCTTGCTTTTACTTTCCTTGTTCCTCTATACCCGTTTTGACTCCATAACTTAGCAGAGTAATCATCATATTGCAGCTATCCAACAAATGTTTGCTGAGTAAGTCAATAAGATTATCAATCAGATAATTCCATCAAAGCCACACATGTGACAGAGTGGAAACCTGGAGATGTCCTCTGTAAATCCAGAACTTTCCTCATAATAAATAACTGACCTACCATGATAGCAGATAAACACAGACTTTACCTCTTGGTTCAATGCCAGTCTTCTCTTTCTGCCAGTAGATCTTAAAAATCTATCAGATGATGCTGAACCTTTGTTCCTTTGTTTTGAAACCTCTCTATTAAAAGTTCTCTATCCTCATGCTACTGGTGTCCTAAGGCTTATCATGGAAGATTTCAGCTTTCTTCTTTGCCATTTTGTTAAGCTCTGCAAAAGTCATTATATTACTCTTTCTCTGAATTTAAGCCTTGCATTAAGAACAGGGTTAGTAGGTAGCACAGTGGCAACACAAGAAAACATGACATTGGAGTAACCGACTCATTTCATACCCGCTTAGAATCCTAACTCTTTGGAAAGATCCTACTATGCTTGTTGAGTTTGAATCCATTATCTCTTCATTGTTTGTTGAATCAATTTAGGATTTTATTGTGAGAATTTTGACCCTGCCTGTATCTGTTGTGTCTCAAGCTAACAGTTCTTTGAAGATTAAAGCCATGGACAGTATAAAATCTTTCTCTGAACTTTTTGAAAGCTTCAGTTAGCAGAGGACTCTGGTTATTCTTGTGTCTGCATTCATAAGATTTGCTGATGATTTCTGAAATTCCCTCCTTTTTGATGTCAACCATCAGGGCTTTTATGGACAGCACTTATTTCTCTTTTTCAGCTGGACTTCTGGAAACACTGCCTTTGAGAATGTCCCACCGCTCCCTTCAAGCTGGCCTGAGCTATCCAACAGAAGATACAGACTTTCCATCATGTCCAATTGAGAACATTGGGCTTTTATAAATCAGTTAGTGACATTAGTTTACAATAAACCCTTACATGTATTGCTCCAATAATCTGATATAACCAAGTTAGGAAATGCTTTATCTGTACCTTGAAGTTATGTTAAAATGGCTGAGAAGTACCAATTGCTATAGGAGAATGATAAATATACTTCTTATGATAAATAAAATTTTGGAAAAATTGTTTTAATTCTATATGCCTTTAAGCATTATAAAGTCCTTTGATTTTTTTTTCCCCCTTCTCCTTCTGCTTTTTCTTAGATGTTCTTGGCAGCTCTGTCATTCAGCTATATCTGTAAGACAATAGGTGGAGTCAATATGAAAACTGCCATTACTCAGATTGAAAGGAGATTTGACATATCCTCTTCTGTTGCTGGTTTCATTGATGGAGGTTTTGAGATTGGTAACGTTTGCTTGTATTTTAATAATCACCTTGCAGAGGTAATGCTGTTTGCATATTCTCTAACTCTAGTTCTCAGCTAGGGCACCTTTGTGCCTCCAGCCAATTTGGCGATAGAGACAGCTTGTCACAACTGGGACGTGTGCTACAAGTACCTGAGGTAGAGGACGAGGGTAGTGTTAAGCATCCTTCAGTGTACAGGAAGGACCCCAACCAGGAAGAATTACCTGGCTCAAAATGGCAGCAATTAGGATATTGAAGAACGCCGATCTTCACAGACTCATTGTTTTCACACTAACACATTGTGAGATGATTCTATGATCTGGGGAGGATGGAGCAGTTTTGGAGCAGTGTGCTAGATTTATACTATTTGTAACTGTTTGGGTTTTTTTTTTTTTTCCTACAACATTGAAGATATCGCTTTGTTGTCTTCATTTTAATTTTAATGTTTTCTCCCACAGCAGTGATGACTTACACCTTTATTAAACACTTTTTTTATTTCATGAGTTTGCACTGCATTAGCTGTCTTATGTCACTATAACCACATACGTGCAAAAGCCAGCTGATTGAGCAAAGTTCTATTTTGGCTTGTGGTTGGGAGAGTTCAGTTCATGATGAGCCAGCTCCACTGGTTTTAGGCCTGTAATAAGCCAGAGATATCATGGCAGGAGTGTCTGGTGGAGGAAAGATGCTCACCTCATGGCAGCCAGGGACCACAGAGTGAAGAAAAAACCAGAGAGCCCATGCTAGCAAGTGTCCTCCTCCTGGTCTGGTTCCACACAGACCCCAACCCTATTGGATAATGCTGCATTCAATCAGGCTGAGTCTCCCCGTTCGGTTTAGTATCCTACATGCCTGTCATCTCTGATAACGCCTACAGCCACCCCCAGAAGTGTGCTATACTAATTTCCACCTCCCAGTGCAGTCAAGTTGTCAATCAAGATTAATCATCACAATAATTCGTCATCTCTGCAAAGTTTTTTCTTCATTGCACTTTTTAATTATTTGGAGAAGCCCGGAAATTATATGTGTCATACAGGTTTCAAATATTTTCTGTAAGTTTGCCATCTAGCAAACATCATTTACAGCATACTGTACTATTTTAAAAGTAATTGTATAAAGGAAAATATATCTCTATTTTTCTTATTAATTCTGAAGTTTTGTGATTCAGAAGATATTACACCCTACATATATTTTATTTTTCCATGTAGAAGACTTAAGAAAAGCATATCGAATTTTAAAATGAGACTGTTGTTAGCTTTATAAAATTATTTTTTAGTGTGTGTTTGCAGCACATGTATTACAATAGTGATGTTCATTTTGGAAAATTAGTGCATACTTAAAACATAACGACCATTTTCAATCTCTTTCCCCGTTTTCTGGGTTATCCTCTCCCTTTAATTCTCTTCCCAACTCCAAAAGGCCTGCCTTTTGTTTTATGAGAGTTAAAGCTTAATTCACTCTATGTCTCTTGTTTACCCAGAAATGAATTCTAATATTTTTGCCAAGTTTTGCATCTGTTTAACAGCGATTACTTGAAGAACATTAGAGTCTCCTTTGCTTGCTTCTGATTCATGGCTTGTATAGCTTCAAGCCTCTTCTTTGGTTTTTCTGGAGTATATTTTCAAGTGGTAATTATTTACAGAAAAAACTACAACCGTGGTACACGCTCTGATGCCCTGCCTTTGGAAATGTGTTTATTTTACCATCATAGTCAAGTATTAGTTTGGATATGGCATTAAAAATTCAAAACATTTTTATTAGGACACTTAAGACATTCATGACATTCAAAGTTGTATGTGAGAAATCATTACCAGTATAAATTTTCCTGCCCAGATGTGTATCTCCTCTCTGTTCCGGAAATTTTACCACCATATATCCATGATTTTCTTTTTACTATATTTCTCCTGGAAATGAAAGATTTTTTTATCTGATTGTTTAAGACTTTGTTGAGTTAGGAAATTTATTTTGTTTCTTTTTAAAATTCCTTTTCTTCTAGACATATGAGAGATAAATTTTCTGTATATTTAACATTTTTTGTTTCTAAAGTTCACCTTCTTTTAATGCTCCAGCAATCTTTTCTGCTACTGTCTGCTGTTTTCTCAAATAAAGTTCTGTCACATTTTTCTGTAATTTAAAAAATTCACAGCAGTAGTTTATTTTGTTAGTATTTTTAGTCTGATGGTTCTTATTTTATAGAGGCAACCTGTTCTCATAGCTCTAGAGACTTTAACTAGAGTTTTTCAAAGTTTCTTCTTTTTCTGGTTTAATCCTTGTTTGTTAACTCACGTGCTTGATTATCTGCCAGATCATTTTAGTGCTTTTTGGTCATTTTTTTCCATCAAATTTTCAGTAATTCTTAGTTGCTGTCCACTCATTGTTACACCTGTAGCTCTCGATGGAGCAGAATTTTTGTGACTCTCTCCACTTGCGATGCTCATTTTCCTTTTTTAACCTAAATAATTTATACTTACCATTAAATCTCAAGTGGCCTTTCCTCCCAGAAGCTTTCTTGAAGGCTGTAACTTTTTTTAAAAGTTCTCTCTTCCTGCGGACTAATAGTAATTCTGTCCATCTGTCTGTTTTTATCACTGGCATATAAAATGCCCCAAGAACAGGTACCATGACTTAATCTCTTCTTTTATTGATTCTGGCTCCAATTGCCACAGCAGATGCATAATAGAAATTCAAAGAAGGCTAGAAACAAATGGCTACTTGCATTCATGTACACCTTTCCCTGGAGTCAGGAAGATTTTTCTCCATCTTTTTCCCATCTTAATACTGTCTAGCATCTCCAAATTCCTCACTCGAGTTTTGCTTCTCTAATATTGTCAAATGATTCAAGTGTTTTTGTTAGTATCTAATTCCTATTGTAAAACAAAAGAGAAATTCTCAAAACCTATGTGGTACTTTATCCTGTTTGTTCAAAGACAAAAACTATTCTAGTTATTCTTCATACCATACAGTGTTTTAATAACTGTTTTATTTTATTTGGAGTTTCACCATCTCCACTAGATTATCTAGTCTTTGAGGAAAGGTATTATTAGATCTTGTGTTCTATTAGCATTCATAAAAAAAAAAAAAAAAAAAAAAAGGATCATACCAATACAATTTTGTTTGCCTTCTAGGAAATTTGCTTGTGATTGTATTTGTAAGTTACTTTGGATCCAAACTACACAGACCGAAGATAATTGGAATAGGTTGTGTCATTATGGGCGCTGGAAGTATTCTGACTGCTTTACCACATTTCTTCATGGGATAGTAAGTGTTGAATGGCTCTGCACTGTTAATGGTTGTTACTTTTTTTTTGTTTTTTTCTTTGGTACTGGAGATGCAACTTGGGTCCTTGCACTTGCGAGGCAGACAGCGGATGGTTGTTTCTTATAAATTAGTGATACAATTTCTTTTTCTCCTCCTAAATACGTGGTTCCACATTTTGAGAGTACTCACTGTGTATAGAAATGCATATATTTTTGCATGTAATAATTAGCTTACTCCTTTATGCATCATGGCATTCATAATTTCAATATGCATACTAATAAATAAGATGTAGTTTCACAGGAAATGAATTCGCTCCTTTTGATGTTTTGGCATAACAAATACAGTTCATGTTTTTGTAGCTAAGATTTAAATCACATTCAATGAGAGTCCACCACCTGACCCTGTGCAGTGTGGGTTTTCCCACCACCGTTCCACTGAGGCAGCTCTTCCCAAGGTCGCTGTGTCATTGTGATTAGAGTAGGGCGCTCAGGAGAGGAAACTCAAATAGAAATGGCCCACCTAAGAGAGAAGGTTATTTTTCACGTAAAAGTTAACGGGAATAATAATTTGAGGATGGCATGATGCTGCTTGGTTTCAGCATCTTGTTCTGTGGCGCTCGGTCTTCCTTGTGGCCCACGATTTGTCAGGGCTCCTTCCAGCCAGCAGGATACATGAAGCCAAGAGCGGGGAGCTGCTGCAGCCGGGAGCACACACGAGTTGAGGCCTCAGAGATATTTCAGAAGTCTAAGGTGGACACCAATGTGACCAGGTCCACAAACTGGTTACATTTCATCTGCAGACAGACATTTTGGTCTGCCATCTTCCCACCTAGAAATCTCAACTTCAGTTACTGTTAGAGGAAAGAGCAACAAATATTGAGAAACAGTGAGTCATTTTGTAAGAAACAAGAAGCATTTATTGCCAAATTCTATAATCTTCTTTTTATTAAAGATTGCAAAGATAAATGATAACAAGAAATGAAGATACTACATAAAAATTTCAAATATACATGTATATGACAGCAAAAAAAGGATATGAAATAAAAAGAATTTATGTAACACAGACTAATTGAAATACATTAGTTTGATATGATCTTCAAATATTATGTTTTTTCTCATTTTCTATATTTTTGAAATAATGTAATTATAAATAAAACAAAGTTACATATTATAGTTGAGAAACTGTCCTCAAGATTTTATAATTTATAAACTCCTTGGTTTAATTAATTGATAAATATCATATACTTGTTGATTGTACCACTTACATTTTCTAACAAGACTTCCCACAGAAAAAAATATACTCATATTTGAAATCCAAAAGCACCTAAAAAAATTCACATTTTTAAGATCAGATTTTTTCTGTTTCTATTTTATTATATCCCATACTTATCTTTATTATATTTTTATAAGCATACTGATGGAATTTAACACCAATAGATATGTAATATTCTTCCCAAACGAATGACTATGAATTAAGTCAAGCACGTAATTTAAAGAAATCATAAGGTTGTCAGAGAAACTATCAATATGCCAAATGTGCACAATCCTACCCCATTCATGCCCATGTTTCTCATTTAATAGTGCACACATATATGTAAAAACATACCCCCCACACATATACACAATGCGTATTTTCTACAATACAGTATATACTTAGGTATAATAAAACAGTGTGGTGATATGTGGAATGTTGGTGATTTGTATAATTTGAGCAAAAACAAATATCATCTTTGAAGGAGTTGGAGAATTTGTAATATGTATCAGATACTAAATGATATTAATGATTATAGTTATAATAAAATTTACTTAAAAATTAATATTCATCATCAGTAGAAAATAGGTGCAAAGATATATTGATAATGCCAAATTCTATAATCTTGTGTTGTGCCTATCATACTGACTCCATTTTCTTTTCCAATATTTGACCCTTATTTCTTCTTTCTTTCTTCTAATTTTTAGCATAATACACTCTCTTGATTTATTTCCATCTTTGTGGCCTCTTCAGAATGCCCATCTTTTCCTTGTGTGGCTGGTACCATAATCCCTCATTAATCTTTTCCTTGTTTTACATGATTTCTGTGGGGGATATGCTTTTTCTAACATTCAGGAATTTTTCCAACATTCAGGATCTGTATCTTCTTCCATTTCCTTTTGTTTATCTCCAACATAACACCCCACAATCATTTTCCAGACAAATTCTTCTGATTGAATTCGTATTCACTTTTTTTTAAACGAATGGTTCCTTTAAACACAAAGGAACTGAGACAGAAGTCAAGGGCTACATCCTGGACTCTCCTTTCATTACAGCAGAAAACTGGTAATCCCCAAAATCTTGCTTATTCTTCCCCCTAGCGGTTAGAGTCTGTCGTCTCTACTGTCCTTATACTAGTTGAGACCAGTCATCTTTGGTCTGAATTTTTCTCCTCCAGTTTCATTCTATTCTAATTCATGCCCGACACGAGAGTATATACTTAAAAATGCATATAGAATTATTTTACTCCGGCTTAAGTCTCCCAATTTCCTAAAGCAATTTTCAAACTTCATGCCCTACACCTTTCATTAATGGACTAACAAATCAATTCAGATGACTGAGACCAACAATTTTTGTATATGATATAAGAAAATAATATACAATGCAAATAGGGATAAATGTTGTTCCGTGAAACTTTCCTTTTGATAGTATATATTATATATATACATATATATATATGTATATATATATAATTTGTGAATTTGTTCATATATTGTGGTTGGAATGGAAAATGCATCTCGTACTTTTTATATTGTGGTTGGAATGGAAAATGCATCTCGTACTTTTATTACCATGAAAAATATTGAAAGCCCTCTTTGCTTACTAGCGTCTAAGCTCATTTGCACATGCATGCTCATTAATTTGGTTCCCAATTATCCTCCTAGCTTCATCTTCCAATGCTCCCACAATTTGAGAAGCATATTCGAAGGCTTTATGTGAGCCAAATGTCATACCCCTGAATATATTCCTTTCTCACTCTAGACCACCTATTAAATCCCATCTATCACTAAGGATCACCTCACATGTCACCCTCCTCACGAAATCTTGTGCCTTTACACACACATACATATACTGGCTTTCATATTTTGTCATGTATATTTATCTTAGTGTGAAATTCCTTACAAAACTATGTATTTTCTTTCAGTTTTTTTTTCTCTTTCTGGTACTGGGATCAAACTCAGGATCTTATGCTTGCCAGGCAGGTGCAGCACCACCGAGCTATATCCCTGGCCATTAGGTCAGGTTTTTTGAAGAGGAATCTAATGCCTGGTAAATGGTAGACTGCCACTGAAGCTACATCAGTGTTCTTGGATTTTAGCATTTCTACCTCTTCCAACTCCATTTCAGTTGATCTTATTGATTAAATTCTCCTTTATTAAATTGAAATGGATTAGAATTCCTTTACCTCAGTTTTGAAGACTTAGATATTGCAGTGCGTGTGTGTGTGTGTGTGTGTGTGTGTGTGTGTGTGTGTGTCCATTTAGAAAAGAAAATCAAGATGTTGGTGGAAGATATAAATGAACCGGCATGCATTATAGATCTGTTTGGAGAATACAGCTCTAACATTTATTAAATCTAATTATAATTTATCTTAATGTTAAATAGTGACCGTCTTTGAGTATAATTCAGAAGGAACAAATAGATAGAGTTAACAGCTTAGGGAATAAAGTGATGAGACCAGAATATTTCATACAGGATCCAGAATTGAAGCAGTCCTAGGACAACTGCAAGGCAAGGCACCCTACCAGGGCATCTTCCTTAGGTGAAACTCTCATTTCATTTTCATTCATCATCTGTCCTAAAACACAGGCTGGAGACTTGGTAGAGAGGAGTGTAGTAATTTGGAGAACAGAGAGGTACACATAAAGGAAAAAAGTCCTCTGTGTTTCTGGGAAAATGAAAATATTTTGTAAACAAGGAAAAATTTAAATCTAATGATATTCTTACAGTTACAGGTATTCTATAGAAACCCACGTTAACACAACAGAGAATTCAATATCAACTTGTTCAATTAATCAGACTGTATCACTCACTATGCCATCACCTGAGATAGTGGAAAAAGGTAAGAAGTGATAGAGATGAAAGTAGGCTGCAATTAATTAATTCAGTGACATCTATAAAGATAATTGTGATACTTCTTAGAAAAAAAGGAAACAAAAAGGAAAACATTTTACCTTTACCTACAGTTAAAATCATAGTGTTAACATATATTATGTATAAAGAACTTTCAGAAGTAAATAAGAAAGAGGGAGATTTCAGTAGAAAATTGGTAAAGAATATATGCATTTAAAATAAAGCAGCAGGGACTGACCTAAGTATGTATGAAGGCTTGCTTCCTATGAAAAAATGTAAGTTATTATGCTACAGTAATATTTCTTGACTTATAACACAGATCATAAATTATAATTGCATTGTATACCTTAAATGCACCAATAAAATTAATTTTTAAAAATCAGTTAAAAAACTGTGACCCTGGATATGATTCCTTCCTTCTAAAAATAAAATAATAATGAATTATAATTACAAATTACAACATTGAAGATGGTGCCATCCAGTAGATAAGATTAAGAGTAAAGAAATAAAGGAAAAGAGAAAAAGATAAAAGAAGAAAAAGTATTTTACAATTTTTGCATTTGGGGGTGTGATAAATATCTAAATTTTTCTGGAAGTTAATTTTTTGTACATATTAAACAACAAAAATATTTATGCTTAATTATCTCAATCATTCTATTGCCATACGCTAATCTCAAAGATACAATCAAGAAAGTTCATGCATATTTATTTACAATTATACAAAGCCATCTCAGTTCATCAGAATAAAAAATTGAAAATATTTTGCTATTTAAAAATATAAAATTAATTAGATTATGAAACCCTTTTTCAGCCCAGTACTATGCCCTTGTTAAAATCCTGATGTAAAACTCAACACAAGGAAAACAGTACTGCAAGCTTGTTAGAATGCAGTATTAAACATAAAAACAGATTTTAATAGGAACTGGATATTTAATGTATAATATTCAAATTGAATGTCATGGATTTTTATGGGCAACAAAAATCTGAGAGATATGGAACAAGCATTAGAAATTAATTTTTTTGTTAGTGGGATTTCAGATAATTTTCACTTTGCTTTTTAAAAAAATTAATAAAATGAAGTGCTTATATGCTTGATTTTATATCCTCTTACATATAACTAAAAGGGAATGTACATTTCCTGTAATTTAACACTTTTTTTTAAACAAAAAGCTTTATGGCAAAATTAATGGTTCTTTAAATAATGGAAGAAAAAACTACATTTTAATTTTTTTGTTGCTTTTCATGTTTTTCTCTATTTTTGAACTGCAAAGTAAATATAAATCCTTTGGTGAAAATTAAAAAAAAAAAGAAAACAGGACTAAGAAACTATCTGAAGTTCCCATTTCGAATAAAATGATCGCTTGTCTCCCTAGGTTGTGAGAAGCAATCCGAGTCCTACATGTGGATCTATGTGCTAATGGGTAACATGCTTCGTGGAATAGGGGAGACCCCTATAGGGCCCCTGGGAATTTCTTACCTTGATGACTTTGCTAAAGAAGGACAATCCTCTGTTTATTTAGGTAATTCACAGAAAATATTAAATTGAGTGATTATTTTCCCTGTTTCTACCTTTGAAATTGCAATGCCATTATTAATAGTAGTAGTATACCCAGAAAAGTTGTTTGGAGAAATGTCATGTATTGATGTTACTCTAGAAAACACATTTCATAAGAATTCTGTATTGTCGGTAGCTAATGAAATTGTTCTGTGATCTTTGCAGGTATTTTGAACTCATTAGCAATGATTGGCGTGGTTGTTGCCTTTTTGATGGGATCTGTATTTACTCAAATGTATGTGGACGTTGGCTATGTAGATCTGAGTAAGTACGATCAGAACAAGGTAGCAGGGTAGAATCCTTCCAGTATCTGATACCATTCTACCAAGCAGTTGAATTCGTTTTTCTAATATAGTCCTTTGCTTACCATTTTTCAAAAGTTACAAGTTGGAAAAAGTACATTCATAATTCCAATAAAAATGCAACTTGGGTCCTAAAGTGCCACACTTTTACAACTAAATAGAAGACAAGTGTAGCAATCTTGTTTTAGGTTATTTGATTCAAACAAACAACAGGGTCCTTCCTTAGAAATGACCAGGTAAATTTCATTTTTTAGTGCATGATAGTTTGGATGTTGAAGCGCAGAACCTACAGTTTGCTTTGCTAAAGTGCTGAGAGTTTGCAGAATTGACTCACAGCTGAAATATTTTGAGGGACTCTACTGAGATGATTTTGATCACTTGTTCTGCTCCTGGAAATAATAAGTGCTGTAGGACAAATCAGCGAAAAGTTACACACATAAATAATACCATGCTCAAATGTTGGCGAAGTCATGCCCTGTACCATTGGAAAATATTTTTCTTTGCCTCTTGAGACAGTTTTTGACTTAAATTTTATTTTATGTGATTGATACCTCTCTACCACCATTCTTTCTGGTTAGTACTTGCATTGAATATCTTCTAACCTGCCATTTTTAACCTGTTTGTCTTGAAAAACCTCGGTTTGAAAGCATAATTCAACCCAGATACATGCTTGTGCTTGGGTATGAAATCAAAGTTCCCCATAAGAAATAATAGACACTCAGATGATTCATTCCACAATCCAAAAATATTCATATAAAATGATGAAAATACTATAATATAATACAAAATATAAAGAAAAACAAATTAACCGGCACTTACCTTTGAAAACTTTCTCAGCTGGTGTAAAGCAGACAACAGGGAGTAGGGTCACTATATAGGAAGACTTTCACTGTCACTAATGAAATCACTGCTGTCTATTGGCTCAAGGGCATTTTTTTGTTGTTGTTGTTTTTGTGCAACTTTGACAAGGAGCCTATCCAATGACACTTGCTTTTGCTTTCTTTTGAAGATTTCACAGTAACATGACATTGAATTGTTTTTAAACAGATTCATCACTTGCACTGCTACAGACCTGAATGGCGATTTCTTACAAAATGTGCAGTTTCCCACATTTTACATATGTCCCTAATCTCATTTGAAGTGAGCTATTCCTCTACCTCTTCCCCCTCTTCCTTTGCAAATGAGATCCCTAAAACCCCTTACTGTTGGGACATGACCACCCACAATTCTGCAGGGGAGAAACTAGAAGTTGGATTTGTTTTTTTGGTTTTTTTTTTTGTTTGTTTGTTTGTTTTGTTTTGTTTGCCTGCTCATTCTGCACTAACCCATGAGGCAAGAGTTTTGATGAGTAGTCAGACACTACTTTGAACTGCCACATTTATTCTTTGTAGGCTAGAGCCTGAGCCTATTTGTTGGGTCCTGTCAGCACTCTGAGATGGGTAAGATGGAAGTCAGCCCCTTGGTAGCACTTGGACAAGTAGAAACATTTAATGTGCATTCCAGCTTTCCCCCTCCCGGTTCACCCTGTGTTGGCCAAAGGGAAAACCTGTAGCAAATGTCTACACACAAGTTCAGATTACTTGTTCTTCCTGGTCATAGGACACTATGCTGAGGTTTTCCACTTTATACCGGTTTTAATGGGGCTGGTTTTGTACTTGCTGGTGATAGCAGTAACTTTCAATTAGTTTCTGGATTTGTCAAAAATGGAAATAATCTGTGTTTTGCTGTTGAATCAGATGTGTTCATTAGAAGAAGGAGGGTCCATAGATTTCTTTCCTGCCATCTTGCTACTCTTTCACATATTCTTTCTTTGTAACACTGAGATTTTACACTTGCTGCAGGAACTCATTAGTTCTTGACATGTAGCACTAACATAACATTCTTACACATACCTTCAATGAAAATACAGTTAAAATAAAATGGCTAAAGTATTTCTATTATTTAGAGTCTCACTTTTCTGGGTTACTTTTAAATACAGATTTACACTGTGTATATTTTTTGCCATTTTCATCCTTTGTGCTGTCAAGGGAGTTGAAAACACCTGTTTCTAGGGTAGCTACTACTGTGGCTCTGAGAATATATTCTACTGGCTCTGAGAATATTCATTCAAATTGCTTTAAATTTTGTTGCTGGTACTTTCTTGGCCTCGGCAGATTGCACTGATAAATGTGCTCACATAACGATGAGGCTTCAAACACTTTCCATGTTTTGAAAGTCGTTTTCAGGCTTCAAGGTCCAATACCAGCAGATCTTCAGCCATGTCATTGGAAAAGCCACCGAGTTTACACAAGCTCCATCTCTGGCAGCAGTGTTAAGACTTATTCCTAAACAATAACGATAACAAATGCTCATTTAAACCAATTTTTAAGATGACAAAATAGGAAAAGAATAAACTATCTTTAGATGGATGAAATAGTTTGTTATGTTTGTTGATGGAAGACAATAGTCATTACCAATGTGTCCGATACTTATTATATTTCAGAGTGACTTTTGACTGGCTTTTCTACTTATTTACTCTAGGCAGTGTCAGAATAACTCCCCGGGACTCTCGCTGGGTTGGTGCCTGGTGGCTTGGATTCCTTATGTGTGGACTACTATCTATTATTTGTTCCATCCCATTCTTTTTCCTACCTAAAAGTCTGAATGAACCGCAGAACGAAAGGAAAGTTTCCGCATTTTCACATGGACTCAAAACAGATGAAGAAAAAAATCAAACAGCTAATTTGACCGATCATGAGAAACCTGTTACTCTAAGTATGAGTGGTAAGTATTTTCAATTCATAGTCAATGTGTAGTTAATCCTAATGGAAAGGAAGAGTGACTACTCCGAAATAATAACTCACCTTGAAATCATCTAGAGTTGACTTCCTTGGGCACTAAATGTAGCTGGATTATTTTTCTCAAATTCCTATTAAAATTAGTAAATATTTGCTTGAACATAAAATAAACTGAATAGGATCGGAAATATGATCTTTAGCATGGAGAAAACAATCACATGCTAAAAAACAAGAAAACAAAAACACTTGTTCTCTACAAGCCAAAGGGTATGTATTATTGCAAAATTATATAATATGGAATATTGAGTTACGTAAACTCTCATATTTCATTCATTCGTTCGACAAGTGGTACCAGGCACCACAGTATACCCGTGCGATAGAATATGGCCTCGATTTTCCCAGAATTTACTTGATTCTGAAAATATGGAGACAACTGTAATTAACTCTCTGAATAACCATGGTCAGGTTAAATGTAACAATTTTCAAGTGGAAACATGGGATATGCAGGAACTGAGGACATATATCCCTGGAGGTAACTGGAATAAGATAGTTTTTCTTGGCCATTATATTGAAAAATTGCTTTACAAAATATATAATATATAATTAATATATAATATATATTAGAAGAAAGTGTTACTTTTTACCATATCAAATAGAAATCTTTAAAAATGTAAGGAGCAAAAATCTTTCAATGCTGATATTCATATCTGGTTTTGTCTTGTTTATTTCTGATACTTTCTCCTACTTTTCTATATAGTTTCTTCTACTTTCAGCTTCTCTTACAGCTACTTGACCTGGTTATCATAAAGTCAGATCACATTATGCAGTGGACTTAAGTTATGACTTGTCACACATCTGTTCATAGGTTGTTGTATTATTCTTGTCATAATTGTCACTTAAGACATAACCACATTGTCTATGATTGCTCCTTGTTGCATCTTAAGAGAAATGATTTATACTACTGCAAGATTTATTGGGGGTACAGAAACTGTATACCAGGTAACAGAATGTTTGAATTGTCAAAATAAACAGTTCTATGAAAATGTGAACCTTAGTGCTTTTATTTCTGTGAATTTAAGATTGGTTCTAATTTAAATTTCTATTTCATCATTATATTAGTAATATAACAATCACTACTGAATACTAATAAATGAGACATAGCATATCAAATTCACTTTTTTTTTTTGTACCGGGGATTGAACTTGGGTCCCTGAGCTTGCTAGACAGGCGGCAGAACCACTGAGCTAAATCCCCAGCCCTCAATTTCACTTTTGTTTTTGAACAATTAGCAATATTATGTCATACCCAACTGAATGCCAACTACTTATTGAATGAATAAATTAATTAATAATTATGAAGCTTGTGGTGGATCACAAATAACCAAATATTAAGTGAACAAGCACATTATAAAACAGCACATGTTCAAGATTTCATTTTGTGGTAAAATCAACTAAACAAATAAATATTAGAATATGTATGGAAAACAGTGAAGGAATATATTTCAAAAATTTGTCAGTAGAATTTGCTTTCACTTTCTGCGTTATGTGTTTGTGTAACTTAAAATCTTTTAACACAAGATTGCAATTTTAATATATATTTATATCACATCCTAATAATCTAATTATTTTTGTAATTTTAAGATTTTTTACAGTCCATGAAAAGCCTCCTTACGAATCACCTGTATATTTTGTTTGTGGTTTCAACCGTGATATATCTCAGTAGCGTTATTGGTGGCTTCACTTACGTCTTCAAATACATAGAGCAACAGTATGGTCAGTCGATATCTCAAGGCAACTTTTTGTTAGGTAAGACGTATTCTTCACCTGTTTGCTTGAAAAGTCGTATGCTACCTAATCGATGTGTTCCAAATGATATCTTACTGTAAATGTGATTTTATGTTTTATTAGATAATTTCCCCTTTGTCTTTCTCAAATTTGTCAAGCTTGCAACACTGTTATTATTCATTTGAAGTTTCATCTCATAGTATAGAATTTCCTAAAAGAAGAGGTGGATATTGAGCGAGACATTCACACACAGTATTTGCATAATTAGATCTTAAAATTTAGTGCTGAGACCCTAAGACGAATTGTTTTGTAATGTTAACATTATAATTCTATAATTTATATAGTTTAAAATTAAGATTATTTTATTTATTTATTTATTTATTTATTTATTTATTTATTTATTTATTTATTTATTTATTTTGAAACAGGGTCTCCTATGTAGTTGAGACTGACCTGGAACTCACTATGTACTCCAGGCAGGTCTCGAACTCACAGTGATCCTCCTTCCTCAACCTCCCAAGTGCTGGGATTACATGCGTGCACCACCACACCCAGTTTAAAATTAAGATTCTTTTTTTTGCGGGGGTACGATAATCAAACTCGGGTCCTTGCATCTGTGAGGCAGGCAGTGGAGCCACAGAGCCAAATCCCCGGCCCAAAATTAAGATTCTTAACAGCTTCTTAACAAAAAAAGATGAGACACTGCTGTTTCTATAAGAAGAAACAATTTAAATACACCATTAAAATATGACTCATTCAAGACAAATGTCATAAAATAAAGCCTAGTTATGCTAAAATACATAGTTCCATTGGCACATGGAGACCGGCTTGATTTAAAAAGAATTTATTTTTTAACTTTTATTAATGTGTGTTTTCAGTATGTAAAGAGTATATGCATCATGGGAAGTTGGCACACACATATAACACAACTTAAATCTTTTTTCACCCCTTTTCTGCCCTTCCCTCTATCACTCTGAGACCTGCTTATTAAGGAAAAATTTTCTTACGTCATTACCATTACAACTCTGATATTGAGGGATTATTGTAGATAATAAATATTTGATGAATTAAAAAATTATCAAGTGGCATTTGGCTAGATCATAAATGAAAAAGAAAGAAATAATTTGAAAATGAAGTTCCTAAACCACTGTATCAGAATTCTAAGTGATGGCATTGTTGAACTTAATAAAAAAAATAGTTAAACTGTAAAGGTTACGTTTAACAGCTAACCCAGCATTTTATTTTTATTATTATTTATTATTATTATTATTATTATTATCATTAGATGAATCTTCCTCTTTAGTAACTCTTTCAGGAAAAGAAAATAGAAAACTTATATGGGAATTCAATCTTTTTAAATGCAGAATACAAACCAAGTTAGTCATCTGTATTGATGAGTAAGAAACAGATATTAATTTAAGTTTTCAACTCTTATGCACTGAGCAAATTTGGAGTGGGTTTTGAAGGCCAGAGCTCTTCATTTTGAAAACTGTAAAGGATTTTAGATCATACTGTCAAAGTCTTATATGGAGAAACTTGGTGTGTTGTTATTTACCAGGAACATGTCCTTCAAAGAAATAATCTATTTAGACACAACTTTTCTGTCATTGCCTTTTCCTGTTGAGAAAATCAAACCCTCACCTTTGTAGGAAAAACTATTTTTTAAACAGGGTCTTGCTATGTATTCCAGCCCAGCCTTGAACTCACTATGTAGCCCAGGATGGCCTTGAACTTGTGGCAATCCTTCCATCTAAGCCTCTTGAGTGCTGGGATTGCAGGCCTGTGCACCACACCTAGCTTTGTGGAAGGAAATCATTTTTAACTCTCCCATATGCCTCACTGGTCTTCTATTCCCATTTTGGCCTACCACCTTGTCCCTCAGTAATACGACTGGATATATTGGGTAGATATATGTTGTGTTCCATATGTAAAGATACATCAGAAAAATTATATTTACATATTATAATTTTCTCTCTTTTTTATTTCTAGGACTTATCACCATACCTTGTATGACAATTGGAATGGTTTTAGGAGGATATCTTATTAAAAAGCTCAAATTGACCTTGGTTGGAATTGCCAAATTTTCATGTTTTACTGCATTCATGGGTTTAATATGCCAACTGTTATATTTTGCTTTACTCTGTGATCGCAAGTCAATTGCCGGCTTGACTTTGGCCTATGATGGGTTTGTATATATCATTGTATCAATTACATAGTATATTAACCATGAAAAGACTGGAAAAACAGAAGAGAAAACAATTTTAATTAAACTTTCTTTTAGTTGAGAGAAATTTCAATTTACAAATTCTTAAAGTGTCCATTTCTTGGAACCTCAAAAAGCTCTTTTTAAAATTTCTTCCTTAAAGAAAGAACAGATTGCAAAAATAATAAGTATCATTTCTAAGGTGCCTATAATGAATGATGCCTACTTTTTCTCCATTTTATAGATGTGAGAAATAAGGATTAAAGTGATATACAGATTATATGGCTAGTAGTCCCTTAACATGATCTCTCTATTTTGGGATATTTAACAGAAAATCTCTTCATCTTAACTCTATAATCGTGGATGGATCTTGCATGTAATAATGTAAATAGCATTCTCCAAATGTGACTGAATAACATTTCTGTACAGTTCACTATAATATTTAGTAACTGTCTTTATAAGAGAACATTTGCTTACATTGTACTACATTCATATCTTGTAAACTAATATTGTTTCTTCTGCACTGTCTTCATTGTGAGAATAAGCATAATAAGTATAATATCCTATATATAAGTGCAGGTTAGAACCTTTAACTCTCTGTTAACATCACCTAATGCCAAGTATTCCTAGTACTTCTGTCTACCCCAAATCAAAGGCCAGACTCCTGCGCAGACTTATGGGATGCAGCAAACAACTTGATTAGAAAGGTTCACATGCAGGCAATAAGCAAAGATCCTGGGATCACAGTTCAGTAACCACGTGTGTTACTGCTACCTACTGTTGGCTCTGAGTTTTCAAACTCTGGATCCCCTGAGGTGTAAACTTTAACTCTGTCAAGTCTTCCCCTATTTTCTTATGTAAACATCCCATTCTTCCAGGCATGACCAGCTAATCCTGATATACCTTCCTGCTTGCTCCTAAGCCTCAGAATTGTTGGTTTCCATCCATCGTCATCTCTTTAGTAAGACAAAATACATGCAGGACATCAGAACTGTAAATTTTAGAGGAGAAACCACCTTAAGGATCACACAGCCAACCTTCCTTCATTAGTTGAGACCTAGGAAAAGTTATTGTTTTAAGTCACACATCTATGCACTGCTTCTCCCTGATTATGAGGGCAGGCTTTAGCCTATAGCCGGTGCTCTGAAAGCAAGTCATGTGACAGCCGTGTATCATTTAATTATGGAGATAAGTTCGTACAAGTATATTGTTTCATCATTGCGTAAACACCATAGGGAGTACTCACTGGGACTGAGCAACAATGACACTAGGTGATATAATCTTACCAAACCACCATTATATAAGTGATGCATAATTAACAGAAACATTGTTATATAGCACAGGACTGAATAATAACTTCACCGTGTATTCAGAAAATTGATGGTGCATCCTTGTAATTCCAGCACTCTGGAAAGCTTACACGAGAGGGTAACAAGTTAAAGCCAATCCTGGGCAAGTTAACAACTTAATGAGAGTCTGTCTCAAATTTTTAAAAAATAATAAAATAAATAAAAGGGGCTGGGGATATAGCTCAGTGTGAAGCTCTTTGAAGCTCTCTTCCCCAGCACCACATTAATGAAAAAATAAAAGGCGATGTCAAGAATTCTATGGTACTTTTCAATAACATTTTACTTGTTGTCTCCAAAAGTGAATATCCTCAATTATTATCAAGGTTTTTATAAAAACAAAAGAATAATTTCTAAAATTGATAGTCAAACAATTAATTATATATTATATATTTTGAAAGTGTAGCCATATAACACAATTTTTATAATGAACATGTTATAATTTCTAAGTGAATAATGTTATAAAGTAAAGCCTTATGAAACATAAAGTGTTTTTTTGTTTTGTTTTTTTTGTACCGGGTATCAAATTCGGCTCCTTGTGCTTGCAAGGCAGGCAGCGGAACCACTGAGCTAAACCCCTAGCCCAAGTTGTTTCATTTTTAAAGTATATGGAGCTTTTCTTGTCTTTCTCAATTGATTCTTATCCTTTATCAAAATTGGTCCTTGGAGACAGATTGAATCATGTTGAATTCTTCTCTTATGTAAGTAAAATAGACATTTTAGAATTCAGCCTATTTAAATAACATTCATAGAAAGACATAACTTTGCAGTAAGCTTGGAGGAATGTCAGTCTGCTACCGCTACCTAACATAAGAAAAAGTGATCTTCAGAAAAAGGAAGTTCCTGAACTGCTGTGAATTTCCTTATTGAGTTACTAAGCTCTCTTGTCTAAGACTTGTGAACCCTCCCTAGTTTGCTGTTATAAGTTTAACTTTTTCTATTCTTGCTGTGATAAAGATGGAAGGTGTGAAGTGAATAAACATTAAGCACTTTGCCAGTTGGCAACAACAGTACATTAAATTTCTCTAAAAGAAAACTGTCCCTAATATCTCTCCTATTTTTCACTTCTCTTCTTTTTTTCTTCCCTTTTTTCTTTCTCTCTTCTCCTCTCCCTACTGCCTGACTTCTCTTTCACTTCTTTCTTCCTTTATTTTTGATATATCTATCGCATATTTGCAGAACTACTTCGAAATCACCTCTCTTACTCTTTCTTTCTTTGACCCATGTCTTTCATATATTTCCAGAATTAATCCACTGGCGTCTCATGCAAATGAACCACTGTCTTACTGCAACTCAGATTGCAATTGTGATGAAAATGAGTGGGAGCCAATCTGTGGGAAAAATGGAATGACTTACTTGTCGCCTTGCCTAGCAGGATGCACACTGGGAGATGGCAATAAAAAGCCTACTGTAAGTATTAGTGTCACTTCCTGACCCCTCCTTAATCAAGATCAGATATTGCACTTAACAATCACTTATCAAATCTTTCTGTAACTAGTGTGCCCAGTAAAATGATACAAGAAAAATATTACAATTTTTTCTGTCATTATAATGGCTGTAAAATTGTATACACAAGGCTTCATATCAAATCTACTTGGTTGACAATCAGGTTTTACTCTCACTTGAATTCTAATTTGAGATCACATCATTTTTCCCCTTTTTTTCTAATTATATGTGCTACCGAAGGGAGCACATCCTTTTTTTTTTTTCCTTAAAATTATAAGAATGAGAACTTCTGGAATATGAATCACTTAAAATCCCTAGGAAGCATGTAATTTGATTAAAGCTATAATTTCCATTGTATTGAAATTACTTTTCCCTTCAGAAGAGAGAAACCCTAAGTCAGTCCAATGTCTGCACTGCCTGCCTCACTAGGACAGCAATCTATAGAAAAATGTGGCCGGGCGTGGTGGCACATGCCTGTAATCCCAGCACTTGGGAGGCTAAGGCAGGAGGATTGCTGTGAGTTCGAGACCAGCCTGGACCAAATAGTGAGTTCCAGGTCAGTTTCAACTATACAGTAAGACCCTGTCTCAAAAAAAAAAACAAAAAAGACCTGCCTGTCTGCGATCACCCGGCGGCGTGCGCGTGAGCTCCCGGCCTGCGCGTGAGCTCCCGGCCTGCGCGAC
>NW_022900931.1:17386309-17394337 GCF_012274545.1 Fukomys damarensis
TGTACCAATAAACTCAATAAAAAAAAAAAAAAAAAAGAGAGAGAGAGAAATGTGTATACAAAATGATCAATATGTAATTTTGAATGTGGATTCTGATAGGTTTACCTCTAGGCTCAAAATCCCTTTGACTTTCCAAGAAATAATCAAGTCTTCACATTCATGTAACTGCCCAGTTTTTATCTTCTGATTCTGATTTCCCCAAAGCTGGCACTGTGCCTACCTAGGATTACTTAATATCTTGCTCACATCTTGCCAATGTAATCCATAAAAATGACATTTTTTTCTTTATACAAAATATTCCTTTCCACATGAGCTATGTATTCGGCCTAGTTTTCTGAGTAATTCCCAATTGTTGATTATTTACAGTATTTCCAATGCTTCTTGTCCACTCAACATCTCACAAATTTAAGTACTGATTTCCTGGGTCATTTTTCTATTATCAACATGAGAAGTTGTGTGAGCTACAGTCATTTCTCTCAGCAACCCCCTTCCATGCTGTTCAAATATTTTTCATCGTCCTCTTGCTTATAATTATGCCTATTGTACCATGGAAAAGCATAATGAACTTGAAGAACAAAGCATCCTAGATTCTCTGAAAGCGGGCCAGTACTTTTAATAAATGTGCAGTTGTGACCTAAAGACTTTCCTTAAAGCCCACACATCACATTCACATCTATTTTGCCTTCACCAAGAGTGCCCCCATCTAATCCATGGTCCTACTTTTTTCAGTGATGAAGGCCTGGATGAGAATTGATACTAGAACCTTCAAGAGAGCTCTGTCTGCCATGATTGTATCAATTACTAAATACTTTGCATCTGTTGCAAAGTTTTTTTGAAGTCCTTAGTAATAAACCATCTTTTCTGTAATGAACTTATTTCTATCAAAGTATGTTTTACTTTTTGTTGTTGTTGTTGTTTGTTTGTTTGTTTTTGGCTAATATGGTTCTTCAGTTAAAGGGTTCATCCATGTTATTCCTAGTTGGGAAAGAAAAAGTTTAGAAAATACATCTTCATAGAATCGTGCAAGTGTAGATTCATACTCTTCCTTGATTCCTCCTCCAGAAATTGAACTTGAGCATTAGTAAACATCCAGAAAATTTTAGCCTAAATTAGAAGAGAGTGTATTAAAGGTACCTATCTATGTAATCTACTTCTGGAATAACTCTCAAATTAGATGTTCTTAATTTTTCATCTTTTTGTGCTTTTGTTGGTCAGGACATTCTGTTGTGTTGAATTTCCCTGGTATTGTATTTGTCATTATACTCTTGGATGTTATTTTTGGTTGCCAAAATGAAGTTCCTGCACGTCTACAGGTTCCTTTCCCTGAGACCTCACCCCATTCTATGAGTAGCTCTTGTTGCAGAGTTGTTCCCCTTCCAACGCATTGTATCGCTGAATTCTCTGGGTATTTTCTGCACAGGACATGTCTCTGACACTTGGTATAGATTGTTAAATACAGTAGGTAAGGGTATTATGGAGAGTAAAAGTGGATGGAATAGAAGTACTCAGAAGCATTTATATGAGAGCAGAAACTTATGCAGAGTTGCAGACACTGATTTCTTCAACTATCTCCTAACTTTGAATCTAGAAATGAATTTAATATTAAGAGTAAATTATATTTTATCTAGAAAGAAACCCAGGAAATTATTTTGCCTTTCAACGATTAAGAAACTGTATTTTTAGAAATTTTTAAAACTGTAAATATTTTAGTTTCAATGAGTGACATTTCCTTGGATATACAGAATGTATTTAGAGCACTGTCCCATTTTGCAAATGTATGCTGTAATATTTCAAAAACTGTTTTTTAGGTATTCTACAACTGTAGTTGTCTTGAAGTTTCTGGTTTCAAGAGTATGAATTATTCTGCTCATTTGGGTGAATGCCCAAGAGATAGTAACTGTAGAAAGAGACATTACTTTTATGTAGCTGTGCAAGTCATGGATGCTTTTTTCTCTGCACTGGGAGCCACTTCGTTTATCTTGTTGCTTGTAAAGTGAGTATGAAATTTCTTGTGTACTAGACTATAATCTTACCTAATAATATACATATTTTTCACAATATCTTTGGGCCCCAAGTTCATATCTTGTTATATTTTGATGATCTGAGAATACATCTTCTTAGCATTATTGTGACACTTTGATGCTATCATTAATAGTAGTTTTCCCTCTGATTCTTTCATTATGGAATTTGGATTTCATACTTTCTACTCTTGCTAAGATCCCAAGACACAGACTGACAGCTGCCTCAATTTGAAAAGAATATGTCTATGACTCAAAAAACAAAGTTAATTTTCAATTGTTATGCATCCTATAAGCCTGTCGGGGTGAAACATTTATTGATTTCATTGAAAAAAAATTTGTGCATCAGTTCCAAATTTAAATCTCAGTCAATAATAATATTCCAATGTTTTCAATCCACCCACAGAATAGCTTTTGATCTAGTCTCTCAGAGTATTCCATAGATAAAAGCAAATTATATGAAAAGATTTTATTTCTTTTTTCACTTATTAGATAAACATTTGAACAAGATACCATGCTTGCTGAAGAATATTTCATGGTAAATAAAACAGATAAGGTAACTTTTGCCATGTATCTTAGAGTACAGCAAAAAAGACTGACATAAAACAAGCTTAAAAGTAAACATAATTATAAAATGTTCTTAGTACTAATCAGAAAAAGTTTGTCATTAAAAGGAATAAACAGGGAAACTTGATTTAGGGTAGAGGTTAGGGGCTGCAAAGGAGAGGAGTCAGAGTATTTCTCAAAAGAAATCATATTTGATTTAAAGATCAAGGAACCAAATGAAGTGATGTTCATTTGCCATCTGCAGGCAGGGATAAACTGATGCATTCAGGGCAGGGAAACAAGCGGTTTGGTTGGAAGGTGCTGAGATGGGTGTGACGCAGCCATAGCATCGGAAGGATAGTCTTTGTGGATATTAAAATAACCAGAAGTGGCAGAGATAGTTTTAGGAAAAATGACAGAGATCCTAGAGCTACAGTCACTAAGGAATGATCAATGGGATTGGTGATGGGGGACTCTGCAGATGACTTCAGCAAGGAAGCTTGGGAATGGAATATTAGGGTAACACAGTTTCCAGGGAGCTGGAAGTATCTTAGAGGAAGAAATTGGATCTGAAAGTGGTTTTAAAAAAAAAAACTAGAAGAAAACCTCCATTTTTCAAGATGTGGGGAAAAAATAGCCATCACTTGAGAGAGCGATATGGAAAGAGGGTCATGGGGAGACAGCCAGAGTTTATCTAGGAGAAGAAAGTGAAGGACTATGAAGAATGTAGGATTGAAGGATGCAGCTGGTAGTAGTCTAGGAATTCCAGAGAGTAAAATGGAAGAGTGTAAGTAATGGAAAAGGAGTAGGATACTGCGTGGAATTAGGAATTTAGTAAATCAGGGGAGGTTCAGAGCCGTGATGTCTAGAGATGATCTCAAATCTCTGGATTCTGCTGGCAACAGAGATGTGAGATAGGGTCAAAGCTTTGACTGAAAAAATACTAATTCACAATAGCCTCCAAGAGGGCAGTATTTTAAATTGTTTGTTGCTCTTGTTTTGTTTTTAACTTACATTTTAATCATTTGGGTCATTTAGGAAACAAGCAGTGCTTCTCTTCTATCTTTTCCAAATGGATAATCAAGCATTCCCCTTTTGGGCGCTCTTTCGGCTAGGTTTTTAGATCTTGCTGATAATCCTCTCAGAACTTAGCAAGAACAACAGTGGATCAATTCAAATTAAATGTGTTATATCAATGATTAAGTTTTAAAATAGACAAACACAAATAACACATAGAGCTTCTTGAAGAGCTTTGTATGATAGATTCACACTGGAAAGGTCGATAGAAATCCTGAATACCTCAGGAGCAGATGTGAGGTGAAGTGGCACTGCAGTGATAGTGAGTGCTTATGTGAGGGCAATGGGTGCACAGAAGTGTGTGTGCGATTATGGGGGATGAACACTAACATGTGGCTGTGTGTGGGTGTGCATGCATGACAATATAAGACTGGGTGGCTATTCTTCTGTGTGTGTGTCACTAGATCACACAACTCAACCATTTCCACTGAGTTGTTGGTGAAAGTTTCAAGCCCCTTCCAGGAAAATATTAACCCTCCTTCCTAATCCTCCCAGTTCACTGGTATGTGGATCCTCTCCCTGGGGAGAAGAGACGATGGTGAATATCAGTTTGCCTCTTATGTTTCTAGTGTGTAACACGAATGCACCCTTTGAAAGTCAGTAGCTGTGGAAATGGAACTTCAGGCACTTGTGAGAGAGTTGAAGCTGGGTGGAACTGTGTTCTCTCCCTTAAAATATCCCTTGGGAAATGTGATGCTTTAGAGAAAGATTTCAACAGACAAGTTATCATGTCCTTCCTGCTAATTTCCCATCTCCCTTCATGGTGGATCCACCTCCTCACACCCAGGTGCAATGTTGTGCCCTCAGTTGACAGAGTGGAGGCTCCGAGACCAAAATACTTTCTTGCCTAATGCATTAAAATGTTATGCTTAATTTTTGTTATGCTATGTTTAATTTCATCTTGCCATATGCAATTTTATAAGTGTTCTTAAATTGTGTTTTTTTTTTGTTTGCTTTCTTTTTGTTTGTTTGTTTGTTATTGTCACTGTTGCTATTTAAAGAAAATGTCTCACTATTGCCCAAGCTCTTCTCAAACTCCTGGGATCAAATGATCCTCCTGCCTCAGTCTCCTGAAGAGCAAGGACTATGGTATGCACCAGCATACCTGGCTTTCTCAAATATTTTTGAGATTCTCAATAGATGATGGCTCTTCTGAAAGAATTAAGAAGCAAATTCATTGTGCTATCTCTTTGTATTGGATTCTCATAAAATAGGAGATAAGCTGTCTTTTCTTCATGTAGCAAATAAGGAAAGTGAGGCTAAGAGAAGTTGAATGTCTTCTCCAAGATGCTTAGTTGATATGGAGTATCCTTTATCACTTTGTTCTCAAGAAAAAGCACAGCATCCTCCAGGAAATGCTTTATGAATGTTCACTGGGTGCTCCTAACAACTAAGATCCCTGAACAAATAGTCACCAACTAGTTCAAGGCAAAGAAGACAACATTGGTATCATGTGATTCAATCTTTTAGTAAATGTGTTTTTTCTGAGCCTTAGTGACTTTCCGCAGGCCAGCTAATTTTTTTTCACTTAGCATGTATTAGCTTATCATGGGGCTCATGATGCCCCTAACTCACTGAACACAGAGAAAAATGGAATTGTGGGAGTAACTTTCCAAATGCAAGAGAGAATGAATTCTAAGCAAGGATACAAATATGCTCTTACTTTTAAGATGGCAGTTGTATATACTGGTTGTTAGAATACAGATTTTTTTTCACTCATATTATATTGCATAATTCATGCTACACGGTAGTAAACTTTTTTGTTGACATCAGTGACAGAATGAAGCTAGTGGACGGGGTTAGATAAATACTTGTTCTTTTCCTGTGAATTGTTTCCACTGAATAGCTCACATGATATCAGTGTCTTTTTAGGCATCACAAAGCTGGTTACAGTCATATTCTCGCAGAATTGTCATAAGGAGCTAATTTGAAAATGCTCACTAAACTCTCTTGAAATTAAACTACATTGAATAGTGATTAATTATTCCTGCTCAAATATGTACCTCTTTTTTTAAAAACCTGAAAATAATAACATTTATAAAGTGGGCCTTCCACTCAGGGCTTTATACTCAAGCATGAAGAAAAATGACATAAGAATGTATTTTAAAGATGGCAAATGTTTCTTTGTCTTTTGTCTTATTTCAGGAATGTTCTACCTGAATTAAAATCACTTGCAATGGGTTTCCATTCGCTGGTTATACGAGCACTAGGTATGTGAAATTTATTAAATCCAGGATATAAATATTCATGTCATAGATCAAAACCTGAATAAAATTAATTCCTGACTATAAGAAACCTTAAGAAAAGTATAAATGATAATCATTTCTATTGTTCTGGTAAATGAAAATAATAAAAGAAAGGAAAATTGAGTGGCCCAAAAGGACACTTGATTGTTGATTCTAAAATCAAACTGTTAAGACCAGGGAATCATTGCATTTGTATCATATGGTATAATATAAAGTTAGGCAGTCCCCAGAGAGTTTTGCTTAGGAATATTTATTCTAGGTAGGCAAAATGAAGGGCCTTTGTCCTAAACTAAGACATAATGTGGGTAATGCCAGAATCAGGGTGGGAGTTCTGGGAATTTGAAAGCTGAGATCTGGAAAAACAAAACGATATTATCTGCACAGGTCCCCACTGCCAAGTCCCATGAGGCTGGGTAGCTTCTTTACCAGAAATTAAGGTGCAAAAGGGAACGAGAACCCAAACTCTGGAATTAGGCATCTTGGACTGCGAACATCTAGATAAACAAAATCTTAAGATGTTCTGAGATTTATTGGCAAAGAATAGAACTATACATTCCAGATGTTAAAGGCCCATTTCTAAATATTCAAATAAGTTGATTTTTCAGAGAGTGAGGAAATCACCCTTTGTCAGTCATTGCCATTTGCCTTTTTTTGGCCCTCGATATCTCTTGGTATTTTATTTATTTATTTATTTTTATTAAGTTTATTGGTACATTTTAGGTGTACAGTAAAGTTACATTCATTATTGGGATCTTGTACCTTTACATGACAAGTCTTGGTTCTCATTTTTTCCCCTTGTCCCTGCCCTCCCTTCACCCCCTCCTCCCCTCCCCATTTACAAACATTTTATTTCCATTTTTTTTCATTTTCTCATATTTTTTTCTTTTCTCTTATTACATTTCACCTACCCTTCCCACTTTCCCTACACCTTGAGCCCTTTTCTTCCTATTTGACATTGTCAATTATCTCATTAGGATCTTATATTTTTATTTATTTTTTAAACAAAGAGTAGATGTTATTTTGGAGTCTTTATTTATTTGTGGGGGTGTTGAGATACGGTCTCACTGCACAGTTCAGTCTGGCTTTTAACTACTATGTGGCTCAGGCTGCCCTGGAACTCACAGAGATCCTCTTGCCTCAGCCTCCCAAGGGCTGGGATGACAGGTATGTTCCACCATGACCAGAAAAAAAAAATTTGGGGGGGGCATTGCTGGGGAATTGAACCTGGGACCTCCTATGTGCTGGGTGAGCACTCTGCTGCGGAACTATAGCCCCAGCCCCTTTATTTAAAAAATGTCTAACCCTTGTGAGTGTGCCTCTGTGAGATTTACAAATGACATACGTTTAAGCCTAGAAAAGGTGAATCCTTCATCTAGGGACTGGGCAGAGAGCTACTTCTGGGCCGGAAGTAAAGGAAAAGGATGGGGGAGAGGCAGTGTCCCTGGGACCTCTGGAAGCCAAGAAAAGCAACAGAAGACCATGGCCAGTTTACACTGGAAACCTTGCATTCGAGGGAAATGGAAAAGAGCTTCAGGAAATGGCAGGGAGGAGAAGACTGAGGTGCTGGGGGCTCCACACCAGGCCTCTCGCCAGAGCTCATGCCTTGCATCTCTGACGCCTCTGTCCCTGCTGGCCTTTCCTGCCCTCAGACTCAGCAGAGGCGCCTCCCTCCTAGAACCACAGAAACCTAACAGAATCAGGGCAGTTAGTACTCCTTCTCCTACTGCCCTGAGACCCTCAAAATAGGAGTAATTCTTCTAGCACGTAAAATATAAAAAGTAGGAATTCTGCGATCCTAATTGCAAAATTGTAAACTGCCGTTGGTCTTGTATTTGACTGTCCAATACATGGCTCAATGAAACCTAAGTGCTTCTGTGAGAAAAAATACATAGTAACTACCAAACTTGGAATTCATCAACAGTTGTCTTAAAGAAAGTATAGGTTTAAATTATGAAAGGCCTTTATAGCTTATCAGATTTTAAAAGTTTAGGCTAGATGTGGTGGCGCACGCCTGTAATCCCAGCACTCTGGAGGCTGAGGTAGGAGGATGCTACAAGTTTGAGGCCAGCCTGGGTTACTTAGAGAGTCCAAGGCCAT
Source organism: Fukomys damarensis (assembly GCF_012274545.1). Taxonomy (NCBI): domain Eukaryota; kingdom Metazoa; phylum Chordata; class Mammalia; order Rodentia; family Bathyergidae; genus Fukomys; species Fukomys damarensis. The sequence continues at coordinate 17,394,294 of NW_022900931.1, forward strand.
CCTGAACTACACAGCAAGGCCCTGGCTAAAAAAAAAAAAAAAAA
>NW_022900931.1:17394396-17414601 GCF_012274545.1 Fukomys damarensis
GGCTAAAAAAAAAAAAAAAAAGAAAAAAAAAGTTTAGAAAATAAGTCATCAAAAAATTTTAGATTCCTGTACTGATTAAAATCAAATTTTACCTCAAAGTTTAATTTTTTTATCCTTGTTCACATCAGTGGTGTTGAGTCTTTCATATATTTTTCATCTCTCAGAAGGTGACTGCAGTTTTTCCAAACCTGCAAATTTCTCACGCATTTTCTCAGCACTACTTTTCCTCAGGTAGCTCACCTTTCGGCATTAACGCTTTATCACTTTAAGATTTCCATGAGAAACAGAGACTGAATCAAGGCAGTGAAATCAATAAAAATGTGATATATGAACCGCTGTCATTCCTTGTGACAAAATTCTAGAAATCACTCACCAAATGTTTTTTTTTTTAAAGTAAAATCTTCAGGACTCAGTTCTATCATTCGAAGGATAGAGCACTCCACAGACTTTTTGTCAAATTACGGATGCTTAGAACTGAGTCCGTTCAGAGTTTCTTAAAATAGCAGGGAGAATGGATGGACATCTCTGTTATAAACAGTGCAAGTGCTGATCACGTACCTTGTGTGTTGCAAAATTATTCACTACAAGTAAAATTTGGTTAGAATCATACCACCGAAGACTTACGCATTTTTGTGATCAGAACACAAACAGAAACAAGTCTAACAGCACAAGCCTAACTGATTTGCAGAGCACTTCAGGAGGTATTTAAAATGCCCCAAATCAATGGAGAAAGAATACTGTTTTGTGGGCTCCCATGACACCAAGAAAGAGAAAGTAGAGCTTTGAGCCCAGAAACAAAGACAAAATGGCAGGAACTGGGCATTCTGTGAGGCAAGTCCTTGTGGTTCTGGGGAGGAGCCGCAGTTTAAGCTCTCTTTTTTCATCTTCTTGAAGTAGAGTTGAGAGAACTCCTGACTTTGAAGCAGCTGAGCTGAGTGCTTTTCCCATTCCCAGTAAATTATGATTCTATTCTCGCTCTTCCAGCTCTTTCTTCCTGAGAAAAATTGCATTGAGCCAACATAGTGTCCACATTTTACTAACAGCACTGTCCATTTGCTTATCAGATTTCAGCTGGTCAGCATTATAGGAATTCAGAGTTCATAGGAGTACAATGTTTCTTCTTCCTTAAGTATGTCGGGAGGGTGAGGGTAGATAAGTGATGTCTCTGACACTACTATATCATGTGACCTTTTGAGATTTCTAATAATCTTGATTCTTGTATCTAGGCCAAAACAAAGGGAGATTCCAAAATTCTCAGTTTTTCTCACTGAGTTATATGTCGGTATAGAATGTCACCCAATTACACTGGAAACGTGTTCCTTGGATTGACAGCTTCTTGTCTTATGTTGCAGGAGGGATTCTAGCTCCAATTTATTTTGGGGCCATGATTGACAGAACGTGTATAAAGTGGTCTACTACCAGCTGTGGGGCACGAGGTGCCTGTAGGGTGTACGATTCAGTATCATTTGGGTAAGTTGTCGTATCTGTATTACATTAATTTGTCCTTTGACTGTATTAAATCCTAAAGGATAATGTTTTCAGTATGATTCAGTACTGTATCAAGCCATCTGTCATTTGAGGGTAAAGTTTATAGAAACTGTATACAGTGGATGTTGTATCTCTCCCCCTTAAATATGAATAAATTAAGATGCAAGTATAACAAGTAATTCATCCAAAATTATATAACTAAAAGAAAAAAAGCTAGAATTTTGTTCAAATCTTTTGTGTTTCCAAAAATTATCTTCAGACCAAAAAACTCTCATTGTATTTTTTTTTGGGGGGGAAGATCTATATAGGTAGATTTTTATTTCTTATGACTCCTCTGAGAAGACATACGCAGTTTGCTCACAAGACACGATGTATTTAAAAAATTTTTAAATGTATTTCATTAATAACAGTTGCCAGTAACCCCCCCTTAATTATTCCGCTTTGCTTCCAATACACTTATCCCATCCTTCTTGTAACATTCTGATGCAGTTCTGGAGGGTCCCCTTCACGAGGATCTTTAGTTCTCCCATTTTGTCTGCCTCAGTGTTCTGAGTCCGTATGTTTATTTCAACCTTATATTAAAACACCTGTTTACATGATAAAGAATTCTAAACTGGCAATTGCTTTCATTTGACACATTGAAGCCATCATTATATTGTTTTCCAATTTTCATATTTCTGTTGCTAAGCTAGCTGTTGACTAGTTTTCTTGCTTTTAAGGTAATTGGTCTTTTCCATGTGGCTTCTTCAAACAAATATCTTCTCTTTGGTTTAGTATTTGGCAGTTAAACCATAAAGCACTTAGGTGTGGACTTCGAACTTATCCTGACTTAGAATCACGGAACTTCTAAATTCTATGGATCTGTGTCTGTGTCATGCACAAAAATGGCTTCTCAAAAATGCCTTCTCAAAAAATGCCTGTGTCATAATTCTTGAAACTGCAAATTCTCTGTTAAGGTAAAAGGCAGAATAAAGTTCCTAATCAGCTGACCTCCACACAGGTTGATTATCAGTTAGGGTCTGAGGTAAATGTAGATCTTTAAAAATGGGAGAGGAAGGCAAAAGATGAGGTCAGAGTAATGCAGTGCCGAAGTACTGAGGCCATTGTTACTGGCTGTGAAGATGGGTGAAAGAGCTGGGAACCATGGAGTGCAGGCAGCCTCAAGAAGCAGGGAAACAGATTCCTGGATGTAACTTCCAGTTTCCTCTTAAAGATCTCATACATATTTTATTAGATTTACACTGAGTATTTCATTTGGGAACTGTTAATGTAATTGGTAATATCCTGTAAATTTCAAATTCCACTCACCCATTTCTGATTTATAGAAAAACATTTGACTTTAGTATATTAAAATTTGATATATCCTACATTTGCTAGATCTTGCTGTAATTATCTATTACTTGCAAAGAAGTTTTGTCCGTTCTTTCAGACTTTTTACATGGATTAGTAATCAGCAAAAAAGAACACATTTTTCTTCCTTGCTAAACTATATACATTTTATTTAGTGGGTTTTTTTTTTAATCACAATGGGTAAGACTTCCAGATGAATACTGAAAAGCAGTCATAAGAAGGATTTAGCTTAGTGGCACTGCACCTGCCTCATAAATACAAGGTCCTCAGTTTGACTCCCAGTACCACAAACAAACCCCCCCCAAAACAAAAACAAACAAACCAAAAGGAATTTCCTTGTGTAATCTAAATAGAAAGATTTGAGTTCTTCACCATTAAGTAAGAATATCAGTTGCAGGTTTTATATAGCTATTTCTAATCAAGTGAGGAAATTCTCCTATTTTAACATTATTGAGAGGTTTTATCATGAACAGGAGTAAGTTTTGTCAAATGCATTTTCCGTATCTCCCGATGTGATTATATAATTATTTTTCTTAATTTGTTGATATAATGGATTATACCGATGGGTTTTTAAATATCGGTCTAGACTTGCACGCTGTCCCACAATGCCATCATATATACAGTGGACCCCCTTGACTTATGAACTCGATCGGTTCCCAAGGGTTGGTTGTGACTAAGTCAACATGGCTGAGATCTGGATGTTTACCTGGGTACCCACTACAGATAGCAAGAGGCAGACGAACCTTCCACAAATTTAAACAACTCAAGTTGTTCTTATGTCAGACTAGTCATAACTTGAGGGTCCACTGTATATTATAATAAATTGCTTGATTTAGTTTGATATTTTATTGAAAATTCTTGTATCTAAAATGATGAGATATACTGGTCTCTACTTTCCTTGTAATGTTCTTGTCTGCTCTTGGTATTAAGCAATGTTGGCTTAATACAATGATCTAGAAAGTGAGCTTGTACAAAGTCAGTGTTAACTCCTTCTTACTTGTTTATAGAATTCATATGAGCCTAATGCATTTTGCTTTAGAAGGTAACTAATTATTATTGATTCTATTCTTTAATAAATGTAGTCTTATTCAGATTGTCTATTTTTCTTCTATGAGCATGGGTAGATTGTATTTTTCAAAGACCTGGATGATTTAATCTTGGTTGTGAGTGTGGTATGAGGTGTAGAAGGAGGGGCAGTATTGTATCATCTCATGATTAAGCCTCAATCTTTAGTGAACCGATATGTCAAGATAGTAAATTTGAAGCATATTTCTTAGTTGCTCCCTCCTCCATTTGGTGGGTAGGATGGTATGAGGAGGGAGGATTTGGATATTTCCTTTCCTCCACGAGGAAGGCTATAGCCAACTGGAGTTGGGTTTCTCTGTCTTCATAAACCTTTAAATATAACCTCCAACTCCCTGTGCCTAAATTAAAAGTATAACTAGAATTATTGTCTTCTTGTTTTTATATATAATTTCAAATTTTTTCTTTAAAGACTGCATACTATTTATTGTAATTTATTACTGTAAGAGAAATATTGTAAGTTATTATACATAATGTAAAATATAACATTTTTCCTCTCTTTTTATAGAATTGCCTACTTGGGCTTGAATTCCATCTTGAGATTTCTAGCATTTGTTTTATATGTTGCATTAGTTTATGCCATGAAGAAAAAATATGAAGGAAAAGATACTAAGGCACTGGAAAATGGAAGAAAAATCTTTGATGAGACAAGCGTAGAATCCTTAAATAGCAATGGACATTTTGTATCTTCTTCTTCAGGAGTGAATGACACACATATGTAAGGGAAGAAAAAGATACAACAATACAGTATTAAAGCATTGAGGTGTTCTTTTTCGTTTCTGGTCATTTCAGAAAGGCTCGCTACACTCTACCACTCTACATATGATGAATAAAACCTATGAATATGTAATTAAACAAACTATACACATAAATAATGCCATAGTCATTGTTAGGGTGTAACTAAGCACTTGTAGTTAACATTGTAAAATATGATGCATACAAATTTAAAGTGAGAGGCCTGCTTGGTTCATAATAGAAGAAAAAGAATTTGTTAGAGTAATTGTAACTCAATGAAACTGGTAGCTAGAAAATGGATAGAAGGGAAAAGAAAAATTAATAGATTAAATAATGAGAAAAGAAACAGTTGATGTTGTTACTTAAATCTGAAGTTTAGCCTTTTGGAGGATTTATGTTGTTATATATTTTACAGACTTTATTAATTTAAAATTTGAAAGTGTGTTTAACCAACAATTTGGGTTCACCTTCTTTCTATCTTCCATTAAAACACTTCTGAATAAATTGAGATATTAAAATATTGGCAAGCTATGATTGTCAGAAAAAATGTCCCAGAAGGTAAGATTCTATCACTCACAGAAATGGATTGAGAAAAACTGACTTTGGGAATGTAAAAACCAGTTAATAAATATGATTTTATTTTTACCCTTCTGTTCTCTGGAAAAAGTAAAGTTTATGTCAGATAAAATAACAGCATTAATCATTCCATGATTTTCTGTTTGTCTGTTTATTTGTGTTGGTGCAGAAAAAGATATCGTCTGTTAGCTAGTGTCTTCTCTATCAGAACGAGGAAAATGCATAAGAACAAATATTTGAATATTGTGTTTTCTATTGGCATTGACTGTATTATACAAATGTTAGAATAGTGTAGTTTTAAATTTTTCTTTGGTAAAAGGGCTTTTCGTTTGTTTGTATTAGAGTCCTTGTGAAATTGAAAAAAAGTACAGTCATAGATCCAGAGGCTCTGACTCAAAACATTGGTAATGCAGTCTGGACATAGCTTTAAAAACTTTCATATGTGATTATAGGAGCCTTTGATAGATGACAAGACACAAGTCAGGGGAAGTTTAATCTGAGTATAGCAAAGGCTAACAAAGCTTGCTAGAAATTAGGAATTGATTTGGAAGTTAAATGTATGAACCTGCGTTCAAGCTGTAGACCCATGAAAGTATTTATTAATCAAGCAGAAACTTGGGGGGGGAATAACCTACATGCTATGTTAGCGGGTGCCATATAACGAATTTTATGGTAAGTTGGTGGGTGTGGCATGTGCACTATTATAAGACTCACTGAAAACTAACTAGAAAAATTATGGAGCTATTTTTTAAAATACTGTAAAACAATATAGCTAGTATCTTCAATATTTGCTTAATAATTATTGAGTATAACTACTAAGACAATATGGAATATGGAAATAAAAATATAAAATAACACTTTTGTTAGCATACATTTGAAAAGCCAGATATTTAAAAATTAAATTATAAAATTTTATAACTTATAAGGATACATTTACATGTATAAATGTGATATTTGCTGTAAAGGAAAGGTGAATATTAAAAATACACTTTGAGGGCCAGGGATTTAGCTCAGTGGTGCTGCCTCTTGCCTTGTAAGCACAAGGTCCTGAGTTTGATCTCTAGTACCATAAAAAAGAAAAAAGAAGAAAAAGAACACTTTGATTTGATCTACTGCAGAGTCCAAGAACCCAGAATAAATGATAATCTTTAATCAAATGCCATTATTGAAAATAAAAATATAACTCCTAGGAGGAAAGTATCATTATTTCAATGAATAAATAAATAAGAGAAAGTATTCAAGGAAATGAGGAGACTATAAAATATCCATTGGATACAGTTAAAGAAGACAATGGCCAAAAAAATCACAACATTGATGAGGAAGTTACATTTGAAATTCTCTGGAAATGTAGAAGAAAAGGACAAGGAGGTAAATTGGGAAAGAAGGATTTAGAAAGGAAACTAAAAATTCTGATATTTCCAAGATAGAAATCAAAAGTGGAAAAGAAGTATCAATCAAAGACATAAAGGAAGAACAGTTTTCTCCTATGAAGAAAGGTGAACATATGGACTGTGGTCTCTTCATTTGTATCATGTCTTCAAACCTCCACTCCCCACCTAACTCCAACTCAGTGTAGATGACTTTTCCTTGAACGTTTCTAATATGTTTGCTTGTATTTTTATAGTGGCACAGTTTGTAATAGCTAAAGCTTGGAAACAGCCCAATTGCCCATCAACTGGTGACTGGACAAAGAAGATATGTTGTTATTGTTGTTTCAATAAAATGGAGTACTATCAGCCATAAAGAATGAGAAATTGAAGACATTTATAGCTAAATGGTGAACAATGAGGCCATACTCTTAAGTGAAATAAATAGGACACATGTGTAAATACCAAACAGTTTCTCTGGTGTGAAAAACTGAAAGTGTAAATGAGGGTCAAAATGTATAATAGATAATGTTAAACAGAAAGAAAAGGTCTAAAGGGTAAGGGAAAGTGGGAAGGGTGGGGGAAAGGAAAGATGAAAGAGGAAAAAATATGAGAAAAGAAAACATGGAAACAAAGTCTTTGTAAATGGGGAGGAGAGGAGGGGTTGAAGGGAGGGCAGGGGAATGGGGAAAATTTTTTTAAATGTTTGCTTGTTAAATGTTTTTATTATATCCTCAGCAATATAGAACTTCTCAAATGATAATATGACAGAGGGGCACTTTTATATTTATTCATTTATTTATTTATGCTTATATGATAACTATCAGTCACAACCACTTGTGATAACCACTATGATAACCACTAGTCATAAGCTCCAGGAAAGTAGAATTCATTTTTTGCACATTATATTAGTCTGGTTCTCCAGAAAGAATCAATGGAAATATAGATGGCAGAAAAAAGAGAATTGATTAAGGGAATTTGGAGGCTAAGAGGTCATGGATCATCAGCAGGCTGGAGACTCAGGGAGCCCAGGGTCATGGCAAAGTCCAAGCTTAGGGAAGCACATGGTGTACCTCTCAGTTGAAGGCCTAAGGCAATGGTGATGAACCTTTGGCACACCTCTTATTTGTTTTTCTTTTAAGGCAAAGGATGTTAATGTATGAGGCTTCTGCTAAAATCTCAGTAGTCAGGTTCAGCTGCAGTATTGGTCCTTGGTGATAAATACATGAGTTTTAGGTTGCAGTTTGGGCACTCATCTCTACGAGGTTTGGTACCCCTGACCCAACATCTGAGAACTCTGGATGGCCTCTGGTACAAGCCCCAGGGTCCAAAAGCCAGAGAACCTGGAACTCTGATCCCCAAGGGTTGAAGAAGGATAACCCAGCTCCAGGAGAAAAGAAAGAGAAAATTTGCCTTTTTGTTCTATCCAGGACGCTGGACAATTGGATGCTACTTGCCCATGTTAAGATTATCTTCCTGACTCAGTTTATGTACTCATACACCAGTCCATTCTGCAAATATCCTCACAGACACATCCAGAAATCATGTTTTACCAATTCTTTAGTTATCCCTAAATGTAGTCAAGTTGATACCTAAAATTAACCATTATACCTATTTAATTTCCTGCATTTGACTGGTGCCCAACACATAAGCAGTGCTATATTAATTATTTTGAAAGAATGAATGATTGCATAAATAAAGTCCAAAAATAGCCATCATATAAAACATGAATTTTACAGATAAGAATTTAGAACAACACGCAAAAAAGTAAAATATTACACTAAAATTATAGGAGTGATTGTTTTAATTACTTTGAAAAAAAATAATTTTAAAAGGGGAAACGTGAGATTTAAGTTATAGAAAAACAAGATATTTTTTGATTGCCACCTAGGTATTAAGACAGACATTTACAAAATAAAACCTTTGCTCCTGACAGCTCAGGAGTGAACTAGAGAAGTAGGCAGGTGACACGTGGTAATACACAGTACAGTGAATGATATGATAAAATTAAATGACAATTTATATGAAAATCGTGTGGTCATTCACAGTGACTATGACACTCATCCTGTTTCAATCTCAGCATGTATGTTGCCAGAGATTTTCCCAAAATAAAACTATTGAGAATGAATAAGAAATTTGGTAGAGGTCACGGTCCATTTCCTCTCGTGTGCCGCCCACTGCTCCTGAACAGACTACATTCACCACCCGGAAACCACACACAAACTGCAAATACGATGATGACGTGGATGAAGCCACAGAGACCCCCAGCAACAGGCCCCAAGTCCCCCACATGACCAAACTCCAACCTGTATTCGCTATAAAACCTGAGGGCGCGCCAAATACTGTGTCCGGATGAATGGCAGGAAGCTTAATCCCGTGCATTAAAACTTGGATTTCATTAAAGTTAGAAAAGATAATTTTATCACTCACTTCACCCATTAGCTTGCAATTTCAATCATTTTGCTGTTGGTAGCTTCTGTTTCTGTCTTTCTTTCCTCCCCTCCTTTCACCTCCCCTTCTTCTTTCTTTCCTTTTTTTTTTTTTTGGTGCTTGAATGAAACCCAGGGCCTTGGGCGTATCAAGGATGTTCTCTAACAACTATGTAATAGCTAGTCCTCCAGCCCCAGTGATTTTTATTTTTTTTTCGTACCGGGGATCAAACTCAGGTCCTTGCTCTTACAAGAAAGGTGGCAGAACCGCTGAGCTAAATCCACGGTCCCCCAATGATTTTTAAAAAGAGACTTTTCACAGAGTTACAAAAGAAGAACATGGGGAAATTCATGGAATAAAAGTTCCCAGAAATATGAGACTAAGCAAAATAAAATTGCCTATTGCAGTATGTTTAGGACTGATCCTACCAATAAAGACTGTACGTTTAAATCCTCTACAACAGTGTTCCTTGTCACATTCATTAAAAAAGAAGTTTTCATTTGTCTGATAATTCTAACATCCATGTTGTAACTGAGATTTGGTTCTGATGATTGCTTTTATTCAAATTGTTTTTATTGCCTTTTTATATCTTAGAATTTTGGTTGAAATCTACAGGTATAACACAGGATAGTTGCTCCTACAGTGATTTGATTTTATATGTGGGGATGTGCACACCTTTCTGCTAAGCGTAAGGTGTGTGGGTGTACGTCAGGTGTAGGGCTGAGTTTGAAGTTTGTATTACAATTACTGCAGGCATAGCAAAGGCTTCAGATCCGCTAGGGAAAATCTCATATTTAGTGTCTGATTCCATGTGGCTTTGGTTTTCCCATTGGCTTTGCTATCTAGGAACAATCTGTCTCTTGTCATCCTTTCAGTCTCATTGCACTTGTGCTTTTACTAAATGCTTATCACCAGAAAGTAAGGGAGGAAGTTGAGGGAAAGATAGGTTCTCTGTTGTTCTGATTAAGGTCATTCTTGGGCAAGTTCTGTGAAACTGCCCTTGGGGATGACCTGACCTCCCTCAAAGGTGGAGTTTTCCTCCTTCTTTGCTTTCAGAGTCCCAGAAGTTTCCATCAGTACCTTCAAGATGTAGTTTTTGGTACCCTTCCCTAGTGAAAATAAAATCTTTGTTCTTCTAGAGAAGAAAAGAGGGATTGGCCTGGAGCAAATCCTGAGCAGTTCTGGTTGTTCTTGCCCTTCCAACACCAAGATTCTCTCTCATCTTCCCAGAGGGTGCCTGGTCGGGCCCCAGGAGGGATCAAGTCCAAACATTTCCTCCCAGGGCTTCTGTAGTCTCAGGAATTCAACTTTCTCATACTAACTTGTGCACAGACTTTAGACGTTCATTACGAACTTCTAGCTGAGCTGGTTTATGACTTAAGTGGCATTGGTTGTCTTTTGCCCTGTACTAATTCGTTTTCTATTGCTATAGAAAATTATCTGAGACTTGGTACATTATAAAAAAAGAGGTTTATTTGGCTCACCGTTTTAAAGGTGAAAAAGACTGGTGGACCCATTTATCTGGGTTCGGGTGGGGCCCGTGTGCAGGTGATATTGCAAGGATAGTAGTGTAAGGCAAGAAAGGAAGCCAGAGCCACTAGGGTCAGGCTTGCCCTTTTTATAGAAACCCATTCTTCCATGATCTAAGCAGGGCCTCACAAGTACTACATCAGTCCCTCTTGAAAGCATCATCCTCACTGGCCTGTGTACCTTGTACTAATCTCAAACTCTTTTTTTTTATTATTGTTTATTGGTACATTTTAGGTATATGATACAGTTACATTCATCATTGGGATCTTGTACCTTTACGTGACTTATCTGGGTTCTTATTTTTTCCCCCATACCTCAACCTTCCCTTCTCCTCCACCCTTCCCTGTTTACAAAGTTGTTCCCCTTTTTTCCTTTTCTCATATTTTGTATTTTCCATTACCCTACCCCTCCCACTTCCCCTACTCTTTTAGTCCTTTTTTTTTCTATTACACAAAGTCAATTATACATTTTTATCCTTATTTACACTTTTAGTTATCACACTAGAGAAACTATTTGGTATTTATATATGTGTGTCTTATTAATTGCACTTGAGTATGGCCTCAGTGTGCATCCATTTAGCTATAAATGTCTCTAGTTTCTCATTCTTTATTGCTGGGTAGTACTCCATTTTATAAAACAACAACAACAACAACAACAACAAAAAACCCATATCTTCTTTATCCAGTCTCCAGTTGATGGGAAGTTGGGCTGTTTCTAAGCTTTAGCTATTACAAACTGTGCTACTATAGACATGGGCGAGCATATATTGCTGTGGTTTGATTCTTTTAATTCTTTTGGGAAGATACCCAGCAGGGGAATAGCTGGATCAAATGGAACCTCTAATCCTAGTTCTTTGAGATATCTTCATATTGATTTCCACAGCCGTTGCACCAGTCTGCACTCCCACCAACAATGGAGAAGGGTTCCTTTCTCCCCACAGCCCTGCCAGCATTTGTTATTGGTTGATTCCTTGACAGCAGCCATTCTTTCTGGGCATGTCTCAAATTAGTGAATGTTGAAAACCTGTTTCCGTGCAAAGGTGCCTTTGTCTCCAGATTTTCAGTTAGCTGTTTGCCCAATTACCCCAATTCACTGCCAAGTTCAAAAAAGGTTATAATTCACATTTTATCGCTCTTTTTGGCTTTGGAAAAGTATTAGTGAGACATTCTTGTTTCCTGCATCTCTCACTAAAGCAAGAAATCTCATATTTCTTCTTTTGCCATAGTGTTATATGTGTTTCCATCGATTTTAAGAATTTTTAAGACCAATTTAAATGATTAAACAGTGCTTCTCTTTCTTCTTCTCACTTGTTTATAATCAATAGATTCTCTAATAACTAATAAATGAGTATTCGGTAGACAGTTTTTAGCACACTTATTGTTATAAAATATATCTTCCCTAAAGAAACTCATTCACAGGCCTGTGTCCTCAGGCAAAGAGGCTTTTTTCTCCCCTTGCACGATTCCTTCTATCTTCCCAGTTGATTTTTTTTAAAGATTAGAATTTTTTGAAGAACATAAATCTGGTTTGAATAACTATGGATGTTTTATTCAAAGACCTAACCCTGTCACTTGTGTGTACAGGGATGTAACTATGTCCTCCTAGTCATATATCTTATACTTTTAATATGATCTGTGCATCAATACAGTCTCTAAATGTGAATGCAGAATATAGCAAATAACCCCATTAACCATGAAGGTCAAAGGAACAGTGAAGTCTTGCAAATACACTTGATACTTTGAGTAGCCACCGTAACATTCCCAGTGTGGCAAATTTATAGAAGTTATCAAGTGTACACTGCAGTGTATCTAATAGTGGTTTTCTTCCTGGACTTAAGAATACTTGCAGAATCATGAAAAGAATGAGCTTTTCTACCAGGAAAACTGGTTATCTATATGGAAAAGAAGGAAGCCAGACCTCTATCTCATATCCTGTGCCAAAATCCAATGAAGGGATGGTTGGAAAAGGGAGGCAGATGTTTGGAGATGAGAAAGGGTATCAGGAGAAAGGGGGATAGTAGGGGAACGGGGACTGAAAATAATCAAGGTCTGATATAAATATGTATCAACTCCCTTAAATTAATGTAAATATTACATGCCACAAACACATACCAATAAAACACAAGATTTATATATATCACTCCCAATATTTGCTATCTTAATACACATAGAACAGTATGTCTTTACCAACTGAAAGGATGTGCCTCTCTCAACTTTTGTTGCAACCATTTAATTATCAACAGTGATATTGGTAAAGAATATCTTTTGAATTTCCCATGTTACATATCATCAGGATAGGCTAAATTATTATTATTTTATTGGAAAATTGAGTTCAAAAGGGCTATTATTCAGGGTTTGCAAGAGGCACAAAATCAATAGAAAATGGAAGTATAAAATGCAAGGGAAGCTATTAGGTGTGTTTACAGGGTCACATGTGGGAGAGTCCATGATGGCAAGCCTCATGGTGGGGAGTCTAGGAAACCAAGACTTCTTAGCCCAAGAAGATGGAAGTTGCCAAACAAGAGGGATCAAGGATGCAGCACCAGTCCGAAGTCAAAGGCCCAGAAGTTCACTGTGGAGTCACCTGTGGGAGTCTGCACTAGAAGAAGGTTAGAGAAACTTGAGACCAGTGTCTAAAGGCAATGGCAAGGACTAGAGCTCTTCCAAATGGGGACACTTCCTTCTCCTTTGTCTTTTTCTTCCATCCGGGCTACAAGCCTATTGGTTGGTGCCACCTACACCTGGAATGAGTCTCCCCCTCAGTTTGCGAGCCTGCAGGCGAATCACCACGGGCACCACCAGAACAGCTGTTTCTCTTTTAAAGTTCAACCAACCTACAACCCATAGAGGGACCTAGGGGTGGGGTAGGTGGGAAGGAAGCAAGAAGGAGGAAATGCCTCTCTCAAAGGCAGAGGGATGTTGACAAAATCTTCCCTTCTCTTCCTCTTAATTGGAGGCTTTTGTCAAAGTGTAGTGATAAGACACAGCTGCCTACCACGCTACCTGAATATCTAACCTTTAGAAATGTTTGACTACTAGGAAATTTCAAGGAAGAGCACTAAGAAAAGGTTCCCAGTGTGACTCTCTTTAATGTTGATTGATTTAATTAGGAAAGAATGGGTTCAAAGTTTCAGCAGCTTTGAAATACGGAATCTTCAGTAGGGCAGTGATCTGTAACGACAGTAGAAAGGATGAAGCAGAGAAAACTGGCTTCCGTGAGAGCAGTTTAATATTAAGAGACATCAGAGGAACAGAAAAGACAGGATGTCAGTTGTCTTTCAATTTTGGTTGGGAATCTTAGGGATAAAGGATGCATCAACATGGTAACAGCTATTGAGGAGTTGAAGAAAGACCAGTGTGTTGCTATATTATGGAATATATAGTATCTAGTGATGGAAAAGAATAGCAGGAGCAGCGGACAAAGAAAGCTTTGTAGAAGAGGTGGCACTTATTACGAACCTCAAAGGCCCAATAACATTTGGAGACATAAAGAAGAACAATGTGAGGAACCAGGTAAGAAATACCTCAATCAAAGTCTTGGAAAAAAATAAGCACATAAATTCAGGAGAATTGAGGAGATTAGGTGAAGAGTTAAGTTAAAATGAAGATTGGGTGAAAAGTTAAGGATTCACGTAGAGAAACTGGGGGGGGGGAGCTAGCAATATCTCTATTAACTTCCTTAATTTTCTCTTCTCTGATTTAGAGCCCCAATTATTCTCTTGCAGTGCTAGCTTTTATTCTATCAAGTTAAAATCTGGCTTCTCATTTTCAAGTAGATTTCAGGAATGTCTAAAATAAAAATATGTTTTGAGCTGCTTGTTGGAAAATTGATAGAGGACAAGGGAATTCCATGGAGTAACTACTGAAGAATAGGTCTTGAGAGAGATAAGTGTATTCAAACTAGACTCCAGTAGATTGTTACTTTTCTATGTGACCTCCCAGTAAGTGAGTTACCCTATTTGCTTTTTTGTTTTGTTTTGTTTTGTTTTCCTCATTGAGGTTATTGGTACATTTTAGGTATACAGTGCAGTTACATTCATCATTGGGATCTTGTACCTTTACATGACAGGCCTTGGTTCTCATTTTGCCCCTTGTCCCTGCCCTCCCTGCACCCCCTCCAACCTCCCCCTTTACAAACACTTCATTTCCATTTCTTCATTTTCTCATATTTTTTTCTTTTCCCTTATTAGCTTTCCCCCACCCTTCCCACTTTCCCTACACCTTTAGCCCTTTTCTTCCCATTTCACATTGTCCATTATTTCATTAGGATCTTATGTACTATTATAGTTTATTCACACCAGAGAAACTATTTGGTATTTACACAGGTGTGACTTACTTATTTCACTTAGGAGTGTATCCTCAATGTGTATCCATTTTCCTATGAATGAATCTAATTTCTCATTCTTTTTGGCTGGGTAATATTCCATTTTATAGAAAAAACACATCTTCCTTATCCAGTTTACAACGGATGGGCAAATGGGCTGTTTCCAAGTTTTAGCTATTACAAACTGTGCCACTATAAACATAGGTGCACATATATCTCTGTGATATGATTCTTTTAATTCTTTTGGAAAGATATCCAGCAGAGGGATGGCTGAATCAAATGGAACCTCCAGTCCCAGATCTTTGAGGTATCTCCATATTGATTTCCATAGTGGTTGCACCAGTCTGCACTCCCACCAACAATGGAGAAGGGTTCCTTTCTCCCCACAACCCTGCCAACATTTGTTATTGTTTGATTTCTTGATAGCAGCCATTCTTTGTGGGGTGAGGTGGAATCTCAGTGTTGTTTTCATCTGCATCTCTCGAATGACCAGTGATGTGGAACATTTTTTCATATATTTACTTGCTGCTTTTGCTTCTTTGAGAAATGTCGGTTCATTTCGGATGTCCATTTTTGAATGGGGTCTTTATATTTGGGGGGGCTGATTGTTTTGAGTTCTTTATATATTCCAGATAATAGTCCTTTGTCTGAGGAGCAGCTGGTAAAAATATTTTCCCGCATTGTAGGTTGTCTCTTAGTTCTGTTGATGGTTTCTTTTGCAGTGCAGAAGCTTTTTAATAAGATGAGATCACAGTTGTTGATTCTTTCTGCTAGTTCCTGTGCTACTGAGGATTTGTTCATAAAATCTTTTTCTATGCCAATGTCTTCAAGAGTTCTGCCTAACTTATCTTCCAGTAAGTTTAGTGTTTCTGTTTTAATATTTAGATCTTTAATCCACTCAGATTTTAATTTAGTGCATGGTGAAAGATAAGGGTCCAGTTTTAATCTTTGGCAGGTTGAGATTCAACACCATTTATTAAAGAGGCTATCTTTCCTCCACTGAGGATGGTCAGGTCCTTTGTCAAAGATGACATAGCTGAGTACATCTGGATTTGTTTTTGTGTCTTCCAATGTGTTCCACTGATCCTCAGATCTGTTTCTTTGCCAGTACCATGATGTTTTTATCACAGTGGCTTTGTAGTATAGTTTCAAATTGGGAATTGCTATACCCGCTACCATGTCTCTGTTGCCTAGGATGGCTTATGAATTACCAAAGTTAAACAAAGAACATAAAAACATTTTAAACACCCTGATTACAATCAGTGAAATTGACAATGTAATAAAAAATTTGCCAACAAAGAAAAGCCCAGGTCCTCATGGATTCACTCTTGATGGATTCACTGCTGAATTTTACAAGACATTTAGAGAAGAACTACTGCCTTTACTCTTCAAAGAAATTGAAAGGGAAGCAATACTTCCAAATTTATTCCTGGAAGCAACTATCACTTTGATTCCCAAACCAGGGAAAGATGCAACTAAAAAAGAGAACTACAGGCCAATCTCCTTAATGAATATAGATGCAAAAATCCTTAATAAGATACTAGCAAACAAAATACAGAGGATCATCATGAAGATCATACATCCTGACCAAGTCAGATTTATTCCAGGGACGCAAGAATGGTTCAACATATGTAAGTCAATAAATGTAATACACTATATTAACAAAGTCAAGGACAAAAGCCATATGATCCTCTTGATAGATGCAGAAAAAGCATTTGACAAAATTCAACACCCATTCATGATAAAAACCCTGCAAAAAATTGGAATAGATGGTCTATATCTCAAGTTAATAAAGGCTATCTATGAAAAACCAACAGCCAACTTCATATTAAATGGCCAAAAACTGAAAACCTTCATGTTAAAATCAGGAACAAGACAAGGATGCCCACTATCACCACTCCTCTTCAATGTAATTCTGGAAACATTAGCCACAGCAATTCGACAAAAGAAAGAAATTAAAGCAATAAAGGTAGGAAAGGAAGAAGTTAAACTGTCATTATTTGCTGATGATATGATACTCTACATTGAAGACCCCAAAAAACTCCACCAAAAGACTTCTAGACTTAATTGACACTTTTAGCAGAGTAGCTGGATACAAGGTCAATACCCAAAAATCAATAGCCTTCTTATACAAAAATAACAGACTCACTGAGAGAGAAATTAGGGAAATAATTCCTTGCACAATAGCAGCCCCAATAAATGAAGTATCTGGGAATCAACCTAAGAAAAGAAGCAAAAGACCTCTACACTGAAAACTACAGCACTCTGAAAAAAGAGATCGAAGAGGATATAAGAAAATGGAAAGATATCCCTGCTCCTGGGTAGGAAGAATCAACAGAGTGAAAATGGCCATACTACCAAAACTGCTATACAGATTCAATGCAATGCTGATTGAAATTCCAACACTTTATTTCACAGAATTAGAAAACAGAATCCAAAAATTCATTTGGAACCATAAGAGTTACCCTATTTGACTTCAGTTTCTTTCCTGGAAGAGTGGGTACAAGACCTACTTAGTAGAGCTGCTTTGATGGATGTGAAATAGCACATTTAAACTTCCAAGTACAGTGTGCAATCTAATAGGATTAATGGATAATTTGTCTCTCTATGGACCATTTATCTCTGAAGGATTTTATCTGTGCTCCTAACCTTCAGGAGCTTAGAATGCTTTTCACTCCCAAATTCTCCTCTGTTATCTGCTCTAAGTCTTCAAATCTAAGATTTTTTTTCATTGAGTTTATTGGTAACTTTTAGGTATGCCGTACAGTTACATTCATCATTGGGATCTTGTACATGACAGATCTTGGTTCTCATTTCCCCCCTTACCCTTGATAACTTCATATGGTCATCTCGTTCTCCTCAGTTCACCATGAGTTGACACTGCATTCATCCTATCAAAACTCCTCCTGTGTTTTTATTTGTTTAGGTAGTGTTTCTTGAACCCGGTGGATATAGGAAACAATGAAGTAACTTTGAGTGTCCTGTGTTTTGTTTCAGCAAAAAGAAAAAGTAACTAAGACAGGGAGAACATATGGTATTTTTCTTTCTGAGTGTGGCTTAATTGGGTCATTGTAATAACTGCTGTATCTATTCAGATCCCTCCAAATGCCAGAATTTTATTCTTACTCATGGCTAAACAATACTTTATTACGTATATATGCCACATTATCTTTACCCCTGCATCTGTTCATGGTCACCAGGACTGGTTTTATTTTTTGGTCACTATGAATTCTGCCACAATAAACATGGATATACAGGTGTCCTTGTTGTATGCTGACTTTAGTTGCTTTGGGGATATATTAAAGGGTGGTACACTTGGACCAAAGGGTAATTCTAGTTTTAGTTTTCTGAGGAATCGCCATACTTATTTCTATAATAGCTCTACTAATTTACATTCCTACTGTGAGTGTAGAAGTCTTCCTTTTACCAGAATCTCCACCAGAGTTTATTAGTTTTCTATTCTTGATAACTGTCCTGAGTAGTACTCAGAGGAATCCCAGTGTCATTTTCATATATGTGTACATCATGACTAAGATGTTGAGGGTTTTTCTTTCATATACTTATTGGTCATTTGATCTTCTTTTCAGGTGTTTGTCCAATGCATTTGCCCATTTATAGATTAGGCTATCTGATTTTGTAGTGTCAAGTTTTTAGACTTTTTATACCCTAGATATTACTCTTCTGTCTGAAGGTAGCTTTAAAAATTATTTCCCATTTTGTATGCAATCTATTAATTCTTTTAGTTGTTTCCCTTACTGTGCAGAAACTTTTTATTTGATGTAGTCTCATTAATTAATTCTTGCTATTATTTCTCATGGTACTGGACCATATTCAGGAAGTCTTTCTCTGTGCCTATGTTTTCAAGAGTTTCTTCTATTTCTCCTTTTATCAGTTTCAACCATCCAGGTCTTACACCCAAAACTTAGATCCATTTGAACAGATTTTTGTACAGTGTGATGAAAAGGTATACAGTTTCAATATGCTACTAGTGAATATCTAGTTTTTCCAAAGCCACAAAGTCAAATAAATCACTACTTTTGGTTCAAGGAAGTGCAGTAATTTATGCTGGCATTTTCCAGTGGGACTTATCTGAAAGATTTTACGTCCGCGTGGTGTGACTTATGATTTGGCCACCTTGGTGATACTTTGGTTTCCTTGTAACATTTCCTGAGCACACTGGTATCAATTCATGTTAATTGCTTCTGCAAATCCAGTCAAAATAAATTGTTTGGTAAATTTATATTGTGAAAGGACACGGCGTATTTTGTCAGATGTAGATTCCAGTTTGCCTGCCTATTTTATTTACGCTGTTTTTTTGTTTTCTTTTCTTTTGTTTTGATACTGGGGATCGAACTCCGGACCTTGCGCTTGCACAGTAGGCAGCAGAACCACTGAGCTAAATCCCCAGCCCTGCCTATTTTGAGGTTGCTTAGTGGTGACCAAGAAGTCAGCCACTGTGCAGAATAACTTGTAATTAATATGTGTCCATGCATATTTCCATGTAGATCTACGTACTGATTGCGATATCAAGGGATTATGTTTTCAAGAAATCACTTTGCTTTATTTCCAATGACGTGTATTTATATTTGTTTTTAATAGTTTAAATGATAAATTTCTGAATTTAAATATATTTCTTTAGGCTCATAGAAGTTTGTATTAATTACAATTAAGCAAATATGCTCAATAAACATGTGTTGTTTCTATAATAAAAATCTAATAAGATAGATTAAGGAAAGTACTTTTGAGTTATGCAAAAATAAGTCAGTCTAATCATTTTAATGTTGCCAGACAGTGTTTAAATTATTACCTTTTCTGTCATTTATTCATTAAATACATGCCAGACATTGTTCCAGGGGCATATGAGATATATCTGTGAGTAAAACAAACAGAAATTTCTGCTTTCCCAGGGAAAGTATGTCACAAAATGCTAAGTGTGTGGAAAACAATTGAAACAAGGAAAGTGGGCTTAGTAGTACAATCTTAAAAAGATGATATTTGAGCTAAGACAGAAAGGTGGTCAGAAAGGTCTGTGGATGTCTGAGAAGCTATATAAACTGTAGAAGGAGAGGTAGAGAGGTACAAAGACCCTCCAATAATGTGCTGGCATACATGTTTATAATGCTGGAACTCTGGATGCTGAGACAGGAGGATCACAAGATTAAGCTCAGGGGTGAGCTCCCGGCCTGCGCGACAACAGACCCAGGAAGGACCCAAGGACCCCAGAGGGGGTTTTTTTCAGCTGCCTGCCTACCTGCCTGTCTGCGATCACCCGGCGGCGTGCGCGTGAGCTCCCGGCCTGCGCGTGAGCTCCCGGCCTGCGCGA
>NW_022900931.1:17420422-17458751 GCF_012274545.1 Fukomys damarensis
TTACAAAAAAAATAAAAAAAAAAAAAAAAAAAAAAAAAGATTAAGCTCATGTTAGGCGACTTAGCCAAATCCTGGCTCAAAAAAAAAAAAAGTTAAGAGTCTGAAGGACCAGGGATTTAGCTCCAAGGGTGCTGTTCCCACCTGGCAGGTACAAGGTCCTGAGTTCAATTCCTGGTACCAGAAAATGAAAAAGAAAAAGGCTGGGGGTGCAGCTCAGTGAAAAGTCCTTGGGTTCATTCCCCAGTACCAAATAAGACAATAAAATCTAAAACAATATGTCTGCAATAAAGGAGGCCAGTCTGGTTGGAACAGAACACATGATGAGGAAAAATAAAAAGTGATATAAGGTGAAAGAGGATGAGGAAAGCGACAGGCAGATTAAAGCTTTGCAGGCCACATGAGAACTTTGGCATTTCTTTAGTGAAACAAGGAGTCATTGTAGGGCTCTGAGAAGAATGGGGTGCTCTGAAGTAAGGCAAGGTCAAAAGCAAGGAGACAAAGTGCAACAGGTAAGAACAGGTGGTACCTGGTACTAGTG
This sequence comes from Fukomys damarensis, assembly GCF_012274545.1. Classification (NCBI taxonomy): domain Eukaryota; kingdom Metazoa; phylum Chordata; class Mammalia; order Rodentia; family Bathyergidae; genus Fukomys; species Fukomys damarensis. Next base: position 17,420,961 of record NW_022900931.1, read on the forward strand.
ACAAGCACTCACATTCTTGAGTCTGTTTTGAAGGAATAATCAACAGGATTTAGAGGAATTGACGATATCATTTTATTGTCCCTACTAATAATTCTAAAACTAAAACGGTATTATGCCAAGGCAAGGAACATAAACCAGAACTGTCCTGGATAAAAGGAATGTAAGCTTAGTATGTATGTCCATTAGGGGTCCAGTGGAGATTCTGCATAGCGGTTTGTCTGATGTTCAGCAACTGTGCCTGGGCTGTATATCTCTACTTGGTAATTGCCAGTTTAGAAGTAGCATTTAAAAGTCATTAGAGTTAATGAGATCACCGAGGAAATAAATATAGGAGGTGTAGATAAAAGAAGCAAGAACCAAACCATGAGGGATTGTGGTGTTAGATAATCATGGAAGAAGATCTCTGAAGGGATCCTGAAGAATGTTACTAATAAGAGGAAACTCATGAACGTACAGTGCGCTGGAATCTTAGTAATGAGTTTTCAGAAGGGGATTGAAGACTGTCAAATGCCACTGACAAGTCAAACAAGACTCAAACACCCATTGGATTTAGTAATAAAGAGGTCATTGCTACGTTAACCATATATGTCGCGAGCCGCAATGTCAGGATCCTGCCAGCAGGTCCCAAAACCCGAGGGAAGGACAACAGGAGAGAAAGCAGTCTCATGGACTTGGTTCCAGGCTCATGCTTTCTTCGTAGCAAGGTCCCGTTTATTTTTCAGGGTGGAGTATATATAGGCTAAAGCTGAAACCAAAAGTGTGAATAGGGTGTAGCTGACTGCAAAGGTCACAATGCTCTACAAAACAACTATTATGGGTTACATTACTATGGCAACATAGGGTGATGGGCTACCCACTGGGAATCAGACAACAGGCTGCCATGGCACAGGCACGTAGGCTGGGTCCAGGTTTCATCACAGGTGAATCATGGCTGTTCTTATGTCAAGGCTCACCATACATAGAATTTATCATCTATACTAGTCTGTTCTGAAAGAGAAAGAAGATTATTAATTATAATGCCAATAAACATAAGCTTTGACTATTCTGGGTATAAAGATGTATCAGGTTGCCCTGTTCATTAATGAGCTTGAAAAGATTATTTATTTACTGTTTACCAAAATATTCATTCTCCTTGATTCACTCTAATCAGGTTCTTGCCCCAACAAACCACAGAAATGGATCTGTTTTGCAATTGTTTATCCTAGATAGAAAAAGAAGTCTTCTGGACAAAAAAATGGCACTTAATCCTGGGATAACATTTCACTTTATTTTCTGATCACAATTTCTCATATTTAAATATATATGTGTGTGTGTGTGTGTGTGTGTGTGTGTTTTAAAGTTCTTTATATATTCTAGATATTAGTCCTTTGTCTGAGGAAGAGCTGGTGAATAGTTTTTCCCACATTGTGGATTGTCTCTTCACACTGTTGGTCATTTCTGTTGCTGTGCAGAAGCTTTTTTTTTTTTTTTTTAGTTTATTGGTACATTTTAGGTATACGGTACAATTACATTCATTACTGGGATCTTGTACCTTTATATGACAGGTCTTGGTTCTCATTTTTCCCCTTGTCCCTGCCCTCCCTTCACCCCCCCTTCTCCTCCCCATTTACAAACACTTTATTTCCATTTTTCATTTTCTCATATTTTTTCTTTTCCCTTATTCCTTTTCCCTTACCCTTCCCACTTTCCCTACATCTTTCGCCCCTTTCTTCCTATTTCACATTGTTAATTATCTTATTAGGATCTTGTGTACTATTATAGTTTATTCACACCAGAGAAACTATTTGGTATTTACACATGTGAGACTTATTTATTTCACTTAGGAGTATATGCTCAATGTGTATCCATTTTTCTATGAATGAATCTAATTTCTCATTCTTTATAGCTGAGTAATATTCCATTTTATAGAAAAACCACATCATCTTTATCCAGTTTCCATCTGATGGGCAAATGGGCTGTTTCCAAATTTTAGCTATTACAAACTGTGCTGCGGTGCACATATATCACTATAATATGAGAAGAGATCCCACTTATTGATTCTTTGTGCTAGCTCATGGGCAACTGAGGTTTTGTTTGTAAAATCTTTTTCTACACCAATGTCTTCAAGAGTTCTACCTAGCCTCTCTTCTAGCCGGTTTAGTGTTCTGTTTTAATATTTAGATCTTTAATCCATTTTGATTTAGTTTAGTGTATGGTGAGAAATGTAGATATAGCTTTTACCTTTGGCAAGGTGAAACTCAGTTCTTTCAGAACCATTTATTAAAGAGGCTATCTTTCCTCCAGTGAGGTTGTTTGGTTCTTTTGTCAAAGACGTGGTGGCTGAGTGTGTCTGGACTTGTTTCTGCACCTTATAATCAGTTCCACTGGTCCTCAGGTCCATTTCTCTGCCAGTATCATGCTGTTTTTCTCACAGTAGCTTTGCAGTATAGTCTCAAGTTGGGGATTGTGATACCCACTAACTTCTGTTTATTGCCTAAAATTGCTTTTGGTATTCTAGGTCTCTTCTTGTTCTGAATGAATTTTTTTATTGTATTCTCCCAAATTTAAAGACCCAATCCAAAAATGGGCATCTGAAATGAACAGATATTTCTCAGATAAGGAAGTAAACATAGCAAATAAACATATGAAAAAATATTCAACATCACTGGACATTCAAGAAATGCAAATGAAAACAATGCTGAGATTCTACCTCACCCCCAGAAAGCATGGCTGCTCTCATGAAATCAACCAATAACAAATGCTGGCAGGGCTGTGGGAAAGAGGAACCCTGCTCCACTGTTCATGGGAGTGCAGACTAGTGCAACCACTATGGAAATCAGTATGGAGATACCTCAAAAAAATTAGGATTAGAAGTCCTATTTGACCTCATTTGGAGGTTCCATTTGACCCAGCTATTCTGCTGGGTATCTTCCCCAAAGAATTAAAAGAATCATACTACAGTATTATATGTGCACCCGTGTTCATAGTAGCGCAATTTGTAATAGCTAAAACCTGGAAGCAGCCCAGTTGCCCATCAATTGGAGACTGGATAAAGAAAATGTTTGTGTTTTTTAAAAAATAAAATGGAGTACTACATAGACATAAAAATGAGAAATTAGAGATATTTATAGCTAAATGAATGCATATTTAGGTGATACTCTTAAGTGATATAAATAGGACACACATGTGTAAATACTGAATAGTTTCTCTGGTGTGAGAAACTGAAAGTGTAAATAAGGACTAAAAATATAATAGATAATGTGAAATAGGAAGAAAAGGGACAAAGAGGAAGGGGGAAAGGGAGGGGTAGGGGAAAGGAAAGAAGGGAATGGAATTAATATGAGAACATGAAAAATAAGGAAACAAAGTCTTTGTAGATAGGGAGGGAGGGAGGGGTTGAAGGGAAGGCAGGGGAATGGGAAAAAAATGAGACCCAAAGTTGATTATGTAAAGGTACAAATTTCCAATAATGAATTTTATTATATTGTATACATTAAATGTACCAATAAAATTAACTTTAAAAATATATATGTAAATATGTGTTACAGCTTTAGTGTGAAGATTGGTCTGATTCATCTAGATCAGGAATCAATAGACTTCTGTTGTAAAGGCCCAGGATGTGAATACTTTTGACTTTAAAGACTACATGGTCTTTCTAGTAATTATTTTAGCCTTGAAGCCTGAATGAAGCCATAGACAATAAACAAGTGAAGTAGCATGCTAGGGTTCCAACATAACTATTAATGAACACTGAAATATGAATTTCAAATACTTTCTTTACTCTCTTTAAAAATTAACACTTGCCTGGTGAGGTAACTGAAGATTGACAGGAACTTGTAAGACATAATGTAGAAAGATCCATGTACCTCCCCTTGACAGACTGTCCTCCCTGGTAACATCTTGAAAATCTACACTACACAGTCACAAACAGAACATAGAAACCCATTCCCTTTTGGCACGGAGCATTCTCTTCCACCTTGAGGATTCATCACTTTTCTCTCTTATAGCCTTTCCATTCCTCTTTGCATTCCCTTCTTAACCCTTCCTAACCACTAATCTATTGTCCATTTCTGAAACTGTCATTTAGAGAATGTTATATGAATGGAATCAGACAATAAGCAACCTTTTCGAATTGACTCCTTCAACCTGGCATAGTGATTATCTAGGTTATTGTTTTCTAGGTTAATTATTAAGGGAGCATCTAGGTTGTTGTGAGTGTCCATGGTGAAGCCTGTAGCTGGCTTTCTCTGACACCTCTTGGAGAGAGGAAGGAATGGCACCACCTCTTCCCTGCCAGGTGGAGGTGAAACTCTGGGCTCACCACATCACCTCCACTGGGGACTGGGCTGGAAGCTGGGGGCTCCTCTTCATTGCTGAGAGAGGTGAGTGTGCTGGCTTCCCAGGTGGTCTCCTCAATGGGAATTGTTTCATTTCCCTGGAAGTTGGTGCAAGTCCCAACTTATCACAAGGCTTCTCTGGCACCACTCAACAGGGAAAGGAAGAGTGTCTGATTCTTGATGGGTTGGGTAAAGTTTAGACCCTCCACGAGGTCTCCCTTATACTGTAGAGGGAACATCTCATACTGGCCGGCAAAGTTGAAAGTCCTGGCTTCTACTTTACCCTCTGTGATGCAGCTCAAGGGAGGATAATGGGATGTCTTGCTACAGCCTCTCAGAAGTCTCTGTTTCTTGCTCTATAGTATTTTCTCTGTTACATAGCTGGGGCAGAGATAATTATCCAGTTTCACATCTGGCTTGGCTTCCTTTTTGCTGAATCTTTGCCTAAAAGAATAAAGGACTTACATTATTTTGTCTGTACCCATTGATGTTTCTGTGCCACTGGCTTTTAAGTGCAAAGTTTTGGACATATGAGGCTGACACGAATAATAATAAACAAAGAAAAACCAGGAAATTACCAACCATATCATTTCTAGGGTTCAAAAATTACTAATTTGCTCGATTTTTTCCCCACTTTTCAAAGTGTATTTTGTTATTACGTAGACTATCCTAGATAATTAGTTGTATTTAGTGAGAGGAATAGGGAAAGCATATCTATACTTTTTCCATAGCTCAAGCACATTGAGTTTCAGGTAATTTGTATGTGCCACTGAGTGTTATTATTTTTTCAATTATTTAAAAGTATAAAAAAATTCTTAGCTTACAGGCTGTTTAAAAACAGATCATGAGCCAAATTTGGTCCACAGGCTGTTGTTAAACTGCCCTTCTCTAGTCTATCCTTACTAGTTGTAGAAATCCTTTAATCTTTTTTTTTCCCCATGAAGATTATTGGTACATTTTAGGCATACAATACAGTTAATTCATCATTGGGAACTTGTACCCTTACTTCATGTACCTTGGGTCTTATCCCCAGCTCCTGGCCTCCTTTTATCTTTTAAAAGTTTATGCATGACTTTTATATTCTGTGCTTGAAGATTCTAATATGCATAAGTCTTAGAAGTCTGATCCTGTTTGCTATTTCTTCAGATGGCCACTCGTGTGCTTCATGTTTTTATTGTTTGTGGAGCTACTTATTTGATGTCAATCCTATACCAAAATTGAGGAGCACAATTCTCCAGGTAGGATTTCCTCCTGCTCTTCTGATACTCAAGGACACTGACTTGGAAACTTCTAGGGTTGCAGGTCCATGGAAGAGGCTTAGGCTCAGCTTCCTATTGCTGTCCATCACCAAAGGTCTGCTACCTGAGTCACAGTATCATTCTTGTCTTCATCCTTTAAAGGAACCCAAGGTACCGCTTGGAGTGGGGATGTGAACATAAAGTTGTAAGCCTTGTAAAGCACCTCTCTTACCTGTGGAGACCCACAGTGTGCTGAAAAAGCCTATTTTCTTTACAGAGATGGAGTATTCTAGGTAGGAAAGAACTCATAGTGCTTTCATTTAATCTATTGCTGGAAGTAAAGGACAATGTTCTATTCTTACAACTCCATTATCCTTAAATTTTCATACATTTTTCCAGACTATTTTTCAAATAAAATCTCAAATTTGTTGGTATTTCTATCATCTTCCCAAGGAATTTCAGAAACTTAGTGTGATTTAAATGAATCCCACCTTTCACATAGTTTTTTGTCACAGAGTATATTAATTCCATATAGTTTTTAGTTACTATATTTGGCTTTAAAATTAGTTTTTATAAATTATACATGCATAAATAATTGATAATTTTACAACACTTACAACAAAAAAATAATGCTTTTTCCATTTCAAATTTCTACTTATAGGCAATTATTTTCAGTGTTTTTCATAGCTGGATCTGGCATCACTTCTTTTTTAAAAAAGAGAAATAATGAGTTGGCATTCTGCTTTTATCTACTTCTTCCTATAGATTGTAAACTTTCTGAAATAATCCATTCTGTATAGCACCCCATGTATTCACATAATGTTCTTTTTAATACATCTCAGTACAGTTAATTAGAATTTTAATTATATTAGGATATGATGATTATATCTTTTATTCACTTTAGTTGCGTCTCTTTTTTTCCTGAATCCCATGCTATTGTTTTTCTTGGCTTACTCCCTCATCCGTAATAGGTTTTCCTGGTGCAAGATGAAACTGTGAGGCCCCTAGCTGAAATTTCAGATGGGCACAGCAGAATGCTAATCCAGGTACAGGGCCCCACTGAACATTAAGGCCTCCCTGAGCTGGTGGTGCTGGTGCCTCCTTGGGTTGAGGACCAGGGAAGCAGGCTCTGTTCTCATGATTGGGCAGCTATAATCTAAAAAAGATTTCCACCTAATGGTTTTTTTACTTGGGAAGCAAATAATAGAGAGATGATCTAAAGAGTTATTTTAGGAAGGGATGATTTACTGTGTTATACGTGCTTGAGATTCTACATCTATTGGACAATCATTCCATGCTGCTGCTATAATTGTGATAGAAAATAAGACTGTGTCTTCCCTCCTGGCACTGCCTGATGGATTAGCCAGTTCTTTCACGGTGAACATATCCTCATGGGTCCAAGGGCTGATTCCAAAGCCATAGAAATGATCATAATGTGGTAAAGGTACAGGAGAAATGAATTTACAGATAGAATAAGAAGAGAGCTCCGACAGGCCCAGATGTGTTGGGATATTGGTGCATAAATGTGGTAACGTGAGATATCAGTGGGGTGAGAGACACCGTCCAATAAATGGAATGAAAAAAAAGCATCTCCATGTGATTTTCTTTAAAGTTATATATATATATATATATATGTGTGTGTGTGTGTGTGTGTGTGTGTGTGTGTATATATATTCAACAAAATTTAATACATCCTATAAAATATTTAGGATTAAAAAATGTCTTTGGGCAGGGAAACTTTTCTTAAACAAGTCATAAATTAGCATTAACTATAAAAGAAAAAACTTGAAAAATTTGACTACATTAAAAACAAGAGTCTGAGATCATGCAAGCCAACCTACAGAATCCAATGACAAATAAAAAGGCAAGAAAGTATTTACAATGTGTGCAACTAACAGAATCAATCATTTGCAAGATCATATACCTATCAATAAGAGGACAAGTACACAATCTAAAAATAGACAAGAGAAATGAGGAAGCATGTCGAAGAAATACATGAGCCAATAATAGAAGAAAATACTCAATCTCTTTAATAATCAAGTAACTGCACACCAAAACTATAAGATATTATTTTATATCCATCCTCTAGAGAAAAATAGAAAAGTTTGAAAAATATCAATGCATTTCAAAAACACTTTCCATGCATTGCTGCTGAGAGTGTAAATTGGTTTAACCCCCAGAAAATGATTTGGATTTACACCCTAAATTATATATTCGATGCACTATTCTACACATAAGTCTATTCCCCTAAGATATTTTACACTCCAGTTATAGGAGCTGGCTGGGATTTAGCTCAGTGGTTCTGGCACCTGCCTCGGAAGTGCAAGGTCCCAAGTTTGATCCCTGGTACCAAAAAAAAAAAAAAAAAGTAATTAAAATAATAGGAGCTGTTCTTATCCAGGAGATTCATCAAAGAGAGTTATGCATTGAGCCCACAGAGTATCAGATAAGAATAAAAAACAAATTAATGACAACAGCATGGCAATGTGAGTCATAGCAATAAGTAAAAAGAACTAATCCTATCAAATTTCAAAGTATGACTAAGGTAGTGAATGTTTAAATTTTTAAAAAAATAATTACAGTAAAACGTAAACACACATTTAACCTATCGTTCTTGCCACTTTTTGTAGCAGTTCTGGAAATCCTTTTGTGTCTTTTTTTTTCTTTATTGGTACATTTTAGGTGCACAGTACAGTTACATTCATCATTGGGATCTTGCACCTTTACATGACAGATCTTGGTTCTTATTTATGCCCCATTCCCCTGCCCTCCCTTCACCCCCTCCACCCTTCCCTATCTACAAAGACCTTGTTTCCATTTTTTCCCTTTTCTCTGATTTTTTCTTTCCCCTTCTTACCCTCCCCCTACCCCTCCCACTTCCCCTACACTTTCAGTCCTTTTATGCAATATCAGTTATACCATTTGAACCTTATTTACACTTTCAGTTTACCACACCAGAGAAACTATTCAGTATTTACACATGTGTGTCCTATTTGTTTCACTACAAGTACGGCCTCAATGTGTCTCATTTCATGTCTTTAGTTGCACTGTTGAGGCTGCCTCAATGTCCCTAATCAATTCAAAAATGTTTAGCCTTCATGGTCATATAGACTTTTGAGAAGAGCCTAGAGTTGCACGGTGACAGATCCGGTAAATAAGGTAGATGAGAACACACTGTCATGTTTTTATAAGCCTGTTTTTCCATCTGATGGCACTAGGTAGCAGCATTTGTCATATTTGTGACCACTCTTCCTAAAGATGTTCACAAAAGAGGGCTTCCAGAATTGTCTCTGGAAGGGGTAAGATCAATGTGTGTGACTGAAGTGAGGGAGAATATTTGAGGGGGATTAACGGCAGTGCTTTTACCGTAATAAACATTTTAATTTAAACATTCACTGTATATACACTCCCTGTATACACAGCCTGAAAGTCTTTGCAGTGTTTAAAGCAATTAAATATACACAAGTATCCTCATGTATTCTGTTTCTCTACCTCTGAATATGCATAGAGGCAAATGTAAAACTATATGAAAATGAAAAGAAGAAATGACGACTGAAAGATTCGTAATGACAGGTTCAGATGGACAGCAGCCTTAGACTGGAGGAGAGAGAGGGTGGATTGGTGGAGCAAACCAGATGGTTAGATGCAACCATTAACTGAGATCTACAATTTATGAATAAAAGTATACATACACTGGCAGCCCTCCCTTATGGAATCCTGGGCTTTCTGGACTTCACCATGTATTTGTTCCTGCACCTGCTTGTATCCCCTTAAAAAAGCCTTGTGGAGCTTAGCTATTCTTTTCTTTCTTTGCATTGTTAGAATTGGCTATGATCAACATTTGGGTAAGCTCACGTTTGCCACAGGACCTCTGATTTTGTCATGATCTGTACTTCCCACCCATGCATTTTGGTCCTCGCTAATGAGGAGCCTATTTTCACTCCTTACGTTTCATCTACTCCTCAGTACTGACCTCTTAAGGCCCTCAATATTAGCTTGCCTGCAGATTCCACATGGCTCCCACTGTCAGTAACAATGACATTTCTCGATTAAATACTATATTACTCATGTTGCGGCGCTTAGACTAAGGGCTGAAGCCTAGCTCCCCAACAATCTTATACACAATTGAGTGGGTGGCTCTGCTCTTGAACAAGTTACCTTAGCCGTTGAACCTCTCAGATGAAAGTAGTCTAGGGGCACTGGCAGCCACAGTGGCCACAGCAGCTATCACCCTTATGCATTCCATCCGCACTGCCCAACCGTGCATAGCTATTCTCAAAATGTTACTTCTGAGCTATTACCTCAAACCTACACTGATAAGGAAACCCTACAAAGACGTGGCTCTCTTGGGCCACTTTCGGACAGCTCAGCAAACACCAACAAGCTCTTTGGACACATATTAGGCTCATCTGTGAAGCAAGATACTCTTCCATGTGCATCATTCCAATTCCATTTGATCATTTTGAATCTTGTGGGGAGGTCCAAAGCCTTCTCCATGGTGATTTTCATAAAGATCTAGACAGAAATTACTGATCTCCAGGATTGGCTTTCTAAGCTTCAAATGGAGGTGAAAGACATTAGATCATCTCATTGATATTGTCTACCTGCTCAACCCCAGGAAATGATTCTCTGGTCTCCACCTTCCAATTTGGATTCTTATAGCTATTGGAGTACTTTCCTTTCTGTTCTTTCTTGAGATTCTAAGAGCCCTCTGTATACTACTTCAGCAGATGGTGCATGCTAAAGCCATCATGACCTTTCCCCACCAAGCCCAATATCCTTCCTCTCTTCACCTTGGTTTTCTTTTCCAGATTTGTGTACAGGACAGAGAAGGGGGTTATGTGGCTGAGTTGGCCAGAGGCATATATGAGTTATATATGCAGAGATAAGGGACTTTTGGCACTACATGTCCCAAACCTCCAGGAATGCATGGTTAGAGATTAAAAGACAGCCTACAGGGCCACAAGTCCAAGAAGGGTCAAAACATTTTGCTGTAAGGAATGAATCCTCTTGCCCTCTTCTTTATCACTTAGATCAGCCCTAAGGTCAATCATGTAACAGACCACCTGTCCCCTACACAAATTCCTGCACAGATGTCCTTCTTTTGTCATTGATCCTTGTTTCCTGGTTCTATCTATAAAAAGCCACAGAGGCTTCAGTTAGGGTCTGCCTTTATGAGACTCTCACACTGAGGGGTCTCGGGGAAGGGCATCCCTCCGGGCCTTCTTGGAGTTTGAATTGGACATTGACTCTGAGTAACTGCTCATCCTTTGTGCTGTGGCACAGTCATGAATGGCAACAACCATGCATGAACAATATGACTATATATTCTGAGCCAAAGCTTATGATTATTTCAGTCCCTATGATAGAATTCTCAAGCAACTCCATCTCCCAAACTAAAAATTTGAGATTAAAATTTGGGAAAAAACAAATTGGAGGGAAGATTCTTGGTTTTCTCTGGGGAGTGAATTTACCAGGGCTTGCAAAACACAGGATACCTTCCTGAGTTGATCTCCACACCCCGTCTACACATTTACTGCTTGTTTATAACGCCGAAACAGTTTGAAAATAACTTTTATTTTATTACTCATTGAAAAAGCTTTTTTTAGGAAAGCTTTAGAACCTTGCTGGTCTTGGTCTTTGGACCTAATTTTCTTCCCCCTGTTCTTTAAGATAAATAACAAGATGTCTGAGTTATTTTCATATTGCTGACTGGCTCCAAGGGAGGGCAGCATGGCAGAAGAAAAACAGTTCATGGCATGGCTATCGGGAGAGAGAGAGAGAGAGAGAGAGAGAGAGAGAGAAGAGAGGAGAAGAGAGAGACATCGAGGGAGGAGTGAGGGAGATTCAAGGGAGATACATCTTTCCAGGCCATGGTCCCAGTAACCCAACTTCTCCAACCAGGTTTCACCTCCCATTACCACGTTTAGCTATTAACTCACCAGTGGACCTAATCCGCTAATGGATATCACATTCCCATGATCCAAAAAGCCCTACCTATGAGCACAGGAGGCCTTGGGGAAACATCTACATACACAGGGTAACAGAATGACTGTGCTCAGTCTTAACTGTAAACCAACACTCGCACATGCACGCGCACACACAGACCTGTGACCAAATAACCTGTATAACCTGCTTCACTGGTTGGTCAGTTTGCCTAATACTTTTACTCGACAGCTTCCGGGGCCAGAATCCTCTGCATGCTACTGAACACCCTGAATTTCCATCAGCAGAGAGTGGGGCAGAGACATTCCTTTGTGGGCAGTAGGGAGTTGCTGGTGGACACATGAGCAAGTTGCAGAGGACTTTGGGTTCTACATTGCATATGGTAAGATAATTATGAAAGATACAAAATCACACTGAAGAGTGGGAACAGAGCAAGGGTACATGGTAGCACTTTAAAGGACTCTGTGTTTCAATGCTGCTGAGGGAGGGTGATGATCTTGGGTAAATATTTATTCAAAGGGAAAATGTTTCTAATATAAAAATGTAGCTGACAGAAACAGAAGAACCTGCTGTTTATGATCAAAAGCCAATTGTCAGTATTTTAAAGCTGCTTTCCCAATGATTGCTACATCCACTTGTCATAAAGTAACAGTTTTTTCTACGTATTTGGGGGAAAGCCCATCTCAGTCAAGGGGAAAATCATTTTGTAGAAACACTTCTTAGGATAACTCAGGTACAGGAGAAAATATTCTGGTGCCCTAACTATTGGAAGCCCTTCCTAAGGAACTGCCACAGAGTTCTCTAGGCTTTTCCTTTATGGAATGACTTCTACAGAGATCAATAAATCCTTTGGGTATCTCCCAACTACGTTCTGAATGTGCGCAGCTCTCTCTGTCCACTCCACCACCCTTATCCAAGCTATTGACAGTATTTTACCAAATCCTTACAATAACTTTCTGTCTCTGTGCCTCCCTCCCATGGCATGCCCTCTTTTTACAGTGCCAAGTATTTCTCTTAAAAACACAAAGTTGATCAAGTCATTTTCCTGTTTCACACCTGCTGGAAGCATTTGATTTCTAGTTGAATACAATCCAAACTCTTTGCTGGCCACAGAGTTGAACACAATCTGGCCTCTGCTCAATGCTCTGACTTCATCTTGTCCCTTTTTCCAACCTCCTTTTCAAATCCACAGTGCCCTTTTCTCCTACTCTAGAGCCTTTGCACTCACTGTTTCTCCATGGCTGGAGAACTGCCCCTAGATATTCACAGTTGTTCTGTATTAGACTGAATTTCATTTCAAGCATCATCTTCTCAAGAATATTCCCGGATCAATCTTCCCTCAACATAGACGCTGGGTTCTCTCAGTCCTAACACTCTAGCCTTCTTAATAGCACTTGTGCCTTCTGAAGTCGTTGTTGTTGAATTGTCATAAAATCTTTGAGTGACATTGACAGAAGATGTAACTGGGAAAGGACATGGGTGAGGGGGAGTAGTCAGGTTTGGGGCAGGGGTACTTTTTTGAACAGAGGCAGTGTGTTTATATTTTTTTTCTTGAGAAAAGATGAGATAAACTGCTGTATTCTTTTATGGAATGTGCTGCTCCAAGGCTTTGAGTGTTCTAAGAAATGGTTTGTAAAACTTTCAAAGAAGGAAACAGAGTCTACAATTTTTTTTTTTAACTGGGGATCGAACTCAGGTTCTTGCATTTGCAAGGTAGGTGGCAGAACCACTGAGCTAAATCCCTGGCCCCCTACAAATTATTTTAAGGCTCTTTTCTACTTGTTTTCTAATTAAATTGCAATTGTTGAGCAGTATCATAGCACCATACTCTGAAGCATGACCGAATCCCTACTTTTCTGCTTACCAGCTGTATGATCCAGGGATAGTGAAGCCTGACCTCACTCTCCTCATTTGCAAAGGTGGGATAGTAATAGTACATTCATTCATTACATTCATTAACATGGAAGTGTGAACCTACTTCATGCATGTCTCTGGAATGGATAATAGCATATAATATGCATTCAATAAATGTTCACTGGCATTGTCAGCAGAGAACAGAAAATCATCTTGCTCTTAGTGCCCTTTAAGAAACGAAATGCTCCACATCATTAGAGAAATGCAAATTAAAACCACGCTGAAATTCCATCTTACCCCAGACAAAATGGTCATCATCAAGAAATCAAATAATGCAAATGTTGTCCAGGCTGTGGGAGAAAAAGAAACCCTCCTCCATTGTTGGTGGGAAAGTAAACTCATACAACCACTATGGAAATCAGTGCGGTGATTCCTCAAAAAACTAAAACTAGAAATCCCTTTTGACCTAGCTATTCTGTTTCTAGATATCTATCTGAAACAGTTAAAGTCATCATATTTCAGGAATATATTGTAGGTACTGCATACCCCTGTGTATAGCAGCACAATATGCAATAGCTAAATCTTGAAAGAATACAGCCATCCGCTGAAGTAAAAAAGAAAATGTGGTATTTGCACACCGTGGAATACTACTCTGCCGTAAGGATGAGCTGGAGTCACTTGTAGGAAAATGGATGCATAATGAGACCATGATGTTAAATGAAATAAATGAGAAACAGGAGCTTAAATCACGTGATTTATCTTTTATGAGATATGCAAATTATAAATAAAGAGCGAGATAATAGGAAATAGGGAGATAGGTCTTTCTCAGAGGGAAAGGGAATCAAGAGGTAGAAGGAGAGGAAAAGGAAAGGAGGGAGAGGGGATGAAAAAAGGATTTAAAATAGGCTATGTACCTGCACTGACTGGAGTTAGTGGAATGCGAACATTATGTACTGCAAACATGGGTTAACTAAAAAAGGAGGGAAATAAAAGTTTGGAATTTCCATTTCCACTGCGGATGAGGTGACAGGAGAGATCAAAGGAATACCCCACTTTTGAAGCAGTTCCCTAGTTTGGTCCACAGAGTTTCACAATAGATGGACATTTTTGTGTATGTTCTCCAAACAATGAAACACTGGGGAAAAAAAAACAAAAAAAAACCCTCACCACCAGAAGCTGAGAAATAATACAAGTAGCATTTGAGAAATATAAAATGGGAATGTAGAAAAATGATTTGGCTTGGTTAAATAGACCCACCCATGCATGCACCCACTTTACAGTTTTTAAATGTATTTGTTGTAATAGTACGTGTTGCAAAGTGGAAGTGTTCCCTCTTAATTGGTTTGTTTGTTTGTTTCTGTTTTGATTTTTGGTACCAGGGATCGAACTCTTGCGAGGCAGATGGTGGCACCGCTGAGCTCATCCCCCATCTTAATTTTGTTTGTTGACCTCTTTCCTTCTACAGATAGTCAAAATCCACGAGTAGAAATCTGAATTTTTTTGCTTATAATTGTACCTCTAGTGACAATGTAAGTAGTTAGCTAGCTACGAGCTGGAGCCAGGGAGCACCAGGGCAGCCAAGGAGGAAAAAAGTCTCAAACCGTGTGGGCAGGCATCTTGAGCTTGTGGTCTCCCAGCCTCCCCGGAGGAGATCATCCTCAGCTACTGGGGCCCCACATATACAGTAAAGACCCACAGCCACGAGGCCCACTGCAACTCCTAACTGCAGGTGCACTGGCCGAGATGGGTAGGTCAGCCTGAGATGCGTACATCTGGCTTCACAGGCTCACAACACGCGCGCGGACTTTCTGCTGAAACGGAGCAGTCTTTAGCCCAAAAGGTGGTGAGACAGAGGATTCCATCCCAAACCACCCATTTTCGCCTCCCCCTTCCCCCTCCCCTCATAAACAACAATCCCCAGCCCTCTCTGGACACTCAGACTTTCACCGAGTTTCCCCTTTGCAGCCTGCCCAAGTGTGCTGGGCCTGTCTCTGAGTACTCTGAGAGAGTACTGGCTCTTCCTGTACTATACACCTCCTTGCGGTTCTTCTAGGGACCAAGAAACTTTCACAACTCAAACCAGTCTGCTAACAATAGCACCTAGAATGTATTTGACATCCAGCAGGTACTTAGGCAATGTTTGTTGAATGAACACTCTGACTCTTCAACGTAGGTGCTGTAAAGCATATGGTTTAGCCAATTAGCAGATTCAAGATCAAAGTATTCACTGCTGGAACTCGGATGAGCCAATGCTTTTAAACAACCCATGGCATTGTATTCCATTTCCTGCTTCTAGATGTCTATCTAGTTACTGCTTTCATCCCCTCCTAAATTCCTCCTGGATGTGACCATCTTATTGCCTGACAGACCCTACCCTTTGGGTCTCCTGAGCCAATGAACATTTTACTGATGGACTCATCTGTAAATGGGTTTTCTACAGCAGTCAAAATGTCAGGTGCATCCTATGAAAATGAACATCTCACCTACCTCAGCTGAAGGCCTGCACATATATCCCAGTTTCCTGTGAACTTTTCCTATTCAGCTTACCTGGAAAACTATTGTTCAATATTTACATGCTTCTTTAAAATTTACTAAGTGAATAATTATTTTATTTATAGAAGACTTAAAGGCTTTCTAATTGCAAAAGAAGAAAGAAAAAAAAACAGTCGGCAAAGGTAAGCAACATTAACTAAGTTTTCTGTAGCCTTTTGATAAGCTACTAGAGTTTGAGCCCAGGCCACACAAGAGTTAACTGTCAAAAAAAGCAAAACAACAAAAAGGAAAGGAGGAGCCTCTGGCTCCAAGTGACTAATCTTTGAACCCGTTTCTAAGATTATAACCTTCTTTGTGCAACCCTCAGAGCCAAAGAAACTTCACCAAAGGATTAAACCTTATATAAACAAAGATCCTTTTATTTACCACTGAGCTTCTCTGAAAAACAAGAAGCTCCAATTTACATGTTGACAGTGCTTTATTTGCGCTGGTTACTCAATGTGTAGTTTTTTGGAAGTTTGATGACCTTGCAGAATAGACGCAGCAGTGAACGGAGATGGTGCGCGCAAAGGTAAAAGTCATTCATTTATGTGAGTTGTCGTACGTTGCAATCTAATTGTATTTGCTTGGAGAAAATATGGTAGATTTATTACTTAACTGTGAAGTTCAGATTCTTTGGCTTTTTGAGTCATTTCGCCTGTACTTTCCTGATAGCAATAAAAATGCTACTGAGTGCAGACTCATTTGGGACAACTGCAATGAAATCATTTGTTTATATGTGCATATAAACTTTGAGTTTTAAATGTGTGGTTACAGGTGGTGTGGAGTATTAGAAATGAGTCTAGATGATTCTGGAGAATGTTCTTTTCTTCCTACTCTCTTGTTGTCCTGAAAGGACCCCGTTTACCTGATTCCTCCACATCACTTCTCCAAATTCTGATCAAGCCCACATTCTCACATTCCTCTGTCTCCCTTGAAATCCTAGTGCATTCATTATCTGGACTGTTCTCATAGCCACCCTTGGCAGTCACATGTACACACTTCAGTGGTGTTTTTATTCAAAATTTTAAAATAAAAACACCAAAATAATAACAACAACTTAAAAAGTCAATTTGGTGCGTATCTCTTTATATTTCCTTCTACAGTTACATAAACATATGTGTGGATAAATAGCTGCATGGAAGTCTGCACCTATGCTCCCTGTACTTTTATTCACAAGCACTGGATCACCATCATGTGCCTGTCTTATTGCTATATTCATTCATCTGCATGCTGTCGTCAGCATATAGATCTCAGTTGTGCTTATCTAGGCTCAGATACCAACAACCATTTCTAAGCAACAGATTTCCAAAAGTGAAAGCACAGAAGCATCCTCTTCTGGCGTCCACTGTGCTAGCATTTCACCACCCTCTTCTACTGAATGTCATAAATGTTTTCCACTTGTAAAGTTTGTTACTTGAATAAAATAAGGGTTAACTTGAATTCTGTTTCCTTAACAGTGATCTTTTTATAAAAGGGTTTTTATAATTTTTAAATGCAATATGTAAGTAAAACTTTCATCCATTTGCATTTCCCTTGTATAAGCCCCAGTTTGGGCATTTTACCTTTAACCCCTTCTTCTTTTCTTTTCTTCTTCTTTTTTTGGACTTGCTATGTTGCCACCTGGGCATAGAAAGATCGAACTCTTTAATCTTTCTGGCTCACCCTTCTGAATCCTGTGATTGCAGACATGTGCCATCTAACTCATGTTTTCTTTTTTCCCCACTTTTTTCCTGTCAATTCATGGGAGTCCTTTCTTTTTTCTCTTTCACATTAGAGTCATAAATCCTGACTTTCATATATGTTTCAGTGTTCTGCATGTTTTTTTATTTCCCTATTGTACTTTTTTGTCCTTGTGTGATTCTGTATTATGAAGTACATTCAAAATTTTCTACTATACTTTCTTGGTTTTCTTTCTTTCTGTCTGTCTATCTTTCTTTTAAAAGATTTTCCTTACCCTAAATTTTTTCTAATATATTTTCAATTTTCTTTTAAAATTTTATTTTAATTAATTAATACATGTGTGTAGTACATAATGTTTACATTCCTTGTGAAAGGTTGGTAAATGTACATAACACATCTTAATTTCTTTTTCATCCTTTTTCATCCCCTTTCCCTTCTCTCTCTCCCCCTCCATCCATCTCTAGATCCCCTTCCTCTTTTTTTTCTTTTTTTTTTTTCATTGAACGTGTTGGTACATTGCTACACAATGCTTAAATTTTTAATCCCTTACCCTGTTTGTTTTTGGACATACTATTAGGCAAAGCTATCATTTTTTTTTTCCTGAAAGATGATGATTCCCTTCTGACATTTATGTCATAGGCTGTACTTTTCCTGATGAACTAATATTCAAGTACTCATTGTATATTACATTTTCATTTATAGTGCTTCTAGTTATGGACTCAATTTTGTACCAAACATCTCTGTCTTTATTTGTGAGCATAGTACGTATTTTAATTAAATTAGAGTCACAGAAAGTTTCATATATTCTGTGGAAGGTAACTATCTTTCCTAGTATTTTCAGGCAAATTTTAACAAAGTGTTTTGTTTATTTTTTGTTTTTCCAGTGCCAGGATCAAGCTCCAAGGCCTATGTTCATGTTAGGCAAGTGCTTTACTAGTGAGATACATGCCCAGCCCAGCATTTATTCTTTGATATGATTTTTTTAAATATTGTATTTAATTTTAAAGAAAATTACAAACAAAAACCAATGCCTCCATGAAAGTGAACAATATGTCCATCAATATAAAATTATCTTCATATAGTTGCTGCACATTTTTGTTAGTTTTCCAAGGTATTTTATAGTTTGATTGTTATTGTAAATGGGATTTAACTTTAATTTTAATTTCTATTTGGTACTGCCTTCAGTTTTGTATATTTATTTTGTGTCATGTCACTTTATAAATTCCTTTTCTAAATTATGAAAACTTGTTTGTGTTTTAATAAGCATTAATAATTGTTTAATGAAATAATTTTTAGTTTCATATTACTTATTTCATTTTCTTGTCCGAAATATTAAAACAGTGTTAAATAGCAATGACATTAGCAGGCAACATTTACTTGTTCTTGAATTTAACGGGACTAGCTTTACTTATTTCACAAGGCACTTATAGTACTTAATAAAGTTCCTGGTGCATTTCTGTCTTCATCTTCCTGTCAAGATGGGAGAAATGCTAGCACAGCACTGGTGAAAGTTTCTGGAATTTTATGTGACTTCATCTGGTCAGCTGGTGGATATGAAGGACCAGTGTACCACCTAGGTATTAGAAGTGAAAACATATCTGCAGAAAAGACTAATTGTGCTATGCATGCCTTTTGCTGGGGTAATTTACTATTCCCCAGAACCTTTCTCCATTTCACAGAGCTCACTTTGCAAAAGTGGCCAGTGTGCAGAGACACTTTGCACAGAAACAGTTCTCTTTGTTCATAGTTTATGTTCCTGAAGGGAAGTCACAGCATTTCCTATTTTTGCTGAGCCACTAAGTCAAGCTGGCTAGAAAGGGAGGGAAGACTCCTATAGGGTCACTCACATGGAACTGCTTCAAAAGCTTTTATATAAGAATAGCTTCACTGGGCTTTTTATATTACCTCATGCAGGAGTACATGGTTTGAAATCTACTGTCAGTTAATCTGGAAAGAGAGAAGATCACTATGTAACTGTTGAACAAGACTATGTTCTACTTGCTGCTTGATAGATACAGAATAAACAATTCTGTTTGTATTATTTTATACATGTAAACACTATAAAATATGGGTTCATAAAGATGTAGTTGAAAGAAGGGGTTTTATTTTAGTAATTCTATTGCTGGAATTCAGGAATCAGCCTAGGATGGATGATGATCCACATAGTGTAATGGTCCCTGCTCTTGGATTCTCACAGAGAAGATTTGGGAGGAGGATCATAGAATGGACTCAGAGTCAGAAAGTAGTAGTTTAGCAAGCTTTTAGTGGATAACAGGCAAAACAGCTGTACTGGAGAGGACAATCAACTTGGGAGACATCCAAGTAGGCAGAGTCAAGAGGTGGAAAGTGCTGGGAGGACCACAGTAGGTTTCTCTTCTGTGGTCTTAGAATTTGAGGAGTGGTCAGGGTCTGTGACTGATGGGAACTTCTTCCAATCAACTGTGAGTCTGTACCTTCAAGCCAGCATGAGTAGTTGAATTGATACGGTCTTAATTGAAACAAGGATGGCAGCCAAAGCCTACTAGTAGAATCAAAACAGCAATTCAAATGCATTTAAATGAAGCCCATCCTGTCAAGTAAGGTCTGCATAGGTCAGCATGGGGTTTTTGATTGTGTGGGTCCTACAGTTATGAGACTAGGTAGGTGGCAAAACATGAAAGGAGCTGTATGATCTCAGGAAATTTGGGCACTAAAAATTAAGGAAATTAGACTGTTATCTTTTTGCAGATTTTCCTCCTTGGGCTCAGTTGCCAGTGTTTCATTTTCAGCTTGTTAGCTGTCTACCCTCCCTATCATTGCTTTTTGGTTATTTGAAGTCTTCATGGTTCCATGCCCAAAATAAAATACTGCCCTAACAACCCAAATCACCATTAGAATGACAACTTTGTTGTTTTTCTTTCAAGTTTATTAAAAGTAATAGAAATACTTATGGAAGAATTTATTATTTACTTATTGGAATCATTTACTTTCTTGATTTTTGAGAAATCTAACAGTTTTATCTAGACTTATAAAAATGATTGCTCATTGTACCTGTTCTTTTATTTATTAGCATCTTATTTTTGAAATTACACTTAGATGATATTGGCTATTTAAAAGAGCATTACCTATTTATTGCAAGAGTTTTTTCCCCATAGGCCAACCAAAGACATATTTATCCTTGTCAAATGCAACTTTTTAAAAAAGTCTAGCAGGTATCTAAAAAGCTACCAAGGTCTTTACAGATGAACAAAGAAGTCACTTTTTGAGAATTTTATATCTAGATTTATTAGATATTTCCTTTATGATTAAAAAAATGGGTATGTTTCTAATTAAGTATTTAAAAGAATTGCAGAATTTATCATCTTCTTAACAGGAACAACTCATCCTAAATAAAGGAAACTGGTTTTTTAAGATTTGGGGGAATTGTTAGTTAGATTGACTTTTGGGAATATTTTACCCTCCACCTTTACAAAGGTAAATATTCTGATTTTAAACATTAGCAAAATACGCTGTACAAAAAGGATATGCAAAGCATAAATATACAGCCACTAAAATGTGACTGCTAGAATGCCAGAGAGGTGATTTTTGGATTTCCTCCCCACACCCCGAGAGGAGTAAATTCTTCACTAATAGTAGGGAAGAATGGAATCCACCATTTTAACATTCAGTATGGGTAAGAGGTAAGCTTTTCTTTTGCAACGTAGGAAAAGTAAGTTATGAACAAAAAGGTTGTAGAGCAGGACCAGTCTGGCACCTAAAAAACAGGTACAATTTCAGGCAGACCAGTTTTACAAGTCCACATGGATGATAAGGAATGGATTAATTAAATGGCATGATGAAAATAAATTCCCTTAAAACTAGTTATGCCCAGGGCCAGGGATTTAGCTCAGTGGTTCTGCTACCTGCCTCACAAGCACAAGGTCCCGAGTTTGATCCTTGGTACCAATAAATAAATAAAAACAAAAATAAAAATAAAACTAGTTATGTGCATAAGCTCCTTGGAAATTTTTGAGCATTCTAAATATTCATATATTATGATATGCTAAATGGGCTTAGAATAATAACGTATATGACATATTAGATAAGGTTACAGAATCAGAAAGGGAAGAGTCCAAGTAGCCACCTGTGGATACATATGATTCTGTTTCTCTAGGAAACTTTGGCACAGATTTTAGTTCCAGGAGTGGGGTCTTGAGGATTCGTGAATGCCATCAAAGCATCCTTTCCATTTTCCTGAAAAAAAATACTTGGCTTCTTTTTATTGCTAATCTTCTCAACAAACCAGATGTCCTTGGCTAATATTTTCACAGGCTCCAATTTTAAAGATGCTTCCTCTCTGGTGAAACTCAAAACTTTCAAAATCACTCAGTTGTGCTATTTGCTCTTAATTTTCAACATAGAGCCTGCTGAGAGCCCTAACAGTGCCCACGCCACGAACTGAATATTGAACTGCTTTGAAATTTTCTCTGCCAGATTCATTAATCCACTGCCCTTAATCTCAAGCTACCACAAAATCTCATAATGTGAGCAAAATTTAGACAAATTTTCTATTTGCACACAAAACACACAGTCTTGAGTCCAGTTGTCAGTGAAGACTTTGTATCCAAGTGAAACCTCCTGATCTTGGCTTTATCATCTCTGAGTCTTCCAGCATTCAGGTCTTCTAATCTCTTACCAATATGGGTCATCAAGCTGAGCTCACAGCATTATAGGGCTTTTCTAACTAACACCTCCAAATTCCTCCCATGTACCAATTCCCAAAGGCTTCTGTGCCATATGGTGAAGTGTATTCATAGCAATGACCTAACTTCTCTGATATCAAAATCTGTCTTATTCACTTTATTGTCACTGAAACACAATACCCAACACCTAGCACTTAAAGGAGGAGAGGCTTATTTTGGCTTATATTTGTTTATTTGTTTTAATTTTTTCCAGCTTTAATTGAGTTTATTGGTACATTTTAGGGATACAGTACAGTTACATTCATTGTTGGGATCTTGTACCTCTACATGACAAGTCTTGATTCTCATTTTTTCCCCTTACCCCTGCCCTCCCTTCATATTTTTAATCTATGGTTTGCTGGTTCCCAGGGAGTGGGAGAAGAGAAGGAGAGGAAAAGAAGATTGAGGAAGAGGAAAGAGTGGAGGAGGAAGAAAAGGGGAAAAAGGAGGAGGGGGAGGAGGAGGAAAGATGTTACAAGCCAAGTGGGAGCATATATACCCTTCCAGGTCACACTTCCAATTACTTGCCTCTCCTGAGCAGGCCCAACTCCTAATAGCACCTCCATTGTCCAATCTTCTTCCAAAATCCCTATGTATCACCTCTAAGGAACATTCTTAATATAAACTATAAAACTATATGTTCTGTTTCTGTCCCCATGAGGGGAGGTAATATTTCCTTCTCCAGACTTCAGGTCTGGTAAGCATGACTTTAAGAAATTTTCTCTGAGTGCTTTATGTTTGTTCCATGCAGTCTAGGACACACAAACTGACTTGTGTTTAACAAAGCTAAAATACGGAAAGCTGTGGCTGGATATAACTGCCAGGTGAACCACAGAGAGGTAAAAGCATTCATACCCAGTGAATGTTGGGATAACCAGAGATAGACTGTAGCTATTTTAGAGATAGAATCATTGGGTCATATGGAGTGGTGGTGAGAATTCAGTAGAAATAAGGTAGGTGTGTATGTTTCAGGGCTAATATTGCGGGAAGAAATTGTGCACGACCAGTCAGAGGAGGAAAGTTTACTCTGCCAAAGATACCTTGGGTGGCAGATCTTAATAAACAATGAGATCTCCAAAGAATTTGTGAAAGTGGACATGAAAAAAGAGTCAGTTTTGCATGACTTCCCTGGTCAAGGCAGGCACGGATGACATTTTCTGCTTCATGAAAGCCTCCCCTGTAAGTTGCAACTCTGGAGAAGACAGAGAAGCTCTAAAGAACTGTGGTAGACTAGAGAATGTTGAGGCAGGCACAGAGAAATTGGCATAAAGAATAAAGAAATAACCTGCACCCTGTTTGCCAAATATAGGCTTTGAACCTGCTGTAGTGGGAGGGAAGAAACTTGAGCCTAAATACATCTCAAAGTCAACTCATATATTAATCCAAAACTGAGCCTTTTCAGGGAGGACTGAAGTGACCACTGTGGTCCTTTCTGTCTTCTGAAAGTCAAGAGAAGGTAGTGTCAGGAAAAGAGCAAGTGATGGTGAAGAAAAAGGCTGTTTTCTAGCATCACCACAGAAGGCCCATTTGTGCAAAGTGGTTACATTTGTGATCTATTGCTAATGTAAATATTGCTTGGAGAATGAGGACAGGTTACTTCAACTTCAACGTCTTTTTAATTAATACATCTTTTTTAGGGATTAGGAAGTTTTTCCTATAGCCCTCCCTTCACTTCAGCATATTGGTGCAAGTTTCTCAGTTTACATGTAAATATTTTGCCATGTAACCAAGATTCATCTTTATGAAATATTGGGATAGATTTTGCTTCACAGGCATGCCACCGGTTCCATGAGCTGTGAATTAGAAAACAGACAACACGTTTGAACCAAATATGAGCTACACTCTGTTTGTCATTTATAACAATACTAATGAGCTCAGACACTTAAATAGTATTTTTAAATCCCTCAAAAGTCATTCATTTCCTATAAGATGGTAAATAAATACTATAGTATTGTATATCACACATTTGAAATGAGGAAAGGTGGGAACAGAATAAGGATATGATAGCTCTCAGCTTGACCACTTTTCAGTTGTTTTGTTTAGCAACAGGAGCTACAAGTTATTGAAACCAGGACAGGTTCTCTGACAAGCCCTTAATCATGTATTTAATTTTCATTATATGCCACAGGATTTCTATCTAATCTATCTTTTTTTAGGAGCCAGTGAGAAAAGATTTAGACACATCCTATTTGAATCACCTCTAGAAAGCCTGAGGATAGTTACCTAAATTGTTCTTTGGCAATTCTTAAAGCATCCAAAATATTTGTTATCTTAATTTAAAAGTTAGAATTAATTTAGATGTGGCAACTGCAGCATTTTGTAGGTTCAAAGCATGCGATGTAAATTTTGGTAAGGCAGGTAAAGAGGAGAAGGTAGACTAGGAAAGATTAGCAGGGAACTTAGGAAGTTGGAAGCAGAAAGATAGTATCTTAATTCTTCCACAATCTTCTGCACCTCACTTTGCAAACTTTGTCATTATTTTAATTCTGACTATATTTCAAAAATTTATTTTTTCTTTTTATTGAGTTTATTGATACAATCTAGGTATACAATACAGTTAAATTCATTATTGGGATCCTGTACCTTTATATAATAGGTCTTGATTCTCATTTTTACCCTTGTCCCTGCCCTCCCTTCACCCCCTCCTCTCCTCCCCATTTACAAACACTTTATTTCCATTTTTTCAGTTTCTTATATTTTTTTCCTCTGCCTTACTACCTTTCCCCCACCCTTCCCACTTTCCCTACCCCTTTAGCCCTTTACTTCCTATTTCACATTATTAATTATCTCATTAGGATCCTGTGTACTATTATAGTGTTTCACACCAGAGAAACTGTTTGGTATTTCAGTTAAAGAAATCTCTGTATGAACATTAAAAATAGGGAATCCTAAAATAAAATTAAAAAGGAAAGTAAAAGAGAAAAGGCAATGATGTAAGATTAAAATAATCCTTAATTCTGAAGATGAAAACGGTCCCTTGACATATTTAAATTGCTTCTTACTCTTGTAGTCTTATCTTATTCTTTTTTCATTATTTATTTTTTTTCAGCTTTAATTGAGTTTATTGGTACATTTTAGGGATACAGTACAGTTACATTCATTGTTGGGATCTTGTACCTCTACATGACAAGTCTTGATTCTCATTAGAATACTTTATTAGTTTCTGTAATAAAACCCACATAGATATGACCTTACATATTTAATACAGTGAATTACCCCTGTACAAATGGAAAAAAACAAAAATAAAAAATTAACATTTCTAGACCAATATATTTCAAAAATTTAAAAAGCAATCTTTCACAAGCTCACATTCTTGTCCTTTGTGTGGATAGCAGATGGTCTAGGTTTCAGGTTTGTATTTCCATGTGAGTTGAATAAAATAAAGGGCAGGGCCTTAGGAAATTAACACTACATACATTTATTTTTGTATCTTATATCTGTAGGGGTTCTGGAAGAAAGAGTTTCTAAGCACTTCCTAAGAATCAAATGTCTCCTGTTCCTGTCTTGTCTTGCCAGATTTCTCCATCGCAAGTTAATATTTTAGGACCTTTTGACCAGAATAAAAGAGGGGTTTGGCTCAGTGGTTCCGCCACCAGCCTTGCAAGTACAAGGGCCTGAGTTCGATCTGTGGTACCAAAAAAAAAAAAATTGGTAAAGAGGGGCTTTGAATCCCCATCATACTTGTACGAAAGAAAATGAATAAAAATGTTTGCAGGTCCCAATTCCTGACCAGAGGCATTGTAAGGTCATCAGGACTATTTTTCCTTTTCTTGTATTATCCTTTTTCTCTTCTTCTTTTTTTTCTTTGTACTTTTTTTTTATATATATAGCTCATCCATACTTTTCCCCCATTGTTTTTCTAGCATCAAGGGTCTATCCCATTGGTGGTGAACCTATGGCACGTGTGCTGCAGCTGGCTGTTTTCACTGAAAGCTCTAGGAGGTTCGCATCACTGGTCTATGCCATTATTTCCTTGGGGCTTTACTCTTACCCAGATGTTAACTAACTTCAACTCCTAGTTGACAAGAATTTCCCCTGCAAGACAGTATCTCTCTTGCAATGAGGAACTCTAGAGTTAATGGAACTTTTAGTGAAGGACTCTTGCAACACAGTGAATTCGAAATGGTAAATTTAAAAGAATTAATTTTAGACAAATTTTCTACTCAAGACTCATTACTTCATTCAATTATTCATATTAACAAGAGTAGAGGCAAATATTCAATGGAATGAAGTGAATTATCACAAACCAGAGCCCAGTTTTATCACAGTGATACTTGTGTGGTGGACAACAGCTTCCTAGGTTCATGTAAACTTAATTATTTCAGTTGCAGAAGGCCAACATTCACATGCCAGTAGGAAAAAGTTTTTAAAATCTAAGTCCACACATCTTTGATAAATTTAGTTTTTCATTTTATTAAGCCTGTTCACAACTTTAATTTTTGAAGTGTTTAACTAGCTTGCTGTATAAGTGATAGGGTTCTGCCTGCTTAAATTCTATCCTTTTAGAATTTTTAGAATTTCCTCCTCCTCTTGTAATCTACTTACAATCTAGGTAAGCTCTACTAGATGTGCTGTTCTTGTATTGTGTGCTATTTCCTGGAAAGGATTGGGTGCCACCTATGGAGCATAACTTTTGTTCTCAAGAACAAAAGGAATGTTCCCACAAGGAAGAAGATAGATTTTCAGAACCTGTATCTTGTATGGCTTGGTCAAAATTTTGTAATCCTAGATGCAATTTTTCAGTCCAAGTGTCTTTGTGTCACTTCATTACAGGAGCAGGGAAGGTATCTAGTGAAGCAAATCCTATTTAGGTTGTGGGTAGATTATTGTCATTATTCTATTTCTCTTTTTGTTTATCTTTGAATATTTCTCCACATTGTTGTATACGACTTGTGTTATTTACCTTTACCTTTTCCCCTCTTTTTAAATCCTCTGGTCAATAACAAAAGTACCTATTGCCACATCACACCATTCGTCTGTGTACAGTTATCATGTCTAAAGTACCTACCATGATTAACCCAAATACAAGCCAGGTACTTTCCATATTTTATTCCTATTCTTTAATAAAACCATATTAGGTAGACATTACTTAGGGAAAACAAAATGCCACAATTTATCAACCCTCATTGTACTATATTAAATTACATTAAACCAAAAAAAGAAAAAAAAAAGGGGCTGGCGATTTAGCCCAGCGGTTCGGTGGCCTGCCTTGCAAGCGCAAGGACCTGAGTTCAATCCCCGCTACCAAAAAAGAAAAAAAAAAAAAATTACATTAAAGTCTACTTGCTGATTGGTTTTATTATTCCTAAAATACATTTGTTCAGTATGTACTATCTATTATATACAAATAATGGACTTAAATACTGTAAGGATGACGGACGCTCATACATTTTTGACCTTAGAGAGTTCACAGGTTAGGTAAGGAAATCTTACCTGAGCACGCACCATCAAAGTATAAAGAGAGACTGTTTATTTCCCCAAAGTAGTCTCAAAATGCCAACTATTAATATGTAATGCATACACAACTAAGCTAAATAAACATTTGATTAATGACTGAGTGAATATTTGGAATAAACTCATATCGGAAAGGTAATGTAGACACAAAAGCCTATGCAAATGTCCACTGTGCTGGCACACATCTGTAATCCCAGTACTGGAAAGGCTGAGGCAGGAGGATCTGTAAGCTTCAGCCCAGCCTGAGCAACTTAAAGTGTCCTTGTCTCAAAATAAAAATTAAAAAGTGGGGATATAACTCAATGGAAAGGCCCTGGACTTAATCTAAGTGCTGGGGAAGAAAAAGTCTCTGTAAATCAGGAAGGGATCCACAGAAAATGGGGCATTTGAGCAGAGCCTGAGTATAAACCCCTGAGGGGGAAAGGGTACTTCAGGTGAGTGAAATGCTTGTGCGGAGTATGGAGGTGAGTCTGTATTTGGTATGAGATAGGTAGAAGTTTAATGCACAAGGGAAGCAGAAACAATGCAGACGAAAGTTCAGACTGAAGTCTCACAAGAAAGACCCTGAGTGATTGACCGTAGCCTGAGGGCTTCTTCGCTCAGCAACATTTGCCTTAAGTCGTATAGTTTTCTTAAGCAAATAGAGAACAAAGGAGTAAATATCCTGATGGAAAGCTGAATATGAGCATTCCAACTGGGTTTTGGAAGGGAAAAAAAATACATGACCAGCAATTTAGTAGTGCTGGAAATACTTAATAAATCTGTTGGATTGTTTTTCAAACTCTCTCCCATCCAAACCTTAGAAAAATAAATGAAAACTCTCTCATGCTGAGTAAAGGCTGTTATTCCCAATAGCAAGCAAGTTCTTCACATTCTGAATACATATTTCAGTTCTATTACCCTTTTGTCTGACTTATTGGTCCAGGTACAAGACAAACTGATTTTTAGCCTGGCCCCATGTAGGTAGGAAAAACCAAAGTGCACAGCGGAAGTGGGAGCGAAATGCTTTTCTTTAGACATAACGTAGAGAAATAGCACTTCAGAATCTAGTAAATCTGGGTTTCAATCCTGGATCTACTCCACTCGAATGTGTAGTCTCGGACAAATCAGCTCATTTCTCTACTCCTCTGTTTCTACTAGTAAATGGCAATGTATCATATGGTTTGATAAGGACTACCAATCACACACATGTAAAGTACATGTCAGGGGTACTTTGGGGGACAGAGATTATGCTCTCCTCATGCTGTCCTGACTTCTTGTTTCCCTGAAAATGTTTGTGATTAATTTATGTGGCTCAGAAGGCTCAGAAGATGACAGACTTTTACAAGTATCTCAGTGTGGGGGAAATAATTGAACACAGTGGCTAAGAGTACAGCCCTGGTCCCCACCTCCAATCATAACTAGAACCTAAGCTCCACAAGCATGGGGCATTTTGTCTGTCTGCTGTACTGATGATGGGTCCCAAGCATTTTGAGAATGTCTGGCAAGAAGTAAATGTTTAGTTAACATACAGAATAATTAATATTTGGGTTCATAGCCATGCTGTACCACATGCTAGCCACTTGACTACCTTCTAACTCAGTTTTCTCATCCGTAAAATCAGGACTTTGACATTTGCCCAGACTCTCCAGGCTGTTGCCAGAGAAGAAATGCAAATTTCCCATCTTTATCTGCCTGGTGACCAGCATCAAAGAGGTGGTTCTCTCCTTTGAGAACCAGGTTTCTCTTTTGTGTGAAGAGGAATGTATATTTCCTGCCTTTTGCAAGAAATAAAAGAGATTTGGGATAATTGGTGACATAACAAATTTCAGATCTCTGGTTCACACTGTAGTTCATTTTTTTCATCTCTATACTGCACTTGGCATCATGAAGAAATAGCAAGTTTGACGTTATCAGGGATGCAATTGACTTGGCGATACTAATATGACTAAAAGAGATAAAAATTTGAGTGCAATCTTTTTCTTTGTTTTTCTGGTACGGTGATCGAACTTGGGAGCTGGTACTTCTGAGGCAGGAGACAGAAGCACTAAGCCAAATCTCCAGCCTCTTGAGCATTGCCTTTTAAAGAAACTGCTGTTACTTCTAACGTGTGTGTCTTTCAAATCATTAGCAGATGCCTGAGGAGCCCTGGAATTGTGTGCACTATGGAATTTTCTTCCAGACCTTTTAACTGGGGAATTTCTTTTTAATCAGCAAGAATGACACTACAGACATTCCTCACTTTAATGACCTCCCTGTTTAACTGCTGTTTGGACTTAGCTGAGGTGTACTGTTCAGACTTGCCACCCACTGCTCAGACTTCAGACCCACACTGAGACTCACAGCACAGGAGTGTGAGCAGCAGTGTACCCTCATGGTAGCGTCTCCTATAGTACAGTACTGTCATTTTTACAGATTGCACTGTACACTGGTGTGGTTTTATGCTCTGTTTGCACTACAGTATTGCATGTAACAGTTATACCAGTAAAAGCAAAATCACTACACTCGCATTTGCTTTGACCATTTCTTTGACCTGAATATTGTACATACGATGTACAATTCCTCATTTAGTGACCAGGTCAGCTAACGACCTAGTCTCAGGGATGGAACTTGGTGGGTACAGAAGGGTCTGCATTACAAAAGCTTTATACCCACACACAAGAGACCTTTATTATCAGAAGAACAGTAACTTGATACTGCAGCTTCCCCAGAGCTGTAGTATGGCCTTTATCCAGTGTACTTGTACTTTCAGATTTGTTTTTCTATTACCCAATGGAGAATGACAGGAAGAATGACATCTGGTCTGGCCCACTGGCAAGACCTTCTGATCTGTCTTGTGAACTGTAAAGAATATAGTCACATTCATTTTATAATCTGGTCTACTCAGAGCATTCTAACTAAAGGTGTTTGGGCAGTGGAGCACGCATGCCGTGTGCAGAAAATATCTCTGAGTCCCCAGAGGAAAACGACGAGCTGCTCTATGAGTAACTGTAACAGTACAAGTACTTTCTAAAGAATTTAGAGTTGCCCAGTTCCAGTCAATAGAAAGTTTATATTCTTAAGATATTAATTAAAAGTCAATGATGTACTGTTTTGCTGATTTGAATATTTTTTAAAGATTTGTTACTATGTAAAATCTATTTCTGCTTGGAGTCTAAATGGGTAAATCTACTTAGCACAAATTCTTAATCTTTTTCTCTCCTCATCAACAGGTGCTCTCAAAGCATTTGATTGGGTATCAAGAATAAGCTTCTACATAGGAAAATGGATACATATTGCTGTCACACTCTTAAGTGAAATAAGTAGGACACACACATGTAAATACCAGATAGTTTCTCTGGTGTGAAAAACTGAAAATGTACATAAGATCCTAATGGTATAACTGACAATGTGAAATAGGAAGAAAAAGGCTAAAGGTGTAGGGGAAGTGGGAAGGGCAGGGGAAAGGAAATAAGGGAAAAGAAAGAATACGAGAAAAGGAAAAAATGGAAACAAAGTCTTTGTAAATAGGTGAGGGAAGAGGGGATGAAGGGAGGTCAGGGGTGTGGGGAAAAGTGAGAACCAAGACCTGTCATGTAAAGGTACAAGATCCGAATGATGAATGTAACTGTACTGTATACCTAGAATGTACCAATAAACTCAATGAGAGAGCGGGGGGAAAAAAGAATAAGCTTCTAGGGCCAGGGATTTAGCTCAGTGATTCTGCTGCCTGCCTCACAAGCACTAGTTTGATCCCTGTGCGCACACACACACACACACACACACACACACAAAGTTTCTAGTTCTCTTTATGTTTTTTATTTCTCCTGTTAGAAATTACATAGAACTGTGGTCCACTAAATTCTTTGATATCTTATTATGTCCTATTAAAAAACGTTTCAAAGTAGAGACATTTCAACCAGTACATATATTTTCCCAGTAATGTAGGATAAAGTATGCATGTGGAGGAATGTATATTCATATAGCTTTTTTAAAGTGATAAAAATGAAATAGTTTTCAAAGTTTAAACAATAGGCAAAGATTTAAGGTTTATTTTTGAGATTTGCTTGTAAATTTAATGTATATTCTAAATCAGTAGTAAATGGAAAGGGAAGTATAAGATATGTAATCATTATTCAAAAGGAAGATCGTTTTTCTTCCAAAAAAATCAAGATACACAATTATCTTTTGTGCCATACAGCCTATTTGTATGGAATTTATTATATTTTATTATAGAAATTTAAGTTTTTAATAGTTATAGAATATATATATTTAATGGTCATACACACACACACACACACACGCACACACACACACACACACACACACACATACTTGTTGGGAGATGGGACTCCTTTCTTCAAGGTTTCCCAACTCAGAGCAAGAAAATCATAATTAATATACTCTGATGTTATGATGATAAATTTCATAGTTATTTAGCTAATAATTGTGACATAAGAAAACATATCTAGAATAAAATGTTAGCTGCTTATTTCTTTCATAAATGTTTAAATAGAATTCTTCCTTCATCCCTTACCCATCCAAAGATAATTAGCCAGGCATGGTGGTGCACACTGGTAATCCCAGAACTCAGGAGACTGAGGCAGGAGGATCACTGGGAGTTCAAGACCAGCATGGGATACACAATGAGTTCCAGGACGGTCTCAACGGCATAGTGAGACCCTGTCTCAAAAATAAAACAAAAAAACTGGTGATAAATGCCAAATAATTTTTGGAAAACAACTATTAAGGTCTATGCCAGCACAATATTAGGGAAAGAGGACGGAGAGTGTTTCAGTAGCCTAACTTCCTCCAGGGTGTAGACAGTCTTACATTTCCTTGTTTGTGCACCAGGAAATTGATACAGTGAGGACATAATGGTTCTAGTTTCTGCCTTTAGGTAACAGTGCTGAGAGAGGTGCATCAGCAACACAAATTGTATAATAAGAATGTAACATTATAATGTAGCATTTCTGGGCCAGAGATTTAGCTCAGTGGTGCTGCTGCGTGCCTCACAAATGCAAGGTTCCAAGTTCAATCTCCAGTACTACTACTACTACTACTACTACTACTAATAATAATAATAATAATAATAATAGTATGGCATTTCTACTACAAATATAGTAATAAAAGAGTACTCTAGTATCACATTTCTTTTGAATATGAGAGATACCTTCAAAGTGTGATGAGAATTCAGAGTGGCACATATTTAGCACAGCAATGACAAAAGATTCTAGATGACTTCATTGGAGAGAAAAGAGGGGAAGACAAAGGGAGAGGGAGGGCATAAGAAAATTAAACAGAAGACTTCAAAGGTTGCACTGGAGATGACTGCTCATTTTGGGAGAGAATGGGAAAAAGAAAGGCTGGACAGTAAGAGAAAATATGATGGTATCAGTTTAATAGGAACAACAGCGTAAGAGTTTATCAAAAGCATAAGTAAAGAAGGGGGGAATAATGTGAGATAAAAGTGGAAAATAGGCCTAGGGTTAATTTATGGATGAACTTTAAATATAGAATTCGATATACTGTAGTAGGTAGCAGGAAACGTTGGAAAATTATGTTTGCGACTGACTTAGTAAGAGGTGTATATTTTGAAACTTATTCTAGTGTAGGTGTGGCATATGGCAGACAAAACTGTCAGATAAAAAGTATGATTGGCAGCCTGTTGTGATGGTCCCAGCTTGCAGTTCAGAGGTCCAGAGTTATGCTGTTCATAGGAGTAGTAAGGAGAAATACATCCTAGTAGTAAACTGATTGTGTTAGTGATCTTCTCGTTGTATAAGAAAACACTTGAGAAAAAACAAAATTTAGGGGAGAAAGCTTTATTTTGGCTTACGGTTTCGGGGAGTTTAGTACGTGGCCACTGGCTCCATTGCTTTTAGGCCTGTAGTGAGGCAGAAACACCATGCTGGAAAGGGCCAGGAAGAGGAAAGCTACTGACCTCATTGCAGCCAGGAAACAGGAGAGAGTGAGAGAGCCAGAGAGGAAGGGGCCAAGGATGAGATACAGTCCCGAAGGTTACACCTCCAGGAGCCATTCCTTTAACTAGGCTTCACCTCCTGTTTCTATCGCCTTCCAATAATGCTGTCAAACCGTGCATTCATTGGTGGATTATTCCACTTAACGAAGGTAAAACTGTCACCATCTCGTCACTTCTTTGACTCCTCCTTTGAACATAGCTGTATTAGGAATCAAGCCCTCAATAGATAAGTCTTTCACTTCACGTTTAAATGTAGCAGTGACTTTGAAGTAATTATGCTCTAGTAACACATTTGAACGTAGGGAACAGGGAATTTGAACAATTGAGAGAATTCTTAGATTTCCAGGCTGAATTACAGTGGGAAAGTAGTTACAATACTCTTAAATATAATAAACCAGTCAGCAAGAGAAGCAGATTTGGAGGAAAAAAAGTATGATCTTGGCTTTTGTATTATGAGTCACCTATAGATTAAAAGCACAGTTATTTCTTGGTCACACTGTATGTCTGCCTGAGAGACAGACAAGAGAGCATACACAAGGAGTATTCCTCTCCATGAAGTCGCACAGAGACATGGACTCCTCTTCAAGAGCTGCTGAAGTAGGAGAGAAAGACTGAAAGTATCGCACAGGCATTTTGTGTACTGAATCAGGCTGCACATGACCCACAACACGTGCTCATATTTCACTGGCCACGTGACCCTACTTGAGTGCAAGGGGCTGAGAACCACAACCTCTTGTGGGATCTGGGCAAGCACTGACAATGGGCACAGCAGATGGACAGACTCCAAGGTGACGCTTTCCATGGCTCTGAGTAGTGTGTAGGTAAAAGGGGGAAAAATAGGAAAAGAATACCTCTGTCTCACTTTATGTGAAAAGGTGCTCTGTGTCAACCAAAGGAACTGTGGTCCCCTGGAAACTGGGTTTTACTCATAAGCAAAAGTTACTTTTAAATCTAAGCATAATGTTGTCTGTTCACACTATATAGTATATATGGTATATAGAAGCAAGAGGCTCATTGCCTCAAGTCCTCTTGTAACGTTCCTGAGAACTTCTAGAAATTTTATATGTGGTATTACTAAATAAGTCCTTTGTTCTGACCCTGCCTCACAAGAAGAAATGCAGACAAATATTTTTCATTTCTAAATGTTCAAAAATACAATTTGTAGTAGGTTTACAGGCACTTGGAAGCTTAACATATTCTTAAATTATTCAAGTTTATATATGATTCCATGCACCAAAGGCATGATAAGAAAGGCTGAGCTAAATATATTCTCCAAAACTGTACTGTAATACCTCTGATCATTTTAATCAAGTTACACTCATTTTCATACCACAAAATAATTGTGAGCAACCAGGGAAAATATTCAGTAAGTTGCATGGCAGTAACGTATTCTCAACCTTTATGTATTTTGATTTCCTTACTGAACTGCAAATACCAGTCTACCTAAGAAAACGATACTGACTCTGTTTAAATGTTGCACTTTGATAAGGTTAGATAAAATCTATTAACATCTGCTGCATCAGTATACCACCCTTTTCTCCTCTCAGGCTTCCTACACAGTCTATATTTACTCTGTTTTCTAATCTTTAGTGCTGGAAGTTGTTGATGCTGCCGAATTAAGTTTATCTTGCTTTACTCATGATAACTGCACGCCACCATGCGCAATATCCTTGAATATCATCATAGTTTTATAAACATGGAAGTTAGATTGAGTTGAAATAATTTATAAAGTTAATCTATGTATGTAGATAGTATTTATAAACTTAGAGATAACATTTATAGTACATTATAAATTGTGTGTATGGATATTAATTTATATTTGTAAATAAAATGTTTATTAATTGTATTAATAATTTTATAAACATAAAATAACATCTATTTTTATATAGTACACTATACCGTGTACAATGTTATGGATAACATGAGTGTTATATGTAATATATGATATGTGAGAAAACTATTGTAGACATTTTCTTACAGTAAGTCTAAAAAATTGTAATTTAGTTGTACCTATTCAATTTGAAATATTGGGCGGAAGTCCACTTTGAAAGAAAACCAACAGTTGAACATCACAAAAGGAAATTTATATACTCATTTATTTAATATGCAATTTATGGCAAAAAGCATTATAAATACCTTGTATCTCTGTACATTCATCGAAAACAGCAGCCATCTTTATAACTTGGTAATCTAAGGCGTGCTTCATAAAGAGAAGTTTTAATGTAGAAATCAAAGCACTGAGTCATACTCTCCCTAAGATGAGATCTTCCCTTTTTCTATTTTAAAATACAATCTGAGTGCCTTTAGAACTGGTGTAATACAATATTATGGAGATTTGTGTGAATTGATGCTACTTCTAAGGTGCCTGGCACACAGCATGGGGAGAGAAGAAATACTGTGAGG
This sequence comes from Fukomys damarensis, assembly GCF_012274545.1. Taxonomy (NCBI): domain Eukaryota; kingdom Metazoa; phylum Chordata; class Mammalia; order Rodentia; family Bathyergidae; genus Fukomys; species Fukomys damarensis. The sequence goes on from NW_022900931.1 coordinate 17,457,028, forward strand.
TTCTGACTTTGAAGCGAACTGTTTCCTTCCACGTCCAATAGTGACGTTCCCACTAGAAAACCTCTGCCAGCAAGGTCCAATCAGTTTGGCCAGGTAACTAAGTTCCCATGTGGCACATAGTTTCTGGAAGTCTGTGGTCTTTTAGCTGGAGGTATGATGAATGGGACACAGATGTGTGTGTGTGTGTAAGTATCCAGAATTAAAATATTTTTGAGTTTTGTTGAAAACTACCTTGAGAGAATAAAGGATGTATAACTTTCCTAAAAGCTCAGCATTGATAAAATACAAGAAAATCCTCCTGGACACACATGATTTTCAAATGTAACCTTCTAATGCCAGCAAGCGAAGAACAGAATTTTCAAAAATATTTTGAATGAAAAAGAAGCATGATTTATTCCCTGATTTTTAAAGCAGCGTTTTGGTTTTGTGTTTTTGTTTTATAAGTCTGGTGCACAAAGGGACTGCTTAACAAAGGTACTGACAATTGCTGATTTTGTAATGTTCAGAATAAAAACTTTACAACTAGCTTTTATGATTTAAGTTTCAAGCTATCATTTTCTCCTTTATTTTAAAACTTAGGTCATAGAATGTGAACTAAAAAATAACTTTTTAGGGCCGGGGATTTAGCTCAGTGGCCCCGCTCCTGCCTCGCAAGAGCAAGGTCCTGAGTTCAATCCCCAGTACAAAAAACAAAAACAGAAACAATTTTTAAAGGTTTTTTTTTTTTTAAATAAAGAGGTGTAGCAAGCACATTTTATTTTTAAAGACATTGTTTATCTATCCTGGGACCTTTACTATTACTAAATTTGAAACTCACTTTACCATGACAATTTGTAGGTACTGCTAACAAACATAGAACCTACAGAGTCACACATTTACACTAGAAATGAAAACGGCGCTGTTAAAAGGTACAGGGGATCAGCAGAGTATGCATAACATGAGAACTATACAGAGGGATGTTGACCTCTAAAGGGGTAAGTAGTGCAGGAGTTCCCTGTCTAAAACCTCAGCTGCATTCCTCTTTCCATATGTGTTGGATCCCACATCAGTAGGCAGGAGAGCAGCACCAAGGTTGTGGCTGGAACGAACCAAAAAAGTTGTCAGGCGTTGTGTCGCACAAGTGGCAGTGTTGCATTTCCGTTTGTCCACCTGAAGACTGGTGTCACTGAACGAATATGAAAAGTTAGAGACTTTAGAATGAGGATGGGATACAGCCGTGTGACCCAGAAAATCTCATGGGGATGAAAACATCTTTCTTTATGGTCCATGTTGCCTTTCCCGGTACAGTTCTATTTTTCTGAAATTCAGAATTTATTCCAAATAATCATAATAACGATGTGTGTTTGCCTTGCAGGCTCCTAAATGTTATTGATGAATTTGTTTTCTGACGTACGAGAAGCATTTAAATGTAAAATTTGTATTTATTCTGAAATATATGAAATTTTAAAAATATATGAATATCCTACATCTTTTCAACAAGAATTAAACAATATTGATTAACTTTTGTTAAGTTCCTTGAGATAATTTAATCAGGAATGTTAAAGGGGAAAAGTCAGGAGGTAACTAAGCAGTATTCAACCATATGAATGAATTTCGAGAATGTTATGCTATATGTAATAAGCCAGTCACAGGGCCGGGGATTTAGCTCAGTGGTTCTGCTGCCTGCCTCGCAGGCACAAGGACCTGAGTTTGATCCTCAGTACAAAAAAAAAAAAAAAAAAAAA
>NW_022900931.1:17458873-17483871 GCF_012274545.1 Fukomys damarensis
CCAAAAAAAAAAAAAAAAAAAAAAAAAAAAAGCCAGTCACAGAAGGATAAACACTGCAAGGCTGCAAATATAAAGAAATATCTAAAATACTCAAATTCATGAATCAGGTAATCAAATCATATTTACCAACAACCGGTGGAGGAAAAATTGTGATTAATTAATCAACGGGCAAAGTGTTTTAATCTAGCAAGATCCATAGGCTCTAGAGATTTGTTGTAAAACACTGTGTCTATATGATAATACATTATACACTTAAAAATTTGTTTAAAAAGTAGAGCTCAGTTTAGTGTTTTTACCCCAATAAAATAAAATGTAATGAAGTATGGAAGAGAGAATGTCAAATGTTATGAAGTCTCAAGGGAAATCAAGTTTGTCACCCATTCAGGCATCCTCTGCAGTGTAGGAGTTTTCTTACTCTTAGCATTTTCTTACTCTTAGCATTTTCTTATTCTTATCATAACCACCTTCCTGCTACCTACATGGATCCTGTGCTTTTAACAGTTTTTGTTATAGAGCTAAGTTAATTTTTAAAAATCAAAAGACTTTTTCATATCAAAGGCCTTCATATCCAGCACATTTTTAAGCAAAAAAAGAAGCTAGAAATCACAACTCTGATTTAAAATTTCACTTCAATTTAAACTTTTGTATTTTAAAAATTTGTATCAACTCTACATTTTATACCATCTTTTGTTTCAATGTGTGTATAAGACAGCTTTCCATTTCTCTAAATAAACAAACAAACAAACAAACAAACCACCTGAATGAATAAATTTCAGAAAAGGAAAGGTTTATTTTGACTCACAGTCATGGAGGTGTCAGTCCATGGTTAGGTGGCCCTGTTGCTTTTGGGCCTGTGGTGAGGCAGTATACCATGCTGTGAGGGCATGGGGGAGCAAGATGCTCATATAATGGTTGTGGGAGGCAGAACAAAGAGACTCTGGTCCCCAAACCCCTTTGTGAACATTCCTCCCATAATGTATAATCCCCCACTAGGGCCTACTTCTCACAGCCTCCGATACCTCTGAATAGCACTGTGGGCTGGAGATCAAGCCCATAGCAGACATGGACCTACATTCTAGTCACAAACTATAACAAGGAGCTTTCCAGATGGCGTTGTAGATGAATCCAGAGCAATAACATTACTTACTTCTTGCTAATTATTAAGAAAATGCTTTAATTTTCAGCTTCATGGAAATTAAAATATGATGAAACTTTAGATATACATACAGTAGAAATTGGTAGTTACAGAGCTAAAAACTTAATGGCCAGAAGTGAGTCAATACATATAACTTGGGGCTATCTCAATGCATGTCCTTTGTATGAAGGAATATTTCATTATCTCTGTCTCTATGAAGAAATAGTCTAAATGCAAATGTTCAAAATTTCATGTGAAAATTTTTCCCCAGCTTTTTCCTGCCCTGTTTTCTTCAACATACAGAAAACTCTTCTGCCAGTGTCATGTGAATTGGGTATTTATTGAGTAAAAATATATTTTGACAAAGCAACCAGGCAAAGGAAACCCATGTTGAGACCTAAATTCTTTATCTGTATCCATCCTATTCACACTACCCCTGTTCAATTACATCACTTGAAGGTATAGTAACCATGACCATTTTGTACTTTCAAAGAATGATTTAATGGTGTAAGGAGATGAACAAGAATTTCCAAATATTGGACATTAAATTCTAAAATATGAACTTTTCCTGAACATAGTGGCAGGAATTGAAATTGGGCCCAAACACTACAAACTGACAGACTTTAATAGAACATCATGGGTCAAACCAGGGAATTGTCCAAAGATGTGTTTGACAAATGCCTGGAACAGACTGTAAAATACTCCATATGCCAGCTTTACTTTGATAATACTTTGTAATGTTAATTATAGGATTTAAAATTGTTCTAGGAGAAATGTTACCTTACTTGAGTTATCCAAAAGTGTTGTTATTCTCCACAAAGGAAATAACAAGAGGGCTGGGATTTAGCTCAGTGGTACTATGCCTGCCTCACAAGGGCAAGGTTTTGAGTTCAATCCCTGGTATTGAAAAAAAAAGTTAAAAAAAAATAAGAGCTTTTATGTTTATTTCATAATTGTGAGATTATTTTCCTAAGCAAGATCCTTTATCTATACATACTATTCTGTATGTACACACTCACCCCAGGAGTCATTAGGATGAGAAAATATGGCTGATGTGGAAAATGAAAGACATTATATTTCCATTTTCAGGCATGTTTTTTCCTCCTTGATGACCCTAGAAGATTAAGTCCTGTCTTCTTACCTCACTAGGAACAAACATCAAGCTACTGACCGTGTACCGACATAAGTAGACATAAGTAGACATAAGTATACACAAGTAGAGGTAACTGACTATGAGAGAGGTTGGCCAGTGACACCAATAAATCAAACTTCACTCTTAGACTTGTCTCTTTGGAAACATCCTGGTTTCAAGGGCTTCGACAATTTTAAATGGCTTCCTGCTCGCAGGCCTTAGCGTTCATATGTAGAGGTGTGTAAGCTCCTATAGGGACTTATGGTGAACGTCACTCAGCAGCTTGATACTGACTACTTTTAGCTAACTGTACTTTTGACTCCTCTCTGATTATCTTCTAGGCAGATCTTAGTAAGAGAATGTAAAGAAGTGGGAAAGTGTGTGATCTTTTTGCTTTAGTCATGAGTAGAAAGTGATGAACCTACTTTCTGGCATATCAGTTTGTCATCTCTAAATCTCAACACATACATGTATGTAAGTTGCAAATATCTCAAGTGAGATGATTGAATTTCATGAAGAAAATGACATCTATCCATCACTTCGTCTTTAAGGAGTTTAAAATTTCAACACTTCTTACAGATTTTCTTAGGTTTTTATGAGATTTTTAAACTATTATATACAGTTTGAGATGGTAAATCATCCTCCATTTTTAAAAGTGACCAGACATTCCTGATTTCAGGAAAAATATAAAAAAGTAATTTGAAGAATACCTTTTAAGAATACCTAGTAAAACTTCAAAGTAAAAGCTTGTGGAGCAATTTGATATTAGGTAATCTTGTGGATTATTCTTTTTCTGAGTGAAGATCCACTCATAAGAATCATACGTTCACAAAGACATATGTGGTAAATGTATTTAGCAAATGTCTACATCTAATTAAAGAAAAGATCAAGATATTGATAGATAGACTAGATAATACTGTTAATTTTCCCACCATGATTCAAGTGTTCTCTTTATCAGAAACTTCCCAACAGCCTTAAGGTAACTTTCATTCATGAAAAAGACAATTGAAAATTACTATCAGTTCTGGGAAAAACATCCTGTCAAGTAGATAAGCCCTGAAATGACACAGAGAATTCTCTGATGGTTCTTGCTATTTACTATACATAGCTCCTGTACACATCTTTACACATCGCCTTTCCACACTACATGCTACCTGGAAAAATATAGAACAAAAATAAAGACAAGAAGACAATGATTCTAACAAGAAGAGTCCTTTTCAAGGAGTCTTTTCAAAGATAACCCTAATTTCCCTTGGTCTTAAAGAGTGTATGAGATCGATTTCTCAAAACTACATTGAGTGAAACTGATTTAAGCACCAACAAATTCTTGTTTTTTTATTTATGTCAGATGTGGGGGTGAGGGCTCAAGATCTTTTAAATAAACAGAGAATTGCAGTTTTAAAGGTTTTTCTTTAACCATTTTCCTTTTACTATTCTTGCTAACCATTTCACCTGGCATAGATTTTTAGGCTTCCTTAAATTTCCTAAATGACATCACACCTTTAAATAAGCCTTCCTAGGAAATCCTGATGGGGCACGCGTGCTAAAAACGTCTTACGCATTATTAATTTATATCTATAGCAGTTCAGAAATTACCTCACAGAAAATAACTTGTTATCATTCTGTTTCATTAACAGAATTGCTAACAATATAGAGTGAATCCCCTGGCCGCAAAGAGCCTTTTCACTAGTTCTTCTTAGGCTAACCTCTTAAACACTTTAAATTTACCACTCTGACTACTCTATATACTTCAGTTTCTAGAAGAAGATGGAAAAGTTTAGATATTTCCAGGACCCCTTGAGGAAGAAAACCTATGTAAATATATAAGAAAATTCCACCTGATATAAAATATGTTTTCCTTAAATCTCTCCGTTTTGTTTCAGAATCAGGTTAATACAGTAGAAATCACTACCTGATAGTTTTTGCTGTTGCACGTTTTGGCTTTGTCCCTCTAAGTTCCGAGAGCGGGTTTCTTGACAACAGGGGAACTTTTGTATTTATTCCTTCTGTCAGAAGTTCCCTAAGAGAGAATCAGCAGCCACTGACATTATTCCTTGAAGAACACGGAATTCAGGAACAATGGAGTAGTTTCAAATACTTGTAGTAAGCATGCTTTAGTAGAATTCTGGTGGTACCAGGGTAGTTATGTAGCAGTCTTTACTCTCACTTTCCCACCCCATGCAGAAGAAACAAGATTGTAAAGATACTGACCTTGCCGTGGGTGTAGCTTTCAGCTCCTTTAATGCAACAGAGAGAAGAAGGAGGCCTACAGGAAGCTTTAGGAGGCACATCGCTTCTCAGATTTTCTGAAAAGAATGTCAGTCCTGAAATCAAGAAATTTCCTGCAGTCCTGAGAGATGTAATTTCTAGTTACAGCCTAATTCTTTAAAAAAGTTAAATATAATTTAAAGGGATCTCAATGGTATTGACTTTAAAAAATCCCTGAATGGTATTCTATTTTCAAATACTTTCAAAATGTTCACTTTCCGCATTCCCTTCTCTAATCTGAAAATTAATATTATAATGCATCAAATCTTTAACCTCTCTTTGAGATAAACCATATATTTTACACTAAGTCAGCGTTTCCTTCTCCAATAAGACTTTTCTAGAAACAGGGAATTCTTTACCTTGTAATGTTTCAGTATCAGGAATATCAGAAAATGCCTTTGATGGAAAGGAAGCTTTATGAAAAGAGTCCAAGCTTGCATCCACCGGAGTATTTGGCCCCTACTTGTTGGCTAGTGATCCAGCCCTTATATATTTGTCACCCCTTTTTTGTCGCTGAGTAACACTGTCCTTAATTTCCACCCTTATAGCCAAAAGGTGCCTCATAGCAGAAGCAGATGGGCCATTATTACCTTAACACATCAGTAAATATTAACACAACAGATACAAAGTGTCTGTGTGCAGGTAATGGTGTGTCAACTCAGCAGAAGTGTGAATTTTCCATCTTTGTAAACTACAAGTCCATTTCCAAGGATTAAATGTGTGTTACGGTAAGGAATTGATCCAAGGTGATTAGGAATAACAATATATGTGCTTATATGCAAAGAAGAAAGCCAGAGATATGGAGGAGGTGTAAAACCAAATCCAAATGACCCCCGCAGATTAATACCATGGACATTTTGAAGTTTATTGAAATATCATGGTAATGTGTAATAAAAAAGGACACAGAAGAGAAATCAACTACATTGAACTTCATTCTTTCTTTTTTTAACCAGTATATGTTTGTAGTATGGGAAGTTTACATTCATCTTAGGAAATAGGTACATGTCCAGGATATAGTTAGTTTCTTTCTTTTTAAAATTCACTTCCCAAGGAGCGGGTGAAGGGAGGGCAGGGACCAGGGGAAAAAACGAGAACCAGGACCTGTCATGTACAGGTACAAGATCCCAATAATGAATGTAACTGTACTGTATACCTAACAAGTAACAATAAACTCAATGAGAAAAATAAATAAATAAATAAAAATAAAATTCACTTCCCCTTCCTGCCACCTCACTTCCTTCTAAATTGTCTTTCCCCGCTTTCATTCTTGTTGATATTATTCATCTCAGCTCACGTTCATGATGTACAATGTTTACGTTCATTGAGGCGATTAGGTGCCTGCACTGAATTCTACTTACCTCCCCTTCCCCTCTCCTCTTGCCCTGCCTCTCCTGGACTTCCTTTTGGCAAGAATCTGAACAATTTGTAAAATTACTGTGCATTCGTTAAAGAATAAAAGAGGAGACACAAGCCATTTAAAATCATGTGGAAGAAAACAGAGACATAAAAACAACAAATTTACATCTACAAATTTATTTGTCAGTATTTAAACAGATACATAATTACGTCCAGTCCCCTCTGGTTGTCCTCTGTGTCTTTTTAACATGACATTGGTACTGGGAAAGCGTCATTGTTTCCTTGTGACTGTGTGTGTTTTTGTGACTGCGCGAAGACCATTCACGGCTGAACCCAGTAATATATTGTAATTTTATTTCTTTTCTTAATCAACTTTTTAAAATTAATATGTGTCTCTTCTTTATTGTTTAGTTTTAGAGTTGCAAATAATCTCAGAGAGCAGTAAAACCATGATATTCACCTCGTGTTACTATTTTATTTCCACTGTTCTCGCTCCCTGTCTACTCCATTGAGGTCTCTTTCCTGCAGCCTCTGTCCTCTTGCTTTTCCTCGAACTTACTGTTTCTGGTTATTTTTTAGATTGCTACAAAGCTGTTCCTTCCTACTGTTGTCCAACTAAGAGATATTCTCATCCTTTCCTCAGCTTTGAAAAACCTGTTTCAGCTTTTCAGTTAGGTCCCTGAGTTTTGATGGAAATTGCCTTGCTAGCTTCCCAAGAATGGGCACATTAAAGATTAAGAGCTTTTCTTTTCCTGAGTATATATTTATTCTCTTTTCTTGGTTGAAAGTGGATTTAGGTATGTGGTTCTTACCGTGTTATTTTTATTCAGAATTAGGAAAGTACTGTTTTATTGTAGTCTAACTGATAAGATAACTACAGAGAAAAGCAACTTTAGATTCTCTGTGGCTTTTATAAACCTCTCTTTACACAGTGTGTGCTGGCCCACACCTGCAATCTGAGCACTCTGAGAGGCTGAGGCAGGAAAATCACAATTCCAGCCCAGACTGGGCAACTTGGCAACTCAAGGAGACCCTGTATCAAATTTTAAAAGGCAGATAACAAAAAGAGGGGCATAAGAGGAGGCTAGGGATATAAATCTGTGTGAAGGTCTTAGGTTTAAGCCCCAATCCTGCAAACTAAAAACAACAAAAAACCTCTTTCTTTGGAACTTCTTAGGATCTTCTCTTCATTCCTAGGAAAAGAAATTGTGGGACAATATGCTTTGGGTTGGGTCTTCACTGACCCAGCTCAAAACCTCAGTGTGTCTTTCAGTATACAAACTTGTATCCTTCAATTCTGGGAAATGTTTTTTCTTGGTAATTTTTCCCTGCTATTTTTTTCTTTTCTTTCCAGAAGGCTTTTCAGAATTAGATGTATTAATCTTTTACTATTTATAATTTTTTCTCATTTCCTTAACTTCTAAAATTTCTTAGAAATTTTCATTCAATCCACTAACTTTCAAATAAAAACAACTTTGGCAATCACATTTTTAAATTGCAAGAGGCTTTGTTTTCTGAAAGTTCTTTTATAGCATTCTGCTTTTGTTTCATTGATGTACCATCCATCTTTCTTTTGGAGCTATTTATAGCTTTCTTTTTTGTTCTGTTTCATTTTAAAATTATCTTCCCTGTGGTCTTGCTTCAGGTCTCCCTCCTCTTTCTGAAAGAATTATTTATTTTGGTTTTCATCTGTCCTTCCTTCCTTCCTTCTTTTCATCCTTCTTTTCTTTCCAAGATGGAGTCTTATTAAGTTGGGATTTTTTCTGGAAGATGGCGTGTACACATACTTTCTAAAAGCACAAAGCAGGTATTCATATTTTGTGTGACTATGTATGGATCCTCCTGTGAAAAACGTCAGGAAGAGGTTTCAATTCATCAAGGGAAGGAGAAAGACTAATACTTCTAGGCAAAGTTAGAGGTGGGTTAAAGTAATATGCAGAGTATGTCTGGGACTTACTACTAGCTACATGCCCAGTGCATTTCAGTTAATTTTTCAGGAACCAGAAGAAAGGAGAGTTCAGAGTCAGGGGCCAAAAGGGATAACAGTTGACATAACGTTCCCAGGGAAATAGGAAGCTGCGGGTCACAAGTGTAGTGCACAAGTTAGTTTTGTAGGGAAGGAGGATATAGACACTGAGGTGGTTGTTTGTTCAGAGCCTGCCTTATGTCAGGCATTGTGTTGAGGCACTTTTGCAGAATGTCTCTACCTTCATATGCCTTGATATGCAGGATATGTTACCTTTACAGATGAGTGTCCATGTGCTTAGAGAGGTTAAGCAACTTTTTCAAAGCATGCTGGAGCGGCAAGGAGAAGGCAAGTGACATGCACACGCGGGGCACACTAGAGTATTCCAAACTGGAAGAGTTATAAAGAAGTTAGAGTATTATTTATTGTAGCTAACATTGGGATTCAGGGCCAGGTAAGTTTGGAGAATTTGACTATTAGTCTTCATCAGAAAATGACAGAACACGATCCGCTGGACCGGCCTTTCCCTTGGCTCTTCCCTCTTTACTGACTCACCAGCAGCGTTCCTCTTCTCACTGTAAGAGAAGCCCACATGGATCTGAACTCCTGTGGCCCTGGTTCCTCTCTCTGATTTGATAGCATTGGAAGATGAGGTTGGAAACGCACCAAGTTGTCTGCAGGAGACTTTTGTGTTTGAGCTGAGACAAAAGGAGAACAAACAATATAATTAGGTCCACCAGGGAGATCACAGATCATCTCCTACCACAGTTTCTGAGCTTTGCTTTTAGTTTTTCCACTGAGAGCCATCCAAAAAAACATGGAAAGATGTCATTAACTTTACACAGAGGAGAATCCTTAAGCTAAAATGATTTTACTCTATGTAATATTATGGTTCATCTTGGCTCAAAAGGTCTTTAGCTCTTTAAAATCTTATCTTTGCATCTATGACACATAATTGATATATACATATATGTATATAATTGATATATATTATTAAAATATATAATTTCTTTTGCTTCAGTTTTAGGAGCACTTTTAAATATCTGAACTATATTGCAGTTCAGTGTCATCCTGAGTAGCTTCTAACACGAGTAGATGTGATAAAATTAACTGCTTCTTTATAAGTACTATTTATGAATGCCACGGTTGGATCTAACTACAGACAGGAGTTTAAAGTAGTAATGTGTATAGTTGAAAGAACTCTGATTAGGATTTGGCTGTTTAATGAGACATTATAATAATTGAAATGGAATACTCTGTAATTATGTTTTAGCATAAGTTATAGAAGTACCATATAAAGTTGAAGTCTACCTGTTTTATAAGCATGGTTAAAAAGTGTAATGGAGTATGCCAAAAAATTCATTTTAAGATTAGTGGTTTCATTTTAAGCATAGATTGACTGGTTGAAAAATCACCCAGCTCACTGAAATGTTTTTGTTTTGTTTTGTTTTGTTTTTTTGCAAACACCCTCCCATACCCCTCCCCTTAGACCTTTCAGGAACAATCTACCACACAATGAACCAGCTAAACAAGGAAAGATCATTTTTATTTTAATCTTTCAGCATAGATGGATTAAAAGTATTTATTACATTTGCTTTCAGCTGTGGGCAGAAGAGCCTTCACCTATGTATTCTGTGCAAATATTTTGAGTTTCGGAGGCTCACAGAAGCAAAACTGTATCTACAAATAATAGATGACAAGTAAAAATGTGTGTTCAAATGTAGGTAATTTTGACTGATGGCTGGTGTTTGAGATACACTGACACACGGTCTTAACAGTGCCCTTAATAGGAAGATTAAAATACAATGCTGAATTTAGAGAGTCCTTCAATCACATGACCTTTTTGAAATTAGGTGAATGGAGGGAAATAAAGTAATGATATGGTATTGCAAAAATAAAATTCAGTTGATTAACATTTTACTGACACTGCAGTTGGAGTTTCCAGATTAATGCTGTGTAGAGCTTGCAGTGGTTTTAAGTCTTATAGAATTGTGTCTCATAGAATTTTCTCAACAATTGTGGTAGAACAGCTACCATCTGCCCTTCGTAGTCTTTCTTCCCTTTGCATTTCCCGAAATCAATTTGGTTTTGAGGACACAAATCTAAACTAAAATGCTCGGTGAGATCCAAGGCTAGCCAGTCCATCTAGGAAATGAACCAGTAGATCATCTGAGGCTCCAAGGCTGATGCAATGAGAGACCTAATATTCTCCCCAAGACTATGGGCACTGAAGCATCTTGATACCTTCTTGCTTAGCCTAATATTTCATTTAGATCTCAACTGCTGGCCTCCTTTGAAACCCAAGAGAAAATCTTGTACAGACAATTTCAAACCCTTCCACAGGGACCCAAAGGCTCAGGGAATATTGGCGAGCTTGTGTGGTATTTATCTTGGATATTTGGGGGCCTTGGATACAATTGATATCCCCTTTATCAATTGTTCATCCCCAAGCTCTGAAATTGTGCTAGTTATGTTTATAAATCCCATGAGCTATCCAAAAAATATGCATAATAGCAACTGTATGATGCTTCCAGAGGTCATCTGAAATCACCTGAGAAGAGTGAGACCTTTGTTAGACAGAATCTAACAATGCGATGAGTCCAGGAATACATTGCAGGTAAAGTGTAGATGACTCTTTGAGAAACCGTGCTAATGAATGCCAACACCTTGCTTTCTACTGCTAGCATACCCTGAAGTTTGTGGCCTCCATACTGCTGCCTCTCGTGTTGTGGAACATATTTTGCCTCATTATATGGTTAACATTTACTATCTTTTGGTTTCTGTACTGTTTGCTAATAAGGGCTATCAATTGCCAACTTCTTCTTATCCAGTGTCTGAGCCCAGGACTGTGTGTGTGTGTGTGTTACTGAAGATTGAATCTAAGGGGGTTCAGAAAGAATTATAACCCTAGGTATTTTTTTAGACAAATTTTCACTACATTGCCCAGATTATGCCTGAATTTATGATGTTCCTGCCTCAGCCTCCCAAAGTGATTGATTGCAGGCATGTGCCACCGTGCCCCACTTAGTACAGTACCTTGTACGTGTTTAAGCACCTTGCTGCTTTAGCATGATGGTTAAAAGTTAGGGCTATGGAAGCCAAGAAAGTGGGCTGTACTCTGGCTCTATATCTATAAGCAAATTAGTATCTCTAAATTTCTAAATATTTCTTTGCTGATGATGTTGATAACAATACCTATCTTGTACAGTTAGGTGATCTTTAAATGGAAATATGTACAAAGCAGTTCAGGAGGTGTGAGGAACATCATGAGCTCATGGTAGCAATTTTATGAAGAAATGTCTTATGTTACTCGGTATGCTCTCACTAAAGAGACACAGACAGATTATGCATTCATAATTATAAACAAAAGCCCAAACTGATCTCCCTTCCCAAAAAGTAATGATGCATAACATTTCAATAAGTATCCCTCGAAACATTTATTTTATGTTTATCTACATGCAGATCTAAGGACCTGTCATACCATTTCCAGTTTTTGTGATATGCTTCTGATTTTCAAAATGTGTCAGGAACATTTTTCCATGCCAATAATAAGTTGTATCTCATGATTTTAAGTAGCCACATTTTATTTGGAATATATATGTTTTGTTCATGTTGTTTGACATTTAGTTTTATTCCTCAATATTTACTAACACAAAGCTGTAGTGAATATTTCTTTGTGTATTCTTTTGCCTATGTGTTTTTTCTTAAGTTCAACTTTTATAGAACTGGGATTGCTAGCATTTATTTTGTACATTTTTTAAAAATTGGTAATTACCTCTAACTTGTCATTGAAATATAGCATCTTATATACTTTCATCATCAGTGAGTGAAAGATCTTTCTCAATTTTGAGTACTATATAAAGAAACTGATAATTTGATAACTGAAAATGGTAACTCACTTCCATTTAAAAATGCATTCTTTTTTATTAGTGCATATTTGTAGTACACAATCAGTATATTCACCAAGGGGAATTTGTACATGTATCTAACACATCTCAATTCTTTCTTTTAATCTTTTTCTCATCCCCTCCCTCCAATCCCCTTACAAAAGGTCCATTGCCATTTTTTCTTCAATTCTTTTTTTCTTTCAATCTCTTTTTCCTTCTTGTTCCCCCATTGCTCCCCAAGCTATTCCTCTTCCAGATACAGTACCTTCCTCAAAGAGCTAAAGCCATCATATCACAGCAATATATGCACACCCATGTTTATAGTGGCACAGTTTATAACAGCTAAATCTTGGAAATAGCCCATGAATACATGAATGGGTAAAGAAAATGTGGTGTTTATATAGAATGAAGTACTATTCTGCCATAAAGAAAGATAAATTTAAGACATTTTTGGTAAACAGATGTACCTTGAGACTATAATCCTAAATGAAATAAGTCAAACACACAAGCTTAAATGTCGATTGTCTCTTTTGTATGAGAAACACACAGTATAAATATAGTATAAATACAGGAGATAAATATTAGGAAGTAGAAAGGACTCATTCAAAATTCATTCTTCATTCTTAATCCTAATGGGCATCTCTTTTGTTCCAGGCATTGAACTGAGTAATGGTCGGAGGGTATCAGCTTATTCAGAGGTGAGTCAGGGAGATTATGTTCCTTCTTTGATGGAACTTCAGGTATAACAAGATTAAAGGTATTCAACATGTAGCAATTAAAGGTATGATAATGAAGAATTTACCCAGAAGAGTTTCAGTTTAGGCCAGTGTGGTATATTAGGCCTCCTGAAAGGTCAAGTCCAGGTGATATTAAACAAACTGAGAAGGAAGGGAAGCACAGAAGCAAAGTTTTCCAGACTGGCTGATGCTTGACGATCTGGAGGAAATACAAAATGGCTGACGTAGGGGGTGCACTATGGCGACTCAAGAGGAGACTTGAGAGGTGTAGTTAGACAAGCACAAAAGGCCTCAGAAGGTGCCAAGTCTGAGGACTTGCTTTAGACAACGTTTCACTCTTGCAAGATAGTTCAAGTTGAAGTTCAGGCGTGGCTTCTGGGAAAGGAAGGATGCATATATAGCCAGGTAGAAGGCAATGAGATGGATCCGATTGGCTTGCAGTGTGTGTTACTCAGACCTCTGGTTACCAGTGATGGAAATCTAATTTAAACCAGATTAAACAAAGGGGAGAAATTGTCGAGTCCTCTAACCAAAGCAGGAAAAGTAGAGTTTCAGAAGGCTTTGGGGACAATGGAAACCTGGGACTTCAATGTTCTTACCAATCTCTTTATTTTTTCACCTCCCTTCCTGTTTTCTTTGCTTACTTATCTTTCTTCTTTGCTTATGTCAGAATAGCTTCCTTGATGGCTGAAAGCAGGCCAACAGTGATTTTTGTAACTCAAATATGCTTTATCATCTTGAAAGATACGTTCCTCCCCATTTTTTTCAATGAATTTTGTTTTTATGGGAGTTTTAGGTTCATTTAAAAAATGTCTTGATTTTTCATATACTCTCTACTTAATATTATCAACCTATATCAATGTTAATAACCTCTAATATCGTCAGCATCCTATACCACCGTGGTACTTTTTTTTATAATTGGTGAACCTACAATGACACTTCTTCACCCAGAGTTCCTAATTGACATGAATGTTCAGATTTATCCAATTTTGAAAATACATGAATTAATGTATGAAAATGCCAGCTTTCCCTGCTCTACTGTAATTTAATCAGATTTAAAGGGCATTACTCACCAGGCAAAAGGAACAAGTTTGATCCACATGATCGCTTGCTTTTCTTCAGCGTTACTGGATATCCCTTTGTATAAGCACTGAGTAATTGACCACCAAGAAGATATAACTTGAAAGGAATTGCAAGTTTTTGTTCTGTTCTGCTTTGTGTCCCTGACGAAGGAAATGGCTACAATTAACACCTTTCTCCTTGAGGAAGATAACTAAATTGAAGGCTTTCTCCTCTGATGTATAAGCATATGCATTTTTTTTTTCTGGGAAGGAAATAGAGGATCGGCTGTCTCTTAATCAGAATAATGTCTTAGGTTGGGTGTTGTCACACTGGAAAGAAGCAAAGAGATGCTTAGGGGATATATCTGAGGAAGTAAGAAGGAAAGGGAGAAGAGAAGATGTGAAAAGATGTGTCCATAGGGGTGTCGTAGATTTAGCCCATCATGTCTCGCTCGTGCAGGTTAAGTGTGGAAACATAAATGGCAATGACAATTTAACTTTCAAAAGATGACAGGCATGCATCATGTGAGTCTGTTCATGCACATGTGTGTGACTTTGTCACAGTATATCTAGGCGTTCTATATTCCACATATATAGTGCACATATAAGATATTTGCTGTGCATATTGAGCAAGCATCTTTCTGTATATAAAATAATCTGATAGTAGTGAACATAATGTCAGCTAATTTATACATGTTTATTGAAATGAAAGCCATATTTTAACAAGAACTCTTCAGTGCTTTATTACAGAGTAATGCAGAATTTAGCCCTAGGAGGGTCATATTTTGGAGTTAGTTTAAATCACATCTGGTATGCAACTGCTTCCTGTAGCCCAGCTGAAAGTAAAGTACTAACAAAGCACCAAATACACTTAACTAACTCTCTGTAAGACTGGCAATGCCAATGGTGTTTTGAACAAAAAGTCCATGAGTAAATTTCATCTATTGCTATTCTTCTGTCTCACCAAAAACCTTTTTGCAGTACTATGATGAACATGAAGACAGGTGAAGTTCCACAAACTCGGAATTATGGCCTGGTGAGCAATGAAAATAGAATGTCGTCTTGTTATCTAACCAGCAGTTGATGAATCCAAACTAATGACGTCTTATGAAAAACTCAAGAAAATCAATTCTTTGAGGTGGCGCCAGCCTGAATTACATTCCTTTCTCTAAGTTGTGTTATCTACAACCGGGTGGCATGAAAGAATACTTTGAGTTCCCCTACCCTAAAGAGTGTCCCTAACCAGAGCTACAGGGCCACTGCCTGTAATTCGGCTGAAACCATTCACTATTTTGAGACTTTAGGAACGAATTGCTCCTAAATTTATAATCGTTACCACCTGACATTTTTATGTTGGTTAGACATCAGTCTAACTAAAAGAAAAATACTTAGCTAACATTACTTTTTGCATATAATTCAGCTGTTATTTTCACATAATCCTTACAACTATGTAATTTTCTATGTATTAATAACATCATAATTGAAAAATTCAGTCAGAGCTTATTTAATTTCTAAACTGTGAGCTGCAGGAAAAGATGTTATTCACACCGACTCACAGGAATATTTTGAACTTAGGCTATCTGGTTATTAATTTTAAAATGATAATGTATTTATTTCAGAGAGGCTATCACTGTCCATTCATTCACTCATTCAATGAATATTTAGTATGTTTTTACTAGCAGAGCAGTACTTTTCTGGGTGCTTTGGAGATTTTTCTATAGCACACATAGAAAATAGCTCCTTGTATTTCGTATCCAAGTAATCAAAATGGCTGATCTCAGCTGAAGAGAACCCACCCACAGGCTCTGGCTGCTCTGGTCCACACTGGCCACTCTAGCTGTGACTTGGCTGTGCACTAAGGAGACCTTCCCTAGTTCCTTCCAGGAAGCCACTGGTTTCAGCACACACTGGGGCTGCTGGAGCTGCAGAGCTTACCCATCCTAATGGACTGGAGAGGTAAAATGGAGAGTCTAGAACAGTGGCTGTAGTTAAAATGTGGGGAGCAGGGGAGGAGCTGCCTTTAGATCCCTCAGGGCAAATTCAGTTAGGATTTAGGCTATAGTGGCTTATAGTGAAGGTCAGGGTGCAGAGGGGCTGCTTTCCCCATCCAGTGAGGTGCACACTGGCCCAAAGTTTCTGGCAGAGTTTGGCTGCTGACCCTAAAACAAGATGGTGCCTAACACTGGCTAGTAGCTTGAGATTTGGGATTGTGGAGATCCAAAGCAAGTAGTTTCTTTGGAGCAGAGGAGTCACTTTCATACCAGCCAGCTGTGCAAACTGGATTTAAGACTTGCAAGTACCATGGATTCTGCTGTTGGTAGAACATCCCATTGCTGCTATGATTGGTGTGGCTGGCTCTTTCCCAGTTACCTTTTGCTGGCAGCATCAAGTCCCCTGCTCCTGGCCAGGTCCCTGACTCCAGGGATGGGGCTGACATTGAAATTTGTTTGCTCTTTTCTTTAGAATGTCTTTCTGACACTCTATGTTGTTTCTGATTTCCAGGGTTTCCCTCATTCACTATCATGGAAATAGTTTCTTCTTTGCTTCCCTGTTTCTTCTCTGTAGCAGAGTGGTGCACAGACCATCCCTATTCCAGCAGGGAGACAGTGAGGCGCAGAAACGATGTAGTATTAGCTGGCTGTTTCTAACTACAAGTACTAAGACACTACAAAAAGAGATGTGCTCTAAAATGTCTTGTTTGTAAATAGAATCGAAAGGGAATATAACAGAAATTAGGGGTTGGAAAACATTTCTCATCACATTGAAGGTATAACCCTTAACAAATGTCTTCAGAACTGAAAACATCCCCAAGGATGGCTCTGTAGGCACAACCTCAGGGGAAATCAGTCTTTATAAAGACTTCTGAATGGATAAAGATGATGCCTAGTGGATACTTTCATTTGAATACAACGCAAAGTCCCAGGGAAGCCTGATATGCTCGAATATCTGTTTTTCAATCTAGAGAAACAAAGATATGCCTCAAACTAGATTTTTTGGATGGTTCTGGGGCACATTTTATTCATTACAAACAAATTCCTAAAAGGGCAACAAAGGTTCTAAAATGTTGTGTTGCCAAATGTGCTTTCAGGCAAGATGAAAGAAATGTTAATTAAAGAAATGGAAAAGATCCTTGGGTCCCCAAATTTTTATAGATGGTAAATAGGGAAATAAAGATTCCTAGGTGTCAAAGAGGACATATTGTTTCGTGTATTGATGTAGAGAAAAAGATGTAAGCAAAGGATGAAGAAAAAGGATCTACTTATGGATCTGATGTAGATATGAGTTACGAGTCACGAGTATATGTTGTGCATGGGAGGAAAATGAATAATTGTGAACACAATGGAAGACTGTGAGAGACTAGAATATTTTTCCTAAATCTTTCCTCCTTTCCTTAATAAAATCACCCACTTACGCATTTCTTCATGGGGCTTTTCAGCACCTCCCATCACAGGTGGATATTCTTCCAGGCTGCCTTGATTCTGGACTTGGCCATGAGATTCCCCAGACTAATGGAATGTAGGAAGAAAGGACAATGTTCCAGTGTTGGGCTGAGGAGCCAAGTGGGGAGGGAATGATCCAGGTATATCATATGCCTTCGTCCAGAGCCTCCAAATGTAAACCATAAGTCTAAACTCGACTTTGGTTGAGGAAAACTAAGCTTAGTTCAGCTGTACTGCAGCCAGCAAGCAGTCAGAGAAGCATAAAAATAAATACCATCGTTTCCCAGTAAAATATTATGGTTATCTCTTGGGCAGAATTCTTCAAGAAAAAACTGGATTTAATACATCAAACGTCCATTGTAGGTACCACTAGGGAATTTTGTGATAGGGATGTAACATTATCTGATCAGTTTTAGAGAAATATTGTCTCTAATGGTTCTACTGGTTGACTTGCCTCGAGTTCTTGCTTATTTTTCATGATGTTTTAATCAAGTGACAACTTGGTTAGGAGGTATTAGAAGGCTTAACCTGGCTCTATACCCCACATCAGTGATAGCGAACCTTTTAGAGATGAGTGTCCAAACTACAACCCAAAACCCACTGACTTTTTGCAAAGTACCAACATTGCAATTAAACCTGAATGCTGAGACTTTAGTTTAGAAAAAAGAACTCATACATTAACTTTTGTCTTCAAAGAAAAACAAATAGCATGCATGCTATTGGTTCACCACCACTACCCAAGATGGTTCATTCACATGGCCTGAAGTTGATCATCACCGTCATTTTAGAGCTAAACTGGGACTATCCACAAGAACACCAGGGCATGGTTCTTTCACTTCACTTTCATTTCTGACAGTATGCCTACTGGTTTCTGAAAAATTAACATTTAAGAAAACAAAGCAAGAGATAAGAAGCAGCAGACACTTACTTGACCAATTAAGTGTTGTCAAAGACTGAATGAATGTTCATAGCACCTCTAAATAAATATGTAGAACCCCTAAGACTCAATGTGACAATGTGGTGATGAACTTTTTGTGAGCCAGCTAGGGCTAACTTAGATCATGATAGGGCCTTGGGATGGCCAGGCATGGTGGTGCACTCCTGTAATTCCAGCATTCAGGAGACTGAGGCAGGATAACTGTGAGCTCGAGGCAGACCTCAAACTACATAGTGGCTACATAGTGAGTTCAAGGCCAATCTGAACTACATAACAAGACTGTCTCAACAAAACAAACAAACAAACAAAAAACTCAAAACAATAAGGTCTTGGTGTCCCAGGATTTACCTTTATAAAAGAAGAGACACTGGAGAGTTTGCACTCTTTTTCTTTCCCTGTACCAATACTCAAAGAAGAGGTTCTGTAGCTTCTCACCAGTGAGACAGTGCCCACCTCCAAGGCAAGAGCAAAGATCTCAGGATGAAATCTACCTTGCCAGAACCAAGACCTTGGAATTCCCAGCATGCAGAACTGTGAGATATAGATTTCTCTTATTCAAGTCATCCAGTCTATAGCCTTTTGTTATGGAAATCTGAGCTGACCAAGGCAAGAGCTATGTCCAGAACTGGCAGAATGTTACTGCTATCAAATTGTGTTGGTTAAAAGTATCATACAGTGTGCTCTCAGCTCCAAGGAGGTAGAGATACAAGCCTCACTTTTGGTGAGGATGATGGGAAGTCATAATGCAGGAGAACATGTGAGAAGATGTTCTGCCACTTAGCTATAACACAGGCCTTGACTCATAGTGTGGGAAGCCTTGGCCCTCCAGAGGTGTCCTGGATGTGGCCAAAGGCCTGTGTATTTGTAATTATGTCAGTGACATTGGTGCCCCTTCCTTCATACACGTTTGAGGGAAAGCAGCTGCCTGTGGCCAAAAGCCATTCCTCAGGAGGGGCTCTTATGTGTGTCAGAAGTAACCAATATTTCTGGCAGCTCAGAAAATGAATGTGTAGGCTCTGGGGAAATTGCAAGAGTAAGGTGAACAGGATGAAGTAATCTTGAGGTGAAAAACTGGAGCTCACTGTCTTCCCTTCTCTGTTACTGTTCTAGATTTGCTTTCACTTCAGTCCAGCACTCCTGTTGGTGTAGGTGGGAGGTGGGGTGGGGTGATTTTGACTCTTAAGAGTATTAGCAAAGCCTCAGAATATGGCTGCTTCATTTGTTCACTTCTCATTGCATTTGGACAAGTGCAAACTAAGAGATGCCCCGGGACTCGTTAAATTCCAAACATTCTCTCTTGCCTTCGCTGTGCAACTGTAGCCCTGACTTTGCTCCGTAACCATATTCCTTACCTGCTGGTCTCAAGTCTCAGGGAACTTGATATTCCTAGATAACAGCCTTAAAAGTAGAAGAAACTTGCTTTATTCTCTAGTGGATCTTTCCTTCCTCACAGACCCATTACTTGTGAGATCTACCCAGATTTGTGTTTCAGGGCTGGGAAATATAAATTCTATTAGAAAATAATGTCGCGTGAGACTACTCTTGCTTGTTCCCTTTGGTTCCCAGGAAAATTTCACTATTTATTGTGACATAGAGCTAAATATTAATTATTGACTTAAGATCTCCTGCACTCTGGGTCTTTGTGCCTCATCCTTTCAGGCTATCATCTTCGAGATGATAATTACGATTACTCCCTCACTTTAAATCAATAGTCATTGTATTTGTTTGCTCATTGATCTTGTCACCTCAAGAAACTCCTCCCCTGCTGGTATCTACCACCAGGAAATACTTCTGAATATTTTCTGCTTAATAATAATATTATTATGTTGGTCTAATTCTTTGATCTTTTAAGTCAATGTTTTACTGTATCATATTTTTCCTCACCTGAACTTTCTTATGGTTTTAGTGACACTTTACTTTTTTTTTCCTTCTGTATTTGAACTTGATTCTTAGTGCATAATTTCAGTTCTATACTTACTAGCCTGATGTGTAGATTTCTTTACCCTTTTAACATATTACTGAGTCCAGGATCCTAATTCAAAAGAATAAGTGATCATATACATCAACTTATCTTCTTCTTCTTTCCTTTCTATTGAACATTTCTGGAATAAATCATGTAATTATATTTTATATATATATATATATATAGCAGGCCACCGAACCGCTGAGCTAAATCTCTGGCCCCATGTAATGATATTGATTAACTTCTTTACAAACATATATATGTACTCCATCCCTAAATCTAGCAATCAATGTTATTTACCAATCTTTTTACTTTCTTGTATTTTATTTCTTGTTTTAATATGATAACTTTTAACTTTTTATATTAAATTTATTTTTTTTATCTTCCATCATGTTTTTGACTAATTTCCTTTCAATAGACAGGCTTGCTTTCCTTAGTAAGATGGTAACATGCATTGAATACATATTCTTCTAACATTTTTTATCTCAAAACTTCTCTAGATATCTAACTTCTTTCTTTATAACATAGCCCAAATAACCTTTCTAATACAAAAATCATGCACATGAACACATAAAGACTTTTACAAATACACGAGAAGGAGTTAAACAGCAAAGCCATCAGTTGCTGTTCTTGGGAAGGTGTTAAGAGTAATGGGGTATTATCCATGTTTTTGCTAAATGGAATGACAGTTGTTTTATTGAATCCAACTATAGTCTGAACTTCTGGGGGGGAGGAAGCAAATAGAAAAACACAACTAAAAAGCAAAATAGTAGCAACTAGTGAGTAAAAAAAGACATTGGACAAACTGCTGGAAAACAGACATGATCAAATCCCACATCTGGCTATGAATTACAAGGATATTCCTGGCTAAAAATCTCAGAGGTGGCAAAAGGACTTTGACAGGTTTTGTTGTGCTTATACAAACTAAGAAAGTTTGTGAATTTAATGATAAATATATGGAAACATAAAATGATGGTGTTTTACATTTGAGAGTCAAATATATGACAGACAACTGAAATCACCTGGATTCAGTAATAAAAAGCAGAATAAAAATTTCAAGAGAGAAGATTATTTTATTGTAGATCAGCATGAGTCACCAAAGAAGCTGCTTAAAATAATTTGTAGACCCCAGATAGGACAAGAGAAAATATATTGCCTGAGTTACACACGCTAGTGTTTCTTCTTAGTATTTTACTTTTATTTAGATAATTAATATCATAACACTGCTACAAATTGTTTATAAAAATTGGTGTGTGCACCATAATATGTTCCACTGTTTTTTCTAAGGTTCTGAGTCAAATCATCTTTTGACACTATTTTTAAAAATATACATTGAAAAGATCCCCAAAGACTTTAGCACTCAGCATTGTTGGGCTCAAGAACTTTTCTGACATGATGGAGATATTTTATATCATGATAAGGATATGGGGCACAGGTGGATTCAATTCTCAAAACTCACTGAACTGTGTACTTAAAATTGTGTTTCACTGTACGTCAGTTTTAGCTGCAAAGCTATAAGCCAAAGCTACATTCTTCTTGGTATGTTTGCTTTTAAAAGTGAAAATTCTGAAAATTATTTTCTACACATTTTAGGCTTGAGAAAATAAATAAATAGATTGAAGATGATGAGAAATAGTTCTCATGGATGGCGATGAGATTTTCATGTGTGAAATAGGGAAAACCACACTGTGCTCTCTGGTATTGGATTGGAATTGGAGGCAACAGTATGAACTCATTTTAAAAATCTGGACATTTACCTACATTCATATTCTCTATTTATATTCACTGATACACATAGACATAATATATCCCTATATCTTAGTTTCTGAGCATCACTGAATCTGAAAGGAAGCAGAATTTTCTGAGGAAGGGGTTAATTTGAAAGCTTTTCCAAAGAAAATAAA
Organism: Fukomys damarensis; assembly: GCF_012274545.1. Lineage (NCBI taxonomy): Eukaryota > Metazoa > Chordata > Mammalia > Rodentia > Bathyergidae > Fukomys > Fukomys damarensis. The sequence continues at coordinate 17,480,660 of NW_022900931.1, forward strand.
AAATTAGCTTAGAACATCTTCTGGAGCCAGAAAGAAGGGTTTTGAACTGGGGGCCAAGCCATCTTTTAAAAAGCAGAAACAATGTTATTGGACAATCAATATAATTAGAACACATAATTGAATACAAAGAGTAGATTAAATATTAATTTTGAATCAATGATTCTCAGATTTTGCTGATTGTTTCCAATTATTACGCCTTTCTTTTAGAAAATACAGAAATAGCAATAGGAGAACATATCTTCCATTTATTCAAGAAAAGTGTATCTGTCTTCTATCTATCATCTATCTTTAAGACAGGTAGTAGAGAAAGAGATCAAATGCAGCAAACCCAAACAGTTGTCAAACAGAAATTTAACTTCTTGTAACTTTCCCCTATATTCAAAGTCATACTGGAATAGAAGTTATCAAAACAAAAGTGGTACCCAAAGATGCTGATCAAATGAGTAGAATTCTATATAAAAACTATCTTACAATTAATTTCTGGATAGGAGTGTCATGTGTTGTAAACTGGCACGAGGATGGACAGATGAGCAGGCAGACATTGAAGACATGTTCTAGCCAAGAATCAAGGATTTCAGTGAGTGTTCTGGTTGTGGGCAACATGATGTGTGCACATGTGTGCATTGTGTGTGTGTGTGTGTATGTGTGTGCCTTACTAAGTGCTCTGCATGCTGTATGCTATATGATGTATGTTTCCTTATTTGCTAAATAAGGTCTTGAGGGGATCGATCGATCTTTTTCATGTTATATATCTTTCAAAGTCTTGTCATTCCCAAAGGACTGGGTGTATTTTCTAGGTCTATTCACTAACATTTTCTTCTCAACCTTTGTGGGATGGGGCAATTCAAGTTGGAAACCTGTGAGTTCAGACTTTCGAAGGAATACAGAATTGGAATTCCAGAGTACAAATAAGTGTCAAACATGCCTGGAGATTGAACTATTGTTTCATCTGATTGAAAATCTTCTAATCCTAATAGGAATTCTCTGAAAGCACAAGTCTAATCAATAATATATCACATAGAGGTACAAGATCCCAACAATAAATGTAACTGTACTGTATCCCTAAAGTACCAATAATTTTGTGGGATGGGGCAATTCAAGTTGGAAACCTGTGAGTTCAGACTTTCGAAGGAATACAGAATTGGAATTCCAGAGTACAAATAAGTGTCAAACATGCCTGGAGATTGAACTATTGTTTCATCTGATTGAAAATCTTCTAATCCTAATAGGAATTCTCTGAAAGCACAAGTCTAATCAATAATATATCACATAGAGGTACAAGATCCCAACAATAAATGTAACTGTACTGTATCCCTAAAATGTACCAATAAACTCAAGTAAAGCTGAAAAAATAATATATCATGGCTTCTGCAAACCCAGATGGGCTCAAAGCTAACAAAAATACTGTTTTACTTCTAAGAGGAGGGAATATAGGACCAGTATGTCCTCAAAATAAATTTCACTAATGCTTTGGAATTTAATAATATATCAAAACATCAACAAAATGTAGTGAAGTGTCTGGAGATGGGGACATAGGTCTTCTCAGCAAAGCACAGTGGTGCCCTCATGACCAGTTACTCATTTGACAATAGTGTTCTAGAAAGTTGGACATTAACCTCCTGGGCATTAATCCTCGATCTTTAAAAATATTTCACACATAACTACCTTTAAAACACCAACACAAGAAAGGGACATTGGTATGAAAACAAAATGAACTTTCCTAATTGAGTTACAAGTGGATACTCAGTATTTACTCCAAAGCAAAAAGCCACTACAGTGGAGCCCAGTGTTTGGAAAGTACACTGAAGCTGTCATGCTGTAAACAGCCTCAGGAGGAGAAGTTTTTGTTCTTCTGGAATGATAGCTAAGTTTCATTAATTGAATAGGTTAGAAAGGCATACCTATGTGTAAAGGGTCAAAGTTTGATCACAGTGAAAATTCTTTACCTTGTGTAACTGTGGAAATCCAAGACAGAAAACACATTGGTCCTTACAGAACCAACAATTTGGAGAATATCAACTTAATCTTCCACCTAGGTCCTATATAATCAATATTACAGCCTCCAGAAATAGTCCACAAAGGAGGGCAATCCAAAGAAATTCTAGAGTTCCTGTGCCCTTTAAAAGTATATTCCTCAATCACTCTGACAACTGAACTTTATGACAGTATCAATGCCTTCATGCACTATCTTTCTTCTATACAGAAAACTGCCAAACCACTCTATAATAACAAAGCCTAGCTTGTTCCTACTTTTAGTGACCCTTTTGTACATAATTTTCAAACAAAGAAGAATGTGAAACAATCCTCATCACTGACTGGAATCAGCGATTTATCATGCCACATTATTACAGTCCCAAGCCAGAATGCAACCTTTATGGTCTCCCCAGAATAAATGTTCTCACATCCTGCAGAGACAGTGAAAGAAATAAAGTCATTCTTAATGGCAAGTCGATGACACCTACTTCTCAGATATTATTGATCTTATTCTTAAGTTGATGACACCCACTTATCAGATATTATTGATCTTATTCTTAAAGATCAATCTTGAAGTAGTTTTTCAAATTTGTAAAACAAATTAAACTTGAGAAGCAAAAGGAAAAGTTCTTTTGATAAAATTTTTACACAGATTGAGGTGACTGTAACCAATAGATATGCATAATTATTCATCTCCTGCTCTACAAAGGATCTTGCCATGAATTCTATACATTGCTCTCTGTGCAAGAAGAACTGATCATAGACCTGGAAATAGTCAGTTTTGCAAATGTGCTAAAGAGATACGAGAGAACTCAGTAATCATGTTTCAGTGGATCAAGAAAGTGTGGGCCTGATGGGATGCAAAGGTTGTGTCTACAGAGCTCCAAAGCAGCAGCTCAATCACATCTTTCCTTTCCCAGATCCAATGTCTCTGCTTTTCTGCATGTGGATGCCATAGTTTTCTGTCATGCCGATGACTCACCAATGTGTAACTCCAGCTTTCTTGAGCCATAAGCTCACGTCTGACTACCCACTAGACTACCTAGCTGTGACCCACATGCTGCTCACACTCATCATGTTGAAAATGGATCTATTTCTTCCTTTCAGTGCTGTTCTTCCCCTGCGTTCTCCATCTCAATTACTTGCAGTACCAAGCCAGAAAGCTGGACACCATCTTTAGTATTTCTTCTTCTTCTTCTTCTTCTTCTTCTTCTTCTTCTTCTTCTTCTTCTTCTTCT
>NW_022900931.1:17484058-17496855 GCF_012274545.1 Fukomys damarensis
CCTCCTCCTCCTCCTCCTTCTTCTTCTTCTTCTTCTTCTTCACCTCAGGTGCTCAGTCACCACGGATTGATAACAGTTACAAATATGCATTAATTCTAAAAAGTTTAATTAAAAATAGACGATTTTAACTAAATATTTAGATCTGTGTGTAGGCAATTACAGTTTGTTTTATTATGATATTTGGCAACAGTAAGTATGAAAAAGTTTGATTGTTTAGATATGTTATTACATATGTGGCATACAATTCCTATTTTAAATTAATGTGAGAGAAAACATGGCATGTTAAGAATTAACTTTAAAGTTGACCGAAATGAAAATGGATACATATTGAGGATATATTCCTAAGTGAAATACATAAGTCACACAGGTGTAAATACTGAATAGTTTCTCTGGTGTGAATAAACTGTAATAGTACATAAGATCCTAATGAGATAACTGACATTGTGAAATGGGAAGAAAAGGGCTAAAGGTGTAGGGAAGGTGGGATGGGTAGGGGAAAGGTAATAAGGGAAAAGAAAAAAATGTGAGAAAATGAAAAAATGGAAATAAAGTGTTTGTAAATGGGGAGGGAGGAGGGGGTGAATGGAGGGCAGGGACAAGGGGAAAAATGAGAACCAAGACCTGTCATGTAGAGATACAAGATCCCAACAATGAATGTAACTGTACTGTATCCCTAAATGTACCAATAAACTCAAGGAGGAAAAAATAAATAAAGTTGACTGCATTTGACTTTGGGATGCCATACATTAAAAAGTAAACTAAAGTTTATCACACAGTTGTTCAAATTTTAAAAATCTGATTTTAGATGTTTGGAATTTTTATGCATAAACACACAAAATTTAAATCAATAAACTTACTCATAATATTTGAGTTTTCTTTAAGACTGAGGAAATAAAAGAGTGGGTTTTGTATCTTTATTTGTAGGTGCATTAGATAAAAATTGTGAGTAGAAACATACAATTTACTGATCTCGAAGGAAGTTAATAACATTATTTTCCTCATTAGGTTATATTTTGACATCAGTGTTCTCCATCCTTCCCATCTTTACCTAATGGCTCATTGGAAGTATAAATAAAGCAGCATATGACTACAAATTAAAGTTTGAAATTGTCTAGTGATCCAAACCACCATGCTGACCAATGATATTCAGCTGAGTGCTAAACTGAGCACCGTGAATTAAGCACTCGCTCATCTGATAAAAATTAGTCCCTAAATATCTCACCTGATATTTATCCAGAGCTCCAAACTGTGCCTTTTGCAAAATTTAAGCAATTACTTTATTTGTCAATCCCAAAGTAGAAATCGGAACTGATTCCATTCTGACGTTCAAACGGCAGCTAGTTGGCAAGGTGTGAGCAGTGATTCACCCCTACCTCCCAGCTCTAACACGAAGTGGCTCCAGTCAGGAAAGTATGGCTGTCCTAGGCCAGTTTATTAAATTAAACCCTAAGTAAACAAAGAGAAGGGCAAGAAAGAGGAGACGACTTAGAGAGAAATCAAAACAGATAAATAAAGACCCCTCAGATCAGGTAAGACCACGGGCATTAGCATGGATCTGAAGTGTACTCCATTCGTGTACATTCTGTCAAGATTCAGCACCAGTGATGATGATTCTCTTGCTCTCTACCATTTTCTACTGGAAGAAATGTAGTAGCCTTAAGGAAAATAGCACAGAAGGAAAAACAGAGTCAACCATAATTCCATGTGCAGAACCCATTTTAAGATTCTAACTTGTTACACTCACATCTAGTTTATTTTTCCTCTTTTAAAGTTCTTTTATTAGTATATGTTTGCAAAGTACAAGATTTTCGTTCACCTTGGAGAATGAGTCCATACACATACACACCATAATCATCCTACTTCTCCTTCTCCTTCCTGCCCTCCTGTCTCTTCCCACCCTCACATCACCTTCCCACCTCTACAAAATCTCCCTCCCTGTTTCTTATCATGACACAGCTAGTTTAAAAACAGGCTTCTGACCTTGTGCTCAGTCTCAGAGCCCCAGTACTTAAAACTGCCATGCCGCCGCCAATGACAGACCAAATGCATATACAGGTGAAGGGGTTTCATTCAATTCCTCTTCCTGCTACTTTGCTCAGACTGCATTATGACAATAAGGATTACTCTGATAGAATCATCTCTCCCCGCAGCTTGTGAAACCACTGGAGACCAAGCACATGTTATTCATCTTTGTATCCCTAGCACCTACTACTGTGCTTGGAATGCAGTAGAGTCTTAATAAATATTTGTGGAATGAATAAATAATAATCACTGCCATTGACAGAATGACTGTTTTATTCCAGCACCATGCTAGAGGGCTAATGTGAAGTATACAGATCAATCTGCCCAACGATCCTGTAAAGTGAACATAAATAAATATTCCAAAATTATAAAGAAAGAAAAATAGGCAGAAAGAGTTTGTAAATAACACAATTAATCCCGGATTGATTGAATTCCAAAGTCTGACATTCTGGATATATGTGGCTACCCCCATATAGTTATTAACGTGTATTTTAAAAGTATGTAAATAAATGGATTTGGAAAAACCTAAGCATTTCATTGAATTTTCATTTATTTGGAGATCTTTAGAGGCAGGCAGTCTTTTCTGTGAGGAAAAGGGAGTTCAGTAACAGTGATCTGAAGAAATTAAAAATTCCTGTTGTTTTCAGAAAAAAAAAAAAACAGAGCTGGACGGTGAAGTGATCAAAAGAGACTTGATTCAAAACTAGTGCAATGACACAGAACAACTTCACACTGGGCCCAAGTCTGAAGACAGCATACTCCGGTGGGGACTTACAGGCAAGAAGAGTGGGCCAAAAATTACTAAGAAAATTACTAAGAGAAAACAGTCAGAGGTGGAGGTGGGGATTCTAGCTAACTCAACTTCACAGGACTCTTGCTGAAGGCTGTCAGATGAGCAGAGGTCACCTGGAGATGGTGAGAGATGAATTCAGTCAAATAATGAGGTGCTCTGGTATCAAGTATGAGGAGCACTATCTAAACCAGCTTGGCAAAAATGTTTGCTCCTTTTAGAAAATGTAGGGTTGGACACCAATGCCAGGACCTCATGGGCTTAAAGGAACCTGATTGGACTTCAATCAAACAAGCTGTCTGGCTATCACAAGTGTAGGAAAATGGTTACTCTTATAATTAATCATTCTCCAGAATTGTAGTAGAGGATAGGACTTCAATGAATAGCACAAGCATTTCCCATAAGGACAGAATTCAAGTTTCAACTTTACTTCTTTGTGTTGTGGTCTAGATTTAGCCCATATAAATTAACAAGATAAGTACCGTGTTTTTATTGCTAATGAAAGATTTTGCCTGTGTTCCAGTCTTTGATTTGCATGGTGGTCACTTATATGTGAAATATTCTAAGGCCCAGTGGTATCTCCCTTAGTTTTTTCTACCACTTTTGTGTTCCTGGTACCTGCTTTGAATATACAAAGTAAAATAAAATCCACATTTGTAAGGCTGATATGTAGCGCTCATTGTTTTCTTCTTTGATCTCTGACAGAAACGAACCAATAGAAATAAAGCACTTTGCTGGCATCTTACAAAAAGTCATTGTTGACTGTACACACAGTCATTGACACACACTTGCTTGGTTTGGTATTGGTTGAAATTGTTGCAGCTGGATGCAGTCCAAGAGACTGTTATTTTTTTCCCGAGAGTTAGAGGCTATTCGGAGATTGTGGAAGTATGTGATTTTCATAACATTTTTGCTTGTGAGACTCTCTTTTTTTCCAGGGAAAGGATCATCTCTTAAGTCTTCTTCATGTATGTACTACTGGCTTGACCATGATAAAGTCAAGTTCTTCTTTCATTGATTCAATAGTACAGAATAAGATGAAATTAAATGCATGCATTTTCCAGCTGATTTCTAATAATCACAAACCTGTCAATAGAATGTAGAAACAAACTGTTTACTTGTTTTTAAATGCTGTATTGTCTTTTGATTGATACATCTCAATAAGTGAAGTATGAAAAACCCTGGAGTGCTGCGCTTCAGTGGATGAAGCATTTTTGTCCCATAGGAGAAAAGTTGTAAAGTTCTAGTCAATGATGCTGTACTGAATAGTTGTTAAGAGGATAGATTTTTCTGTTCTGTGGAGATTTTCTTGCTTTGTTTTATTTTGCTTTGTTTGAGTTGTTTTTACCACTGTGAAACAGAACAGCTTAGGAGCTGTGACCTGCAACCCTGGAAGAAACTCTACTTGGTTAATGTGCAAAAGCGTCCTGAATTACCTGTCCCCAGTTCAGTGCTGAAGGGTTAGATACCTCCCCAGGTCCTGAAGCTTCAGCAGGCTGTCTTCCTTAGCACCGATGATTGGTGTGGACCTGCTGGTGATCAGGGAGGACTCCGGTGATCAGGGAGCACAATTCACTGAGTAAACAGTGCTGAGCTAACAAAAGGGCATTGTGGTGTGTTTGGCACTGTCCCACAGGCATTTCTGGCTTGGAGTCAGCTTGTTCAACACTGACTATGATGTTAGGTATCAGGCTTCATGCGTTTTGTTGAATAAATGGAGTAGGCTTTAGTCCCTTATTTTGTTCCTTTGTGAAAATGTTTAAGATGTATCTAAAAAGATAAAATGTTCTCATGGTATAGGTTGGCAAATTAGAGCTAATTTATTCACAGTGAATTATTTCCCTTTCACGACCATTGTTTATAAAACATCTCTTGATGTAGTAAAAATATCAAAACAAATCTTCAAGATACAGGGACAAAACTTGCTCAGGAATGATACTTCCTGTTATAATTCATGGAAGGAACTACAGAATTCTCTATAAGGTTATCTTTTGGGCACTGATTCCAGCTTTTATGCCCCATGACTACAGTATGAAAAATAATTTAGAAGAGTCATGTTTTTAGCTGTGTAGAAGAGTGAAAACATTGGGAGGCCAGCCTGAACTGCATAGCAAGGCCCTGTCTCAAAAATCCAAAAAACAAAAACTTGAAAACAAGTTTGACATGGAAGAATAAATTCTCGCCCATATATTTGTTAGTGTGACTCTAGTGAGGTCAGATACTGGCAAGAAGGATAAAAGGATAAAAGTCAGGGCAGAGAGATTGTTTTCTAAATGCGTACTACAACATGAAAAAAGTCAAGAGCTTTATAACTCAACCATAGTTTGTATAATGTTAAGATATATCAATTTCCATTCAGTTGAAAAAAATCATTTGATTCTATTAGTTTTTACAAAATCACTGTCATGTGTTTTCATTACAATTAAGGCCACTTGGTATTTCACAAGGAGGGATTTCAGCGTGGTTTCCTTTCTATGACCATTCAGAATTGACAACAATATCTCTACAACTTTACCCATAACCTATGATTGTTTTTACCACTCCCGTGCCACACAACTTGTATTTTACCATGCATTGTCTGATTCTATTGCAATGTGTTTTATTTAAAAGTTTTACTTTCCCAAAAAATGTAGAAGTTCCTAATGATCTCCATCCAAGTACCTTTCCCAGAGACTTATACTTCTCTAAGCAATTTACATACTCTCCAGTGCAGGTTGATGGTCTTACTCACTACTGAATTTCCATGTGTAGCACGGTGATTAGCACATACATAGTAGATGTTGAATACACATTTCTTCAATCTGTGAGTGAATGAGTAAAGAGAACTAAGCTCAGATGTAACTTCTCAGTGGTGTTTGCCTTCATCCATGTATTTGAAATTTAACAAATCGAGAGAGGTCAAACAGGCTCTTTAAAACAGTGCCATTCAGGATCACTTAATAAATGGTCAGTGTTCAGAGGATTTTAATAAGTTAATGTGGGGGATACTGTTAAGATATAGTATAATACTGATAACTTGAAATAGATTGATCAAAATAAGATATTTTGTTTTAGTGTTAAATATCGTCCTGCTTTCAAGATAGAAAATAGAAAACATCTTTGATAAATTAGAACAATTTAATAGTTGTCATATTTCTATATTCCACATTAAAAATTGTGCCTAGATATATATTATGTATTATATTATATGTATGCTTAGATAAACATGTATCTATACTTTTTACATATATATTCTATGGGTATGTACATGTATGTATGTGTGCATTTGTGTGCACCTACACACACACACACACACACACACATCCCTCCACAAATATGCTTGGTCCTCTTCCAAACCTTACATCTCACAAATTGGAATTGCAGGATTCTCCCCTAATCATAAAATTATTTATTTTTACTTAGGCTAATCCACGATTAAAATTCCATTTCTCTCGGGTTTCTGTAAATCAACAGTACACCAGAAAGCATTCCCTTTCCTGCTACTCCAAGGAAGGCTTGGAATGCAAAGAACTTGAAGGGAAAACACGGCCAGATGGAGATTTCTGAGCCTTTGTGGGCTGCTAAAAAACAGATCTTTAGCACAAACACAAACCCAAGTTTTTGTATTCCTAAAGCAAGGATTTTTATGTAATGCCAAGGAGCTCACTTTGATTTTGTTTGTTTTGGCAAAAGAAACAAAAAACTGCTTTAATCAGATAGTCATTATTTTGTAAAGGGACTGTATGAAAATTATGGGGATAGCTTTGACCTCACTAGTGATTAACTATAGTTCCTCAAAGTAACTTTTCAACAGAAATTCAACAACTAAATCTTCTCTGACATCATTATTTTCTAGATCTAGAATAAAAAGCTTCATTGGTATTTTTATAATGCAGTATATATTGTAATTACAGTTGTTCAGATGCAATACTTTTTTCAAAAGAATGACAACTGGTAATTTTTGTCAGTGATTTATGAGATCGTTTCCTTAAAAAGGTAGAACTACGACATATCAAGATTTAAAACATAAATATCTTGGAACAATCAGAAGAACAACATGGGAGAAACTGAGAAAAGCATTGAAACTCATAGAATAAGATGTCTTTCCAAGGTGAAGGTATGGACTTGTGTGTGTGTGTGTGTGTGTGTGTGTGTACAGTATTTTTTAACTCAGTCTCTGTAAAAGTGCTTTAGCTACATAAAGTTATCTAATACTAATATCATACTACCTGATCTATTAATAGTATTTTGCTTTTAAAAAGTTGTTGGTTTTATTCATTTGTACTGTACATAGTATTTTAGTACTGAAGATCTATTGGAATCAACAACAGCCATGTAGGACTTAAAATGACTGCTCATTTCTCAGTGTAAACAAAGTATGCATACAAAATAACAAAACTGGAGCTACTTACAAAATTCACCCCCACTAATCAATTAACCCTACTTTGAGTTCTGGGGAGGAAAAATAATGTCATGACATAAGAACAGAATACATTTAAAGCTTCCTGCAAGTTTAAGAGTTAAGTTGGAGCAGAATATCAGGCTTGAAGTAGAGGATATTTTGCCAATAGATGCCAAATACATGATCTAAATATAAAACTTGTATGTTTCTTGTTTTTTTTCTCTTCCTAGATGTTTCTGTTGGCATTAACATGTGCGTATGTGTCCAAAACACTATCTGGATCTTATATGAATTCCATGCTCACACAAATAGAGAGACAATTCAATATCCCGACCTCTCTAGTTGGATTTATTAATGGGAGTTTTGAGATTGGTAATAAACTATTTTTTGATTACTTCTTTTTGTATCTTATCTATGGATCTGGTCAGAATTCTGTTCTCTCTATTGCCTTTGGCTATTTTAGTCTGACTGAGTTATATGTCTTCTAAAACTGAATTGACTGACTAAGCTTGGAATATGCTTACAAGCAATTCAAATATCACTTCATATTAATCATCTTGTATCCTACCACTTTCCTTTTTATTATGAGTTTCTTGGTTTTCTGCCAAAGAGCATTATCTGGCAGAGTATTTAATGTATATTTAAATTTATGATTCAGTAATCCAAAGGGAAACTAAAGTTTCTGTCTTTGTATTCAGAAAGTATTGAGGGAGAACAAAGAAATTGTATTATTCTCAAGGGAAAAGCAATTTTTTTTTCCTTTTGTGTCTGAAAGATTGACAGCTCTTTCTACATGCAGAACATCAGGAGGGAAAAAAAGCCCTGCTTTCCTGACTCTCTGGACTTTATTTCAGAACCAGCACTTAGGGAAGAATAAAGTTTACTTTTCACTTCTGATTTGGGGGGATGACTGGAAAGTTGTGAGGACAGAGGGAAGGAAAGATTTCTTTGCAAACAAGGCTAAATAGAAATATTGGTGCTGCTCTTTGCTAGTTGTGTAATAATTTTGACTTCTTTCAAGGGGAAAATCGCCTTTAATCTATTTAATGGAAAATCATGATCAAGGAGAAGCAAAACTGAAATAAGTGATGCTTCGTCCTGTCCCCTGGGTGGTCAGGTTCCTCAAATCTTAGTCCTTTCCACGTCCTAGGTCCTGGAAACACAGAACTAACTTCTCAGGTAGTCCTTGTATAGACTCATCTCATGGTCTGCGGCGGGCATAGGTGTAAACGAATAATCTTGGTGTGGCCCAAATGGTTCTTCTATATATGTAAGGCCTAATAGGACCAAAGCAGAAAACACAGCCCCATTTAAGGAAGACAAGCCCCTGAAGGATGAGTAAAAGTTTTCCAAGTGGTGCAGTAAATGGAAAGAAATTTCAATAGAAGAAGAAGAAGCACAAGTGTGAAGGAGTCTACTAGCTTGTATGAAGAGCAACATTCAGCCTGATCCTATTGGTTATTAAAGTTTAAGGTGGCAGCTCTTACCCAGCACCTGGAGAAATGGGTGGGGGTGAAAAATGGAGAGAGACCTGTAGGCTTGCTGTGGAATTTACCTGTTGTCCTCTAGGTGAAAGAAAGTAGCAATGGATTAGAAGGGGTTACTAATCTTTCTGTGCTAAGAACCCCTTAGGCAATATGATATCATATGACCTTAGAATAATATTTAATCATAGTCCTTTAATTGCATAAAATAAATTTATATTGAAATTGAATTATCAAAATATTTAAACAACATATAACATAGTAACATGTTTGCATTTTATGAACACATTGAATGAGTTGTAATTTCAGGTACTTATTAGTATCAATAACCTTTTGTAATATCTGCAACTGTAGTTTCATGTGCAAAGACCTATTGTACCCCTATTGGTGACAGTTGGTAGGAAAATTATAAGTACTTCTGGCACTACTCTAGTTTATTGCTCATTCTAAAGGTAGAGTCAGATTCACTTTTTAGAAGGGTCATGCTTGTGACCTTGTTGGCATAGATTTGAAAGTAGAAAACCTGATTAGAGACAAAGAGCTAATGCAAAGGGAGAACCATCTGGGCCTGAACCAGGATGATATGAGTAGAAACTAAGAGAACAGAATGACTTAAGGAAATTTAGGAGCTTAATTCCAGAGAACTTTGTGACAGAAGAGAAGTAGCAGGTGGGGAAAAGGGCTTCCCTGGGTTTACAACTTAGGCAGTAAAGACTTTGGGAGGTGAGGCATGACTATGGTGATGGCTTCAGGGACGATGATGATTTTGTTTTAGGTAAATTGTGATAGTATCCTTGAGCCCATTGGGTAGTGACATCCATTGTGCAGTTATACATGAGTTTGAAGCCCTGGGAAATTACCTGGCCTGGAGCTATGGATTAGTGAGCACCCAGGTGCCTGTGAAGGTGAGAGAGAAGAAGATGTGACTCAGACAGAGGATGTCATATAAGTACAAGGGGCAAAGCATGGCTCTTTATTGTGTACCGGTGTTTAAGGCATAGATGGAAGACAAGGAACACATGAAAGTATTAAGAGAAAGAACAGTCAAAGAAATATGAGAAGAATCAAGATAGAATATGTAAGACAACAAGGGGGAAGCATCTACAAGAATTAATGCCTCAACAGAGTCAAACACATTAGAAATAAGCAGTTAGAGTAAGCATGGAAAGCTATGTTCCGGGCTTTATAGTGTGGAAATAATAGATAATCTTTGCCAGGGCACATTAGTTTAATAGCAGGCTTAGAAGCTATAAAGTAATGGAGATATCAGGGACTTTGAAAGAAAATAGGAAGCAAGGAATGAAATCTATGGATATAGATGAATGTTCTGGGAAGTTTGGAAAGAACACTAGACAATGTCCATAGAATAAAGTTCAGCAGAGTGGGAGAGAATTAAAATACAGAAGAGAGATTCTAGTTATTGGTGAAAGTTGATAGAAAATGGCATTGCCCAGGTGTTGTGAACGGCCTTGGATGGTCAGATGGGCCCCACACCCCTGAAACTGAAGGCAGACAGTAAGGTCACAGAGCAGGAAACCCACATATCTTTATAGTTTATTGCCCCAAATTTCTTGGCAAAGTACAAAATATTAACTATTTCTACCACTAGTTGGTGGGGACAGGTGGCTTGACGACAATGTTGAAGACCTGCAATAGTGCTGAGGCAAAAGTGAAATAGTTTACAGGTTCCAGCACAACTTACTTTTTGCTTTCATTTACTCTACAAGCAGCATTCCCGGTAGCCTTTACATACATTTACCTGTCCTCTCCCGTGACCCCTTGGTGATTATTTTACTGACGCAGCAAGGCAATACGAAAGAAACTCACCCCTAAATGAGGTGGAAAAATTCTTCCTGTGTTCTCTTTTCAAATTCATATAGATTCCAAACAGTGGGCTTCCAGAAACATCAGCTTCAATGCAGATGATGTTGATGATAGGGATTTTAAAATTACACTAGTGTGGCTGATGTAGCTATGGGGGGATGGGCACTCTCCTTACAAAATATCGTACGAACTGGCAGATCTTCTGTCTGTCAGGCAGGCTAGAGAGAAAAGAGGTGGAAAGAAGTCTGCAAAATATTCATTGCCACTTACAAAATTATGAACACCATGAGGAAAACAGTTGTTGGAATTTTCATAGCCCTTGAACTCATCATATAGATTAAAGATTATTGTAGGGGGAAGGCAAACATTGTTCATTGAGTGAAAAATGATTTGCAGAGAACTTACTTACACATTTGGTTCTTTCAGCTATTAATTCTGTACTTATCAAGAGCCCATCCATCAGAACAGTGCTTCTCAGCTAGTGGATAAGAAAGCTTTATCCTAAGTTATGGAGACAAAGTTTTATTGACTTTTGCCCTTTTCAACTCCCACCTGAGACCCAGTTGGAGAATTGGGAGTCCACTTTTTTTGTTTGTTTTGTTTTTTGTTTTTTTTTGAGAAAGGGTCTCACTATGTAGTTGAGATTGACCTGGAACTTACTATGTAGCTCAGGCTGGTCTCAAACTTGCAGTGATCCTCCTGCCTCAGCCTCCCAAGTGCTGGGATTACAGGCATGTGCCAACGCCCAGCCTAGCTTTATCCTAAGTTATGGAGACAAAGTTTTATTGACTTTTGCCCTTTTCAACTCCCACCTGAGACCCAGTTGGAGAATTGGGAGTCCACTTTTTTTGTTTGTTTTGTTTTTTGTTTTTTTTTGAGAAAGGGTCTCACTATGTAGTTGAGATTGACCTGGAACTTACTATGTAGCTCAGGCTGGTCTCAAACTTGCAGTGATCCTCCTGCCTCAGCCTCCCAAGTGCTGGGATTACAGGCATGTGCCACCACGCCCAGCCAGGAGTCCACTTTTTTTTACTTAACCACATTATTTGATCTAAGGGAAGAAGTAAAAATAAATATCTAACTTGATCGTATGGGACAATAATGGTATCCTTGAATAGTGAGTTACAAAATGTGCATATATCTGTATCTGACTTTCATTTTTCTTTTTAAGCACAGTAAAATATTAAAGTGTTTTGCAGAGCAGGCATCAAAGGAGAGGCCAGAGGTCACATGTGCTTAACTTTTGTGTCCCATATCCCAGAAGTATTCTTCAGTCTTTCAGGGAACTCCCTTCCTGTGCCTTCATTGAATAATAGGGTTCCACAGAGATCTTTTTATGTATTTGTTTACATTGTGAAATAGAGCCTTAGTTTAGGCAAAGGGGTTTTGTTCATTTAATTTTTAAATGCACTCATGCACTGGTCCTATTGTTTGAGATGGTTGTTATGCAATTATTAGGTGAGAGGATTAAGATTTTGTTAATACTTGCTGAAATATATATTCTCAATTTTTTTCTAGGAAATCTTTTGTTGATTATATTTGTGAGTTATTTTGGAACTAAGCTGCATAGACCTATAATGATTGGTGTTGGATGTGCAGTTATGGGATTAGGTTGTTTCTTAATATCGCTACCTCATTTTCTCATGGACCGGTAAGTATTTCAGTCTTTGATGATATTTTAAATTCACCTTTCACCTACAGGAAATGAGGTTTGGAATTTCCTGTCTAGGAACAATGCTTTCCAGAACTACAGAGTGCTGAAATAAGAAGAGGAAGATGTAGATTCTGTTCTCTTCCACCAACTGGTTTTGTGTATTTTACTGTTTCATCTCCACTAACACAGTCACATTTTGCCAGTTTGTGAGAGTTTTCTCTGGGACACTTCATTCAGGAAGATGAATCTGATGAAAATATTCTTAGGACCTGCAAGTATGTGGGATTACCCCTTGCTCAGGCCTGGTTAGACACTGCTAATTACAGTGTGGTTTGGTTTGCCTGTAGGTCAGCAAGACACATACCATTTTGCACATTAATTTTTATTTTAATTTTTGCCAAAACCTTATATATTCAAAATTATAAAAATAAAAATTTATTAAAATTTCCTTTCCCTTATTCCTGTCTTCCAGAGGCAGCCACTTGCAAATCTTTCAGCTCTTTCTTTTATTTGCCTCTTTAACTTATTAGCTTTTAATACTTCAGTTATGCAATACACATTAAATTCCTTCTATAAAGTCATATTCACTATTTAATTTTTATTTCTGGAAATGTTTTGCACCAATGAATCACGCTGTTATCT
>NW_022900931.1:17496935-17622242 GCF_012274545.1 Fukomys damarensis
TTTTTTTTTCCTTTTTTTTTTTTTTTTTTTGGTACCGGGGACTGAACTCAGGACCTCATGCTTGCAAGGCAGGTGCTGGAACCACTGGGCTAAATCCCTGGCTCTCCTTTGTTACATAATTTTTATTTTTTTCCTGAATTTAAGAATTGCTTAATTTTTTAAATTTCATTTTAGTCTGAGCTTTCTCTCACTAATTACTCACCATTTAATAGGGCCAATGTCTTCTCAGTACAGATCAGAGTTTCATTTTTCTTTTGGCAATACATCTCCCATTACCTCCTCTATAACTCCTGAGAGCTGTCCTGGTCTGCTGCACTGTTGGTCCCTTGGAATTTTCCCTCATTAATATCCTTTGGAATTTGCTTTACCTCTGTCTTGCATTTAGATACTCATCTCATGGGTGAAATGTCTTCTGCTTTCTCTTTTACTCTCACTCCTTTCTGTACAGAAAGTACTATGAAGGACAGTATAAAACTTATGACCTCATACTTCTGAAAATATTTTACTTCCATGTTTAATTGATAATTCAGCTAAGATAAAATTCTAAGTAGGAAATAGTTTTCTAAGGGATTTTCAAGACATTGCTTCAAAGGTTTTAATTTGTTTCCATTCTTTGTGTTAGTGATATCCTATGCCATGCTCATCCCTGTGGTCAAGAGTTATTTTGGCTGGAGATATTGGGTTTGTCTTTTAAACTCCTGTGTCATCCACAGCCACCCTGGGCCAGTGGAGTAAGTTGCTGAGAGAGACCAAAGATGTACCCATGCCTAGTGAGAGACAAGGGTTATTAAAGGATCAACAGGACATGATAGGGTTAATTGAGACTTACTAGCAGAAAAGGATAGATTCTAATGAAAGTGGGTCAGACAGGAAAGCTACTAGAAGGTACTTGCAATGTCTAGGAGCCATAAACTGGATTAATCAGAAAGTCTGGGATCATAAGTTTGGACAGGGTAATCCCCAGAGAGAGCTTGAAGTATTCAGTTGGAGCCAACTTAAATACAGCACTAGACACTGCTCTGTTCTCCCCAAGTAGTTATTGCAATGAAGGGGCTGTTATACAGTGGCATCATTAGCTTGCTTTGGTCCATTTTATGACCAGCACTCCCAGGAAAAGCTGACTTCACATCTGGTCAGGAAGGCGTTTTCGACAGCAACACTAAAGTATCCAGTTTTCAGCACGGCTCAGATATTACTTATCTGTACCTTCCAGCTATCCTCGTACAATGTTCCTTTGATTTGTCGAGAGTTTTGGGAACACAAAAGGGCCAAAGTTTCAGGGACACAACGTTTAATGCCCTAGTTGTTTTCTTTTCAGGGACAATAAAGCTACAAAATCTGAAATTTATAATTGTCCTAAAATTTACGCTTTTCCTCCACTGTGCTAGATACTTTCAGTCTGGACATTTGGCAATTT
This sequence comes from Fukomys damarensis, assembly GCF_012274545.1. Taxonomy (NCBI): domain Eukaryota; kingdom Metazoa; phylum Chordata; class Mammalia; order Rodentia; family Bathyergidae; genus Fukomys; species Fukomys damarensis. Next base: position 17,498,353 of record NW_022900931.1, read on the forward strand.
CATGTTTTTTTGTGTTTTTTTTTATAATCTCTTCCTCCCTCCACCTCCTCTTACTCTGTATTTTCACTGTTTTTCTCCTTCTACACCTTCTACTATTTGAATAACGGACATCTTTTCCCATGGTAATTTTCTTCCTCTGTCCTCACTCCTCAGAGTACAGCTATTTGGTTTGCTTCTGCCTTTAACTATCATATTTGTCCTCCATATATGTGGCCTCCATATATATTGATTATCGATTAGTATTTGAAAACAACAATGATAAGCTAAACTCTGTATCCTTGTGTAGGACTTATTTAATGGAAGACTTCTTCATAAGGGTGATTGAGCAGGGACTAGATATTTTTCAGATGGCTCAGAACTATGGAAAACCTGCTAGTTATCCTAGGCAGTGATCATTCATCCACCTATCTGTTGCATGGAAAATAGAAGCTTGGCTACTGGCCAGATGGAATTGAGAGTTTCGCTGTTTAGTATGGAGATTTTTTTTTTTTCACTTAATATCCCTAGTTTGTAGTTTGGCCTCCCTGCCTTCAATGTATCTGTCCCGACTTGCTAGATTCAATGGACTCTTTAAGTGAGAATGGCGATGTGTCTCTGGGGTCTAACTTAAATACACTTTAAATCAAGTGTTCACACTTTCCTAGCATTTGGCTCTTCCCCACTCCTGTTAGTATCTTGCCTGAGGCTCTCCAGGAAAGTGTGGCCAGGATTCGCTTGCTTTTTTGAAGACATATATGGTTATGTTTCTAATTTCTTCTGATTCAGTGACCATTTACTTATCTACTGTTTCATTTTCAATTTTTATTGAACTCCTTCTTATTATCAAATCTCTCCAACCTCTTCATCCTTGTGGATTATCCCTTTTTCTTCTCCATTTTAAAATCCTTTTACTGTCATTTCATGGATGTGTTGAGAATAAATGAACTTTGAATGAGTAAGTGAATTTTAAGGAGATACATTAACAAACAAGAACTATTTTGTCCTCAGTTATTTTCAAAGGGATCAGAAGTTTCTAAGGGAAGAGTTTTACTGTTCTTTATTTTCTATTCTATCCAAGACACTGCTAAATATATTCAACTCTTATTTACATTCCTTCCACTCTGTGCAAAGGTCTTGTTTTCTTTGAAGCTATTGTGTCCCATAGGATTATGAGCAGGGAGGTAGAAGTCTTTGTTCAGAATTCAATGAGTTCATAGTCAAACTGTGTGGGTATGACAGGGCACTTGTAAGAGGAAGGTATTTTGACCCTTTTGATTTTTGTTCTGTAGTATTGAAATTAACATAATTAGGGGTATCCAAGCATAACACTCTAATTTATGTGGAACTCAGAAGGGCAAATTTATTTTGGCTTTCTCTTATCTAATAAACACATAGAAAGAAATCCAGCAAAGTTTCTAACAAAGACTTCGCTGGAAATGTTTTCCTCTACTCTTGTAGCATGCAATTTACTTTCTGAGAAAGGACATGTGGCTCCTGTGGTAATTTGTCTAAGTTAAGTAACTATAGTTATGAACTCTTTTGTTCTTATAAGAAAAAAAGTCATTACTTTATGTTGTCCAGTGACTGAAATTATTCCAAGCCCCCTTATTACAATGGGAATCTTTTTTTTTTCCTCCTCAGAATTTAAAGAACACAAGATAAATTATTACTGGGATTCCCAGAAGGTAGAGGTTTCCTCATAATAAAATCTCAGAAAATCCAAACTTAAGACACTTGTTTTATTATGATTTTTTCCCCAAAAGCTTTTATCTTCTTGATTATATTTTATTGAGTCTCTTATTTTTCTTACTTTTTGTTCCTCATTCCACAATTATTTCCAGGAAAAATCACTGAATGCTGCAGTTAGATAAACTTAAAGTTATATCATTTACATACAGGCAAAAGCTAACTATGAAGGGCTGACACATTTTCATTGAGTTGCAAGTTCTTTTGATGATATCACCTTATGGTAACTGCAGTGGCAAAGATGGGAAGAAATCTTTCCCAGCTTTGGATGTTGTGATTTTTTTGTGGCAGGAGTCAATATCCTGCAAAATGTTCACATTGTCCTCATTTATTCCCCAACATAAATGTTTCCTCTATGTTCCTACAGATACGAATATGAATCTACAGTTTCACTTTCAAGCAACATGTCCTCCAACAGTTTCTTGTGTACAGAAAATGGAACTGAGATTTCAAGACCAACACAGGACCCAGCAGGTTGACTATTTTTTATTGCTTTCTGTTCAGTGAATTTCAAACTAAGTGCTTTCTGTTCCAGAGCTTTGAATGAGATATTAAGTGAGTAAGATAAAAGAACCAAAGATACTTTCCCCTCTTCAGGAATTCTGGAAGGGATCACAGAGGGGAACAGGCATGTCTAATAATACAGAATGTTATTTTTCTTATAGTTGCATCTATTATAATTTCCTTCTCTATTCCTTAAAAATGGTTATTTAAAAGATACCCATCCTAGGATCACTGTAAAGTTAATCCCAGATAGGAAAATGTCTTAGGAGAATGGATTTATGGTCATGATTTCATTTATGGAGCAAAATTCAAAAGATTTGTGATATACCACTGATGTTCTGCAGCAAGGAAAGCAGATGAGTATGCTAAGGTTCAGAATTCCTCTATTCCCTTTCCACTACTAGCAACTTATCTTTCTGTCCCTTCTCCCCTCTCTAGCAGAGACACTGCTTCACAAGCTAACACAATAGCAACGCCCTTCTAATATCCTGCAATCCGGGCATCCAGGTGTTGGCTGCTGTCTCTTTGTAGCTCAGGGAACTAAAGAATCTTGGTAATACTTAGTCTGGAGGTGACTCTGCAGACTTACTTCAGGTTAGAACATCTCCTCCATTGCAGGGGACTTTTTTCTGCTGGATTCATGTCACCAGTAATCCCCAAGACTGGGAATTTCACTGCTACTATAGAACAGTGGGAACCAACATAATTTCAGAGTTAAGGAATAGCTGTCTCAGAAACTCTAATCAAAAACATCTCCCCACGGAAACAAAGGGAAACAGAGACATCAACAGTGGTCTGTGTACATTTCTTTTATTTTAATTTGTTTTTATTGGTGCATGTTACCGGTACAGACTAATGAGATTCATAGAGCTATATTCGTCCGTGCATATAATATCTTTTTGTTATTTCATCCCTGTTCCTTCCTTTCTCTTCTCTCCAACCTCCTTCCCTGTTACTAGAAAACTACCTTTTAGTTTTTTGTCCTCTCTCCTTTCTCTTTGTATTTGTTTTTATCTATTTATTTTTGGATTTCTTACATAAGAGAAAGCATGTGACTTTAAATTTTCTGAGACTGGCTCACTTCACTTAACATGATAGCCTCCACTTTCATCCATTTTCCTGCAAATTACATGCTTTTCTTTGTTATAGAAAAATAATATTCCATTATATATGTATATGTAACATATATCCTGCATTTATGTATATATATATATATATCATATATCCTCCACGTTATACCCCTCAATACTTACTTTATCCATTACTTTACTTTATTCCACATTTACTTTATCCATTAATCAATCTATTGTTAGTCATCTCTATATTCATTTATTAGGATGGTTTTTATAAAAGACTCAGGCAGCTGCCGGGTTTATCAAAATCTTCCCACACCTTGGTTTAATTCCAGGAAAATGTATTGATCTTTTCATCGCCTGATATTTACATTTTGTCCTCGAATAGGCATAAAATTTGCCTATGACCTTTAGACCCAAAACATTATGCTCACCAGAGCATTATGCTGAATACCTAGAAATAGAGGCTATGATTTTTTAAAATTGTAAATAAATGAGATAGATCTCATGAGAAATTTTCCAACCCAGCTGTGCTCTGGACACTCACCTGTATGGGCAGCATTTAGCCAGTTTCTAGGAGGTGAGAGTACATTGGCCTTCTATTCCCTGAAAACATGACCTCATAGAGTTTCCCCAGGGTTTGACAGCTTTTGGGGGGCTTAGAACTACAATGGCAAATGTCACAGTGTGTGACCACAGTGGCTTAGAGGATAGAATTACTTGGAGATAAGACTTAGTTCAATCACCAAGAGGCCCCAAAGTGCTATCTCAACTGAGATCACCTAGTATTAAGGAGAATTGCAGGAGAAGCCCTGAAGCCAAGAATTCTCCAGTTTTTATTTAGAATATCAGTGGAAGAGACAAAAGCAGAAGAAAGTTGGAAAAAGGAGCTGTCTCAAGACTAGACAGTTTTCTTGGAGAAAAGGGAAGACACAACATCTTTCACAAATCTAAACTTCCTGTTGTTTAACCATTCATTTTTCATAGAATCTGTGTCCTTTTGCCCCACATTTTAACCATTCACTCTTCTCAGAGCCTGTGTACTTTTGTTCCATAATTTAACCATTTATTCCCTGGCTAAGTTCCGCACATTTCTCCTTTTTTTGTTTTATAGAATCAGGCTTGGGGAGAAAGAAAGAAATATAGCGTAGATGGGTACTGGGCTTGATGTAGGAAAGTCATTCATGGCCTCAGCACAGTATCCACCAGAACAGCGTACAAAGGCCCTGGAGGACTGTAAGAAGAAACAACCAAAACATAAGTCTAGGAGTAATAAAAATCCAAATTTGAAGGCTGAGGCCAGAAAACCAATTTGGGGGGTTCAGCCAGTAGGCAATATCATCAAGGTGACTTAAGATGATATTGTGAGCTTCCCTTTGTAAATTATGAAGTGGGGCTTGTAGTCCGCTCTGAAGATTAGTAGTGTCTCCATCCAGATTTGTATAAAAGACCCCTTGGAGAAGGTGTTGGACTTCCTCTTAGGACTCTGAATGGTTAAATGGGATAGATGAGATACACACAGACTGGCTACCAGCACCACAACTAAGATAACTGTGTGGCCAAAGAACTTGGTGATGTGAGTTGAGCCAGCTGACTGTTGCCTTAAAGGGCCTCAAGTTACAGGAAGAATTTTTTATCAATGTTGGTCTCAGTTAGCTGTTCAGAAGTAATATTCTAGAAATAGCTGTTAGTTTGAGCAGTTTGAATGGAATGATTTAAGGTAACTGCAATAGTTGTTGTAGCTGTCTCATAATGAATGTCCAGTAAACATTTTTGTCTGATAAGTTTAAGTGTTGAGGCAATTTGTTCAAGGGCTTGATTTTTTCACCCATTCTCTTATGAGATCGGTAGGGAACCAAGCTTTGGTCCATTGTCTGAGTACCATAATGTGAATAATGTTTAATTGAGAGATGTTAACCATTATTTATATATCATTCAGCTACTAAATGATAAGGACTAAAGTAACTACTATCAGTGATACTGGAACTATGTATAATAGAAATTCTTTTGTCAGGAAATACCATTTTGGGGTAACAGGTGCCAATGACTGGAACAGCCAGAGTGGCTGAAGTTCCCCCCACAGTCCCATAAGGGACTGAGAGGTGGTGGTTAAGTTTATCTGTATATGAGGTGTCATTAGAGCAAAGAGGAGAGCTTGGGTTTTTTGTGTAACTCTATCTAAGACAGGTGGGGTAAGAACATGAGCCCAGTAAGCCACGTCACTTACTTGAGAGACATATGTCAGCTAAAGAGAACTTTTATCCTTATAATTTTGGAATTGCGAGCGACTTACACAATCTTTTTAAGGAACAGGTTTTCAAGAGTGAAGGAAATTCTTGTGCTTTGCAGCATCTTTTCAGCTGCGTGGTGAGTTGTTTTTCTGTACTGCTATGAAATTTTTGGACTCACACTGTAGAAAATGTAAAGTCTTATTAAAGTCTTGGTCCATATTTGCCTGTTTTGTTTTATAGGCTGAGTTTTGAGGAGCACTGCATGTCTTGCTTTTTGTCATTGATCAGTCTAGGTATGTTGGCTGGCCATGCAGAAAACTTGTGTGTAGTGTTCATTTTAGAAATGGGAGTTATGGCCCGTGTCAACCAAAGAGGAGGGCTGAGACCTGGGAAGAAGCGATGAATAGAGTCAAGCCCATACCCCCATAACCTTCTCTGAGCAGCAAGGAGCTTTTAGAAGGAATAGTCTGGGCTCAATCAAACTAACATGATCAAAGCTCAAAATTACCAAGCATAAAGTTTTTTTTCTATAAATTTGATCCACCACAAGCCCTTTTTCAATATATTTGAGCCTTCCTGTTCTGCTGTAATCTCTTTCTAGGAGGCAAAAAACTTTTATCACACAAAATCTTCTCAAACCAACAATGTAGCTCTTATACTTATAGCTTTCTTTATATATATTTTTAATCTATCCTAATTACTATAAAATTTCTATAACAAATTGGGTCTGGCCACTTAGATTTTAAGATGTCCTGTTTCTCTCTCCTTTTTTTCTTTATTGGGCTCAGATTGTTACTTTTATATTTGACTGTCTGCTGAGACTTTCAAATAACCTTGAATCAGTACTCTTATCTTCTACCAGCAAGAAGCAGTGAGAAGAACAAGTTAACCCTGTAATTACAGCTTAAGAATTTTATAACAACAAGAAATGTTTTAAGCATATTAAACAAAAGTACCAACTTAAATTGGAAGCCAAAAATAAAATTGTTAATCAGCTAAGATTGGTAACAATGGGCTCTTGTGACTGTGGGTTGGATTTCATGCCAGAGCAAGAGCATTTTATGATCGACTCCATTTTTTTCAGGAGTTGTATCTTTCAGGAGTGTGAGGAGTTGTGTCTTTCCTCTCACTTCTTGAAATAGGGCTCCCCTCTTTGTCAAATTTGGAGCGGCGCAGATTGGCTCAATGATATCCTTTTATACATTTAAGCCATTTTTGTTTGGTTTGATCTTTTTTCCTCTGTTTATTATTTTTACAATCCTTTTGAAGATGTCCCTCTCTCACAATGATAACATTCCCAGGACCTCAAAGCTGCAGCAAGAACTTGGGCTTTATGGGATCCTGTCCTTACATTTTACCAAGCTTTCATCATTTTAATAATACTTAAAATTTTTCCTTTAAGAAGTGTCAGGACTTTCTGACAACCAGAACTGGTATTTTTATATGATAGTTGAAGGATCACCACCTAGAGGCAATATCTATAATCTAATTTTCTATCTTGGCTCATTGATGAGGTTATTTGGTCATTGCAAGTTACTGTTTTATTGTTCTTGCATTATTTTCGCTGTTACTCAAACAACAATTTGGGATATTCTATGGCTTCTATATGGATGGAGTATTAGACGGAGTGGGCTACTCAAAAATGGGGTGGGACGCATCTCCCTCTCTCCTAGGGCCTGTTGAATGCAGGAGCAGAACTTTCTGGTGAGCCCTGACTGTAAGAGAAGTGAATTTACTTGTCTAGACACTAGACTCCAGAGGCAGCAAAAGCAAGGCCTTGATGTATACTGTTGTAAAAGCAGCCACGATAGGCACACTGGAGTTGAGCAGCAGTGTTCTTTTATTTTTAATCATAAGAGTTTGTCCCCACATTGTAGGATTTTTCATCCCATTTTTATGTCTAACTTTTGAATATCAGTTAAAAACTTTTAAATTATTGCATATAGATAACGATAAGGATTGTATTTGTAAAACCAATTTTGCTACCATTTTGTTTGCCTAAAAACCTGAATGAAAACATGACACCAGCTTTAAAGGCATCTTTTCTTTTACCAACTGATTTAAATTAGCCCACTATTAAGCTATGTAAACCAAAAAGCATTTGGATTAATATCATGAGTGTCTATTTAGCTAAAAATCAATTTAAGTTAGGACTTTTTGGGTAAATATATATGTGTGTGTGTGTGTGTGTGTGTGTGTGTGTGTGTGTGTGTGTGAAAGTTAACACGAGGAAAGAAACATATATATTAGCCTAAATATGACTTTTATATTACCAGACTTTAAAGCTTTTATTTGCAAGTGCCCTCTAAATCTATTAGTTTTTATTCTGTAATGAACTTCATTCTGGATCATTCTCTTAAGAACCAGAAGTTTGCAAGGGCAAAAATAAAAGGAAAAATAAGAGTCACACAAGCTCAAAAATCTTGAATGAAGCAGCTGTAAGTACCTTATCCAGTTAATAAACAAATTAACAGGCAAATGACCAGATAAGGTAATATACGCAACACATAAAAGAGTAATATTTAATTGGAGTGCACTCTAAAATGTTTTTGGCATTGCTCTGAACCTTTATAACAATACTGATAGGAGTTCCAATTTTTTTGATAGTTTTATGCCAGTTTAGCACACATTTTTGGCTTGACTTTTGTTGCTTTGCCCCTTTTTTTCTTCTCTCATTTTCTCTTTTTCCTTATTTATTTATTCATTCATTCATTCATCCTGGAGTCAGATTTTTTTAAGAGACATTGTGAATCTTGCTTACATGTTTTTCCTTCTTAAAATTTGACCCATTTCGTAGGCAAAGCATGAGGAATGAAAGTAAAACAGCCAAAAGAAAACCAAATGAACTACTCACTTAGCTATTGGACAGTTAAAAGACCTCTGCGCTGATAACCCAAACCTTCGATCTCACTGGAAAAGTGCCAGGCTATCCCACGGCTGACTATGTTCCCTTGGCAGGATTATGAATCAGATGCTTCCTGTTCTTCTTCCAGACTTGGAAGGTCGTTCCACCAATCTGCAGCAGGCAGTTTTTCTTCACATGGGGCACCACTGGTCACACTGCACAACCGTGGTGGCATAGAGGATGAATGATCACTCGGAGATGAGACTTAGTGCAGCGATCGAGGGGCACAAAGGGGCTATCTCAACTGAGAGCACCCAATGAGTGAGTCTCCCAGGAGAAGCCCCAAAGCTGAGAACTCTTCAGGTTTTATTTAGAATATCGGTGGAAGTGGCAAATGTAGACGAAAAACAGTTTGTGAAAGAAGCCATCTCAAGGATGAGCAGCTTCCTTGAGGAAAGCAAAGTGATAATGGCCAGCCACAACCTGCTTCACTAGCCTAAACTTCTTGTTGCTTCAGTATTCATTTCTCATAGAAACACGTGTCTCTGCCCTGCAGGTGAGCCATTCACCTCTCCCTGGGCTGGTGTGTTTTTGCTTCACAATGTAACCACTCACTCCTTGGCTCAGTCCCTCACAGGCAAAGACACAGATATTCATCCCAGCGTTCTCTCCTTTTCCCTTTCAATTCCCTGTGGTCTAGTATTATTGTACTATTAATTAGCTGCGACTCCAGTGACCGAAGTGAATTAATTTAAACTTATTTGACATGAGAAAAGGGAAAAAATGGAAACAAAGTCTTTGTAAATAGGGAGAGGTGGAGGGGTTGAAGCGAGGTGAGTGGAGAAAAATAAGAACTAAGATATAACATGTAAAGGCACAAATTCCCAATGATGAATGTCATCGTATTGTATACCTGATATGTACCAATAAATGAAGAACGAATAAAAAAAGTTATTTGATGGTCACAGTATACAATAGGCTCTTTAGGAAAAAAAAATAGGTATGATCACTACCCAGAGAGATAGTTTTAGTTTCTATGAAGTAATCAAAGTTGTAGGGAATCAAACTTCAGGACAACGTATGTTTAAACCTTATATAGAATAAATTATAGAGGATTTTTTAGTGTATTACGAGTGTGTTTTTTTTCTCCCCCGAAGTTGTACAGGAATAGGGTAGCACTCTAACAGCTAACTGGTTCCAGGCCTTGCTGGTAAACTGAATCTCTGAGGGTGACAGGAAATCTTGCTTTTTAGAGTTTGTCAATTTCTATGGTGTAAATACTATTAAACAACCAATGTGTTGGCACTAAGTACTAAATGAAAAAGTATGTGTAGTAATCGCTCTCATTTGAGTAGTTACTGGCTGAAGCATACCAGTTATACTTGTCTGTGTCTAAACATTCTCCCTCCTCTCAAAAAAAAAAAAAAAAAAAAAAAAAAAAAAAAAAAAAAAACAAGAACAAGTTATTCATTGCTGACATAGTAATATAAGTTACTGAGAAGGGGCCATGGTGATAAAGGAACCGAAATACAGAAAATTACAAATTAAGTATCACTAACACTTTACTTTCAAAGCACTAATGCTGTTGTTTTTGTCTGTTTTAATACAGCGTGTGTGAAAGAAGTCAAATCATTCATGTGGGTGTATGTACTAGTGGGAAATATCATACGTGGAATGGGTGAGACACCCATCATGCCTTTGGGTATTTCCTATATAGAAGACTTTTCCAAATCTGAGAACTCTCCATTGTATATTGGTAAGCCTGAGAATCTACCTTAGCTCCTTTTGAGGACAGCAAGTTCCTTGCGAGGAGAAATTGTTCATTTGGACTCAATATTTCCAGAATGATGAGCCAAGTGCCTTGGCATATTGGACCAAGCTCTTTGAATGGAGCAATTATATGCTCACTCCCAATAAGCCACTTTTCTACTGATCTTTTGTTATGGAAAAATACCACAAGTCTAGTGCCCTTTGAGTCCTATGAATCTTGTATATCCTTGATGTCACACTATGTCCACCTGTTGAGACTTACCAGGATTTTTGCTAAAATGTTCCTTAGATTCAAATCACTATTTTCACTACCTACAGTTTTATTCATTTCCATTACTTATCCAAAAGTTACTATTCTTTATTATTCATTTTATATCTAGTAATTTATAATCTCTTATACACATTCTCACTGTATAATCTTTTTCAAATACTGTTTAAGTCATCTGTGCACTACAATGTTCACAACAGTCACTGGCTTCTTATTTATTAAATCTGATCTTGTATTTATCATGGCTCTGCACCCTACTAATCTGTGTAGTTTTCTATACAGTTTTCCTTCATCTGACTTCACACTTTTAGTTATGAGTCTTGAAACTACCTTTGTAAAATCCATGCCTCACTTGGCCTACAGTCAATTTAAATCCTACCTTCTTAGATGACTCACAGCTTCCTAGTCTTAATTTATTACCAAAATTTGCTTAGATTCTTTAGTTGTTTCATCTATATTTGATCATAAAATCATAAATGACTGTAGTGATAGTTTTCTATTAATGTAGACACATATTTTTGACAGCCAAAAAAGTCAAAGTGGGTGATAGAAAATAGTAAGAAGCTGGGTGTGGTGGTGCATACCTTTAATCCCAGCACTCTGGGAGGCTGCAGTAGGAGGATAACAAATTCAACCCCAATCTAGCCAATTTGTCAATTTAGAAAGATCCTGCTCAAAATTAAAAAGGTGAATCATGACCAAGTCGGATTTATTCCAGAGATGCAAGGGTGGTTCAACATACGAAAGTCAGTGAATGTAATACATTATATTAACAAAGTCAAGGACAAAAACCATATGATCCTCTCAATAGATGCAGAAAAAGCATTTGATAAAATTCAACACCCATTCATGATAAAAACCCTGCAAAAAATTGGAATAGATGGTCTATACCTCAATTTAATAAAGGCTATTTATGAAAAACCATCAGCCAACATCATATTGAATGGCCAAAAACTGAAAACCTTCATGTTAAAATCAGGAACAAGACAAGGATGCCCACTATCACCACTTCTCTTCAATATAGTTCTGGAAACATTAGCCACAGCAATTAGACAAGAGAAAGAAATTAAAGCAATAAAGATAGGAAAGGAAGAAGTTAAACTATCATTATTTGCTGATGATATGATACTCTACATTGAAGATCCAAAAAACTCCACCAAAAAACTTCTAGACTTAATTGACAGATTCAGTAAAGTATCTGGATACAAGGTGAATACCCAAAAATCAATAGCCTTTCTATACACAAATAACAGACAGACAGAAAGAGAAATAAGGGAAAAAATTCCTTTTACAATAGCATCCAAAAAAATGAAGTATCTAGGAATCAATCTAACAAAAGAAACAAAAGATCTCTACACTGAAAACTACAGCACTCTGAAAAAAGAAATCGAAGAGGATATAAAAAAATGGAAAGATATCCCCTGCTCCTGGGTAGGAAGAATCAACATAGTGAAAATGGCCATACTACCGAAACTGCTATATACATTCAATGCAATGCCAATTGAAATTCCAACACTATATTTCACAGAACTAGAAAAAAGAATCCAAAAATTCATTTGGAACCACAAGAGACCTAGAATAGCAAAAGCCATTATAGGCAACAGTCACATGGCACCAGGTGTAACAATTCCCAATTTGAAACTATACTACAAAGCCACTGTGATAAAATCAGCATGGTACTGGCAAAGAAATAGGCCTGAGGATCAATGGAACAGACTGGAAGACACAAAAACAAATGCAGATGTACTCAGCTACCTCATCTTCGACAAAGGAGCTCACCATCCTCAGTGGAGGAAAGATAGCCTCTTTAATAAATGGTGTTGGAAAAACTGGATATCAACCTGTCACAGATTAAAATTAGACCCTTATCTTTCGCCATGCACTAAATTAAAATCCAAATGGATTAAAGATCTAAATATTAAAACAGAAACATTAAACTTGCTGGAAAGTAAGTTAGGCAGAACTCTGGAAGACATTGGTATAGGAAAAGACTTTATGAACAAATCCTCAGTAGCACGGGAACTAGCAGAAAGAATCAACAACTGGGATCTCATCTTACTAAAAAGCTTCTGTACTTCAAAAGAAACCATTAGCAGAACTAAGAGACAATCTACAATGTGGGAAAAAATTTTTACCAGCTGTACCTCAGACAAAGGACTATTATCAAGGATATATAAAGAACTCAAAACAATCAGTCCCCCCAAATATAAAGACCCGATCCAAAAATGGGCATCCGAAATGAACAGACATTTCTCATACAAAGAAGTGAAAGCAGCAAGAAAATATATGAAAAAATGTTCCACATCACTGGTCATTCGAGAGATGCAGATGAAAACAACACTGAGATTCCACCTCACCCCACAAAGAATGGCTGCTATCAAGAAATCACACAATAACAAATGTTGGCGGGGTTGTGGGGAGAAAGGAACCCTCCTCCATTGTTGGTGGGAGTGCAGACTAGTGCAACCACTATGGAAATCAATATGGAGATACCTCAAAGAGCTTGGACTGGAGGTTCCATTTGACCCAGCCATCCCTCTGTTGGGTATCTTTCCAAGAGAACTAAAAGAATCATATCACAGAGAAGTATGTGCACCCATGTTTATAGCGGCACAGTTTGTAATAGCTAAATCTTGGAAACAACCTATTTGCCCATCCGTTGGAAACTGGATAAAGAAGTTGTGGTTTTTCTATAAAATGGAATATTACTCAGCCATAAAGAGCGAGAGAATAGATTCATTCATAGGAAAATGGATACATATTGAAGATATACTCCTAAGTGAAATAAATAAGTCCCACATGTGTAAATACCAAATAGTTTCCCTGGTGTGAATATTCTGCAACAATGCATAAGATTCTAATAAGATTACTGACATTTAGAAATGGGAGGAAAGGAGCTAAAGGTGTAGGGAAGGTGTGATACGTAGGGGAAGAACAAAAAGGGAAAAGAAAAAAATGTGAGAGAATGAAAAGATGAAAATAAAGTGTTTGTAGATGGGGAGGGGAGGAGGGGGTGAAGGGAGGGCAGAGGTAAGGGGAAAAAAATGAGAATCAAGACTTGCCATGTAAAGGTACATGATCCCAAAAATGAATGTAACTGTACTGTATCCCTAAATGTACCAATAAACTCAATAAAAAAAAAATTAAAAAGGTGGGAGGCAGGGGATGTAGCATACAGCAAAAGCCTTAGGTTCAAATTCCACTACCACACACACACACACACACACTCACAGACATATACATAATTAAGATAGATTTTTAAAAATTTTTTGTTTTGTTTTTGTTACAAGGGATTGAACTTGGGACCTTGTGCTTGCCAGGCAGGTGGCAGCACCACTGAGCTAAATCCTCCTCCCAATAGATTAAAAATTTTAAATCACTAAGTCATTGCCCTAAATAAGTTTTGACACTTTTTCAGGATTCACTAATATTGCAATAATCATTTTCAGTATTTTTAATATTCAATATTTTCAAATTCTTTTACATACTTTTATTGAAAGAATGCAAGCATTCTTTGACAATAAATTAACACCTTGCTGGCTGTGATGGTGTATCCCTGCAACCCCAGCACTTAGGAGGCTGAGGCAGAAGGACTGCCACTAATTCAAGGCCAGACTGGACTGCATAGTAGTTTAAGGCCATCCTGAACTACATAACAATGCCCTGTCCGAAAACAAAAATAAATAAATAAATACCTTTCTACGATACATATTACTTTACCCAAAAATTACCAAGATGCATAATATAGTTTCTTGGTGTACAAAGCTGAACAAACTATAGGTCCATATAAGCTTAATAAATATATAATTATATTACTATCTTATATATGCATTGCATATGTACAATGAAATAACTAAATCGATAGATATAAATCAAGAAAACAGTTCCATGGATAGTTCTGGGGTTTAGGAGAGAACATAAAAGCTAGATAAAAAGTTTGAGCATTATCTATCCAGAAGCAATACAGATACATACATACATAAATACGTAGTGGATCTAGCACAGAATGCTGGGGCATACATCTGTCTAATCAGTAAGTAAGAGGAAGAAAATTCAAAGGAGCAATCAAGAGGGGAAAATGAAGCAAATATATAGTTTTAGGAGGAAAATGACAAAAGAGAACTTGCCCAGCAATGTCCAATGATTTAGAGTTAGGAGGACAGAGATCAAAAGTAGATTCTGAATTCATGACAAAGATATCACTGTGCCACTTGAGCATTTTGAGTAAAATGTAAGAAGGTTTGAGAAAATTGAGTTCGAGATGAGGAAGCAGAGGCAGAGAAAGGAGAGAAATGAGCGTGGGTATGAGGTAGTATAGGAAACGTTGGATGGGAGAGAGCAGAAAAACACAAAGCAGGGAGCAACTGGCACAGCAAGACCTCAGAGAAGACAGGGGAGATTGATTTTAAAAAGTCAAGTGTGTATGAAGTGCTTCAGCCCATAGAACTGTGGAGAAGGTGGAGGCAAAAGGCAAAGGCACTTTAAAATGCGAGAGGAAGAAATTTCAAGAAACTCATGTCTAGGTATTCAGTGATCAGGAAGAACATAACAGGGATCCTGAATTGTAGGGATTTCATGCGACAGCTGGAGATGTTCCAGTGCTGAAGAGGTCCAGAGAGGGAAGAGAGAGCAGATGAAAATAGGAGATGTGGCAGACGGAGGAAACCATGATAAAATCAGGGAGAAGTACAGTAATACTGAGGATAGATTTTTTTCCATGGGGGGGAAGTTGCAAATTGGAGATTTCGAGCAGGCCTTTTTTGAGGAATACATCACAGGAGATTTATCCTCCCCCCAGTGGCCTGAAGACCTTCTACTAGGCCCCACTCTTCAAAGTGTCTCCACCTCCCTGTAGGACCAGCCCTCGACCACATGGGCTCTTCAAAGGGATGGAGGTGGAGGCTCTCCAGGTCAAACTACAGCAACTTCTTTCTCAATGTAAACAGAAACAGATGTCACTCATATGCACACAGAATTAATTTCATTATCAGTTGAGACTCTACATGTAAAATACCTGAAGCCCCTGTGGATATAGTCATACCGCAGAGTGCTTGAATGCCAAGGTAGTATGTACAATCAACAGCATCACCAACAAAACAGAGCTAAAATGTAAGGCAAAAACAAGTCAATATTAATGCTTTTTGTGGAACCAGAACGTTTTATATGAGTATCTAACTTTAACTTTGTTTTTGTTTTCTCTTAGGGGTTATAGAAACAGGAACTATCATTGGTCCTTTGATTGGACTTTTGTTAGCATCATTCTGTGCAAACATTTACGTAGACACTGGGTCTGTAAACACAGGTAATTCAGGAAAACCTATTTACGTGGTGTCTAAAGTATGCAAAAACTCCCAGATATAGTGTTACATGCCTTATTTGGCCAAATATGGTTAGATTATCATTATGTAGGTAACAAAAAGGAGTAAACAGTTGAACAAGATAAAATGCTGACCTCCTGACTCAAAATCCATTGCTCTTTGTACTACATCTCAACCATACTTTTGGCTTCAAAAGACTTAAGTACATAGATTTCAATTTATTTTAATCAAGCAATTCCTTGTGGGTAATGTAATAAATCTTTCAGTTATTTAGTAAATAGCATTTATAAATGCCTTCCAACTTAGGATAATCAGAATGGTTTATTGCTGGTCGATATCACAATATAACATTGTCAAGTACATTTTAAATGAAATTAACTGATTCATAAAACAATTGTACATATTAATGGGGTATGATATAAGAGTTCAATACATATATACTATATCAAAACATTATATAATGTTTTCATCAAGTTAACAATATCTATTTCCTCAAAGATATGCTGTTTCTTTATGGTAAAAACTTTCAAAATCCTTTCTTTGAGCTTTCAGAAATATACAGTGCATAATTACAATT
This sequence comes from Fukomys damarensis, assembly GCF_012274545.1. NCBI lineage: Eukaryota > Metazoa > Chordata > Mammalia > Rodentia > Bathyergidae > Fukomys > Fukomys damarensis. Next base: position 17,514,664 of record NW_022900931.1, read on the forward strand.
GACAGTCATTCTATTGCCCCAAAGCACACTAGAACATTTTCCTCCTATCTAACATTAAGTTGGTACCTCTTGATTAAGTTTTAGAAATGTCCTCATTATATATAAATTTTATACTTACACAAAACTTGAGGATTTCAATGGCTGTCTAACTCATACAGGAAATAATGATACAATCTAACAAATATATATATATATTTCTTTACAGATGATCTGACCATAACTCCTACTGATACTCGTTGGGTTGGTGCATGGTGGTTTGGCTTTTTGATTTGTGCAGGAGTGAATGTCCTCACTGCCGTTCCTTTTTTCTTTTTGCCCAAAACACTTCCAAAGGAAGGACTAGAGGATAATCCCGACATCATTAAAGAGGAAAAACACAGAGGAGAATTCAAGAAGGAAAAGCAAGGAATCACTAAAGGTAAATATAAACATTTTAAGTACTCTACTTTTTATTTTATGTGGATGTGTCTGTATTTTTAATCTAGTCCTACAATATGCTATTCTCTCTTAAGACAATCCACCATTAATAGTCACCAGTCAATAATGCCCAAGTATACTGATTTCACCTGTCTTATTACTTAGATGTCTTAGTTTCCCACCGAAACATATATTATGCTTTGAGTTTTGATTTAGCCATGCTTAAAAAAAACAAGACCAACATGGTACATGAAATATGACATAATTTGTAAGACGAATTAGATCATTGCTTATGTAACATTTTAAGTCAGTCTGCACACTCAATAAGCAAATATATTTTGTTCCACTTGCTTAAAAATCTATTTTACAGAGGAAAATTTTTTTTATAATTAACAAATTCAAACCAATGGCTATAATAGGGAAAACGTACATTTATTTTAACAGAATAGTTCTATAAGCAAAAGTTTGGCTTTCTGAAAGTTATGGCAGAAAAAGAAAATGTGATAGATGATATAGTTCTCTACATTTCATACCATAATGAGTAATAATTTTTAAGAGAAACTGTTCCCCAAGTAAAATTAGTTTTTAAAAAAGGAAGCGAGGGAGGGAGGGAAAGAAAGAAAGAAAGAAAGAAAGAAAGAAAGAAAGAAAGAAAGAAAGAAAGAAAGAAAGAAAGAAAGAAAGAAAGAAAGAAAGAAAGAAAGAAAGAAAGAAAGAAAGAAAGGAATTATCACTTTCAATTTTATGATACAAATAAAATTGAGCTACATAGAAATTTTCAAGTAAATGCAAGGACATATTTCATGTACCATGTTGGTCTTGTTTTTTTCAGCATAGCTAACTCAAAATTCAAAGCATAATATATGTTTCGGTGGGAAACTAAGACATCTAAGTATTTAGTATTGAAAAACACTGATTCTCCAACCTGATGTGCTTTGGAGTCTCCTAGGAAATTTTAAAAATTACTGATACTTGGGTGTTCCATGGTATTTTAAGAGGTCTAAACTAAATAATACAGAGTGTTGCCTGGGCATTGGAATTCTTAGATTGTTTTATTTCAAGAGTAGAGAGGGGCTGTTATCTTATCTGTAAAATGTGAATAATAATGGCACTTTTTATGTGGTTGTAATGTAAAGGTGAAAGCAATTCTGACATACATCAGTCTTATTATTTCTACTAGTATTGTATTTTTATTGTTAGTGTTGCAATTTTCACTATCATTCTTAAGCTATAGTACTGATTTACACAGAAATTTTATTAATAGCTACAAACTCACTTAAAACACCACTGAACATAACTTCATAGTTCTTGGTATGGTTGCAAACTAATTCAGAATCTTGGAAGTTCTCAGCATCATGACTAATAGTTCTCAAAGAGCTAATATACACTGATAAAGGGAATTAACACATAACATTATGGTCTGTGAGATTAGTTCAACTTTAAAACTATGAAGGAGTTTAGCATAGCATAAAATATACCAAAAATAAATTTAAACTGAGTCTCATCTATTAGGGCAAAGATATCAACAAATAAGAATACTTTGAAAATCTACATAATCTCTTCTATGTACTGACTCTGAAATATGAGTTCTATATCTAGAATTCATTATTTAATTAAAGTTGTGCTTCCTCCCTTACAGATGATTATTTACTTATACCTTATCCTTGAATGGATTTTAGGCTATTTATTAGCAAACCAGGTAGTACAAAACAAGTATTTCAAGACAGAGATCACTATGATAGGAAACATGAAAAGAAATAAAAAATGAGAATTTGAGCCAAAAGCTTCTGTGTGACTCAACTCATTTACTAAAGCAGGTCACAAATTTGCTCTGAGCCTTTTGAAACAGGGAAAAGATCTTGTTAAGTCATTTACATAGTCTTAGTATATACCCAGTGGATCAGCTGCTCTGGGACAGAGACCTGTACATTGGGATTGTTTAAAATATCTCCATAGGGTTCTAATGTGCATCTTGTTTTACACCACTGAAATGTTTCTTGAGAAACAGAAAAATTGTACTTGGGCAAGTTTTTAATCCCATCCATACCTCCATATATCTTCATTTTAAATGTTCAGGTTGATAATACAAATATTTTAATGTGTGTCTCTCTTTATCAAAGTAATTTCTTCCCAGACTTTAGAAATCATAAAAGTCAGCTTTCATTCTAGCTTATCTCTAGGGAAGAGAGAAATTTCCCAGAAGAAAAAAAAGAAGAAGAAAAAAATAAATGCTATAGGCAGAGTCACTGTTTTGGTCTCTGAAATTTTCCATTTTGATTTTAAACGAAATACATTATAGTGATGTATTGAAGGCAAACTACTGTGTTCTAGTTCTTATCTACAGTGGAACCATTGACTTTCAGAAGCTAAAGAATGTGTTCAACGATTTAGGAAAATGCCAGTTACAAAATGCAGAAACAAATTAGTTTGATGATGCTGTCCTTTCATTTCAGATTTTGTACCATTCATGAAAAGTCTCTCATGCAATCCAATTTACATGCTTTTCATACTTATAAGTGTGCTGCAGTTCAATGCATTTGTTAATATGTTCTCCTTCATGCCTAAATACCTGGAACAACAGTATGGAAAATCAACAGCAGAAGCAATCTTTCTCATTGGTATGTTTGCTTTTCTCTACTTTAATAGCTGACTTTCTTTGCCTCCCATGACATGGTGAACTACATGGTGGTGGGATTTATAAATTTCCTAAATTGAAGTCTTTTAGGATATTTCTCTCTGGTTAATTTCCTTTTTCTACTCTTCAAGGAAATCAAGAAAGAGTATGGAAGGTAATATCCTTTCTTCTCTCTTCTGCTCTCTTTCCAGAGTGCAAATTCATAATATTTATGAGAATCTTAGGGAATGCAAATATTACTCCATCACTAAAGAATCAATCTCTTAATTTAAAAAGGAATGCAGAATTAAATCATTAGGTTTCAACATTTTGCTCTGATTTTGTTCTTGGCTTCAGTTCGTGAAATCTGTATCCCTCTTAATTTCATTTCCTGGTCTCCCTTAGGTGTCTCTGCAGCCACAGACAGTACTGCTTTACTTGTTGTTACAGAACCCTAATCATTGTACCCTACCTTGGATTTTTCCAAGGAGATTTTTACTCTTTTGAAAAATTATCCAAAGTTACCTACACCTATGATAAATTTTAATAGCTGAGCCGCCCATCTCAGACACAATTGTATGAGTCTAGAATGGATAGATAATGAGCTCCTTCAAAAATATTATTCAGTGATCCAGATATTGGCATTGTATGAAAGACACCGAGGGCTACCTCTCTCTTTCTTTTCTTTTTCTCTCATTTATTATGAGTGAGGAGCAAAGTGACCTTTTAAAATTAAGCCGAATTCTTAATAACCAGAATGGGAATAAAGATCTAAAATATCATATGTATTTGTGATAGGTAGAAATTAATGAGTTATTCTTTAATTTTTGACTTGCTACTTCTATCTGCATCCCACGAAAATAGATTGATCCCTGCCTACAAGAAAGAACAGTCTTTCAGAATATACTGGGGCATTATGCGTCGTTTCAGAATGTCCCTGTGTGTCCCGAGTAACTAGATGGGGTTAAAGTCACTGCAAGCTAGACTTTATTAAAGAAGGAAAGAGGTCTTTCTCAAAGAAGACTTTTTAGACAAAAGTTCAAACGTATTTGTTAATTTGTTGTTGCTTTGTAAATAATATTTCATTTGCATTTTAGGTATTTATAACTTACCTCCAATCTGCATTGGATATATACTTGGTGGTTTAATTATGAAGAAGTTCAAGATTACTGTAAAGCAAGCTGCCCACGTAGCATGTTGGTTATCCCTACTGGAGTACCTTCTCTATTTCTTGTCTTTTCTCATGACCTGCAAGAATTCTCCAGTTGCTGGCATAACTACTTCTTATGAAGGGTATGTTGATTCCTAAGGAATGGTATATGCTTTCAACAACTGATGACTAATGCATTTTCTCCAGTGCTGTGCATGACCAGAGCATTTGCTTAGGAGTCAGGGTCAGTGAACCACGGTTGTCCTACATCTTCCTTCCCCTGTCACTCATACACTAATCTATCCAGTCCCTAGGCTTATTAAAGAGGTTGGGAACATATCAGAGAGTGAGTGAATTTAGGAGTGTTATTTGTTCATGTGTGTTACATGCGTGGTTGTCACTGTGATATCCTGGTGGACATTAAAATGTACATAAAGAAAATACCCTATGGACTTATTAGGATGTATTTTCCATATATTTTACCTTCCTGTCAGTAGATAAAACTAAAAGTTGACTATACAGTCTATAGAGGCTCTTTATGTATCCACAGTGGACTTAAATTTAGCAATATTGGATGCAAATATATACAAATTAATTAGTATTCAAATTTATGTATTTCACTTGTATAGCTACATCTAAAGTACTGAATAATTTTATATTTAGATTTTAATGTTAGATCTGAGGGCTTTCTGGGTTTATAGAAATATTTTCTATAGTGATATAGAATTTTAATAGCATACTTTAGGACATATTTAGATCATCATCTGTCAAAATGAAATAAAAGACACCATAAAATTTGTAAGATAGAATCATTTCAAATCTAAAATCATAAAGGAATTTTATATACCTTATCTGATATGAGTCTTGTATACTCCATTCAAGACAGGTATTATTATTTTCATTTTATAGTAGGAATTCAAAATTCTCAGGGATTCAATGACAAAGGAAGTTAATGGGAAACCTCTTCTACCACATGTTTCTATATGTGGCTTTTAGCCAGTCGTGGTGGCACATGCCTGTAATCCTTCTGTACTCTAGCCACTTGAGATAGGAGGAACACAAGTTCTAGCCCACCCTACACAATTTAGCAACCTAGTGAGATGTCTTAAAATAAAAATGATATAAAGCCAGGTGTAGTGGTGCACACCTGTAATCCCAGCACTTGGGAGGCTGAGGCAGGAGGATCACTATGAGTTCGAGACCACCCTCAGCTACACAGTGAGTTCCAGATCAGTCACACTACATAAGTGACACCCTGTCTCAGACAACCAAAAAAAAAAAAAAGAATATAAAAAAGACCCAGAGATGTAGCGTCTCTGAATAATATATAGCCCACTGGGATTAAGTCAGAGAATTAGGATTTGTATTGTCTAGATTCCCATATGAGGCTTTTTCAGTCATTACAAGTGCAGGATACTTTCTTTACTAGAAGAATGCATTTATTCACTCAAGTATATATTCTGGCTTGTGTTTCTGGCACTAAATGCATTTTCTAAGTTATGAATGGAACTTACAGCTTTTGATCTCCACATTAGCTCTCCCTTGTTACTTTGCACCACATGAGGAAACCACAGAAATTAGGTTCTCTTCATTTTTCATTTCTAATATTACCTGGAAAAACTCTGCCCATACAGCAGGCATATAATTGCACTTGTTTATTGGTGACATATTTTTCTGAAATGGATCACTGAAAAAGTGGTTCTATGATCACGGAAGCAGGCAATTTTTGTGCCTAAACCACATACTACGCAGGCTACACGTTACTGGTCAGGGGACTTCTAATTCTGTTTTGGGGAAAGAAAGGAATGTGATTGGAGATGGTGATGAAAAACAGTGATGAAAAAATGGGGAAAAATGCTGGAATAGTCTTTCAGTATTCATGGCATTATTTTAAATCATTTCAGAATTCACCAAGATGTATATGTGGGAAATAAGGTCATTGCTGACTGCAATAAAGTTTGCAACTGTCCGACTAAAATATGGGATCCTGTGTGTGGAGACAACGGTTTATCATATATGTCTGCTTGCCTTGCTGGTTGTGAAACATCCGTTGGAACTGGACTGAGCATGGTAACATCCTGGTAGCCTTTTGGACAGAACTTTGATGCACTATATTAGCAATTTCTGACTATGAACTGTGCCTACATTTGCTAAAAGTAAAATTATTCTTTCTGAAAACCAGATTAATTTGTTTGTGGACAACTTAAATTATTTTCTGTATTCATACACTATTACCTTGTATTTCCTGTACCTGAGCACTAGTTTGTAATTTCCAAGCAGTTTAATTTTTTTTCCTCAAATGATATAGTATAGGTTTAAATACTCTAGACAGGAACACTTTTTATTTTAACATAAAGTTGGCATTTTTTATTTCAGTTATTCAAATAATTGCTGTTTTTTCTATGAATATGCATCCGTAGGCTGTTTTTCACATTGTGGTAGTTTTCACAAGACAGGGTTTGCCTCAGAAATGTCACCTTTTCAAAGTAAAATATAACTTGCTTGATAGTCAAATTTGAATATAAATTTTGATTCTCCAGAAGTCCTATACAAAATTGTTTACATAAATTGCATAAAGTAATTTTTAAAAGGGTTGATCTTTTGCTTGTAAAGATCTTTGTATTACAAAACAGATTGCTCTTTAATAGAGTTGTTGAAGGAACTATTTTTCTTTAAAAATGTGTTCAGAAAAGCTAACCTAGTGCAGATTTATTTCATACGTATTTAGAAAAAAAAAATCTACACTTTTGGAATCGCTCTCCTGTGCTTTGTTTTATAATTTAGTCCTGAAACACACTATAAAGGACATGAGAACAAGGGAATAGGCAGCCTCCATCACGTGTGTGCGTGCGCGTGCGTGCTTGCGTGCGTGCGTATTTGGAGGGGACGTGTTGGGATCAAACCCAGAGCCTCACACATACTAGACAAGTGCTCTATCACTGAGCTTTAAACCCCAGCCACAGCAGCCTCCCTTCTGATCCAACTGGCTATGTGGAAAACATTTTAATTTTGTATTCAAATTTTTTTCTACCTTAAATAGAGAAATTCATTATTTTTTTACACAGGTGTTTCGAAACTGCAGCTGCATTCAAACACCCGGAAATGCATCTGCGGTGCTCGGGCTGTGCTACAAAGGCTACGACTGTTCCTTGATGCTCCAGTACTTCTTAATCTTGTCAACAGTTAGCAGTTTCATTTATTCTTTAGCTGCCATTCCTGGATATATGGTTCTCCTGAGGTAAAATGATCATTTTCTCTGTTTAGATTTCTTTCTGGTTATTTGGTAAAGTAACATTTTCCTTAAAAATAAAAGCCACTTGGAGCTCTGGGTATCTAAGAACTCAGTGCTCAAATATGCCATTTATTCAAGGTCTTGCGTTAAATGTTAAGTTTTACAGAACACTAAAGTGAGATATTTAAATATAGAAGGCATTTCCTTCTATATCCTTCCCCATTTTCCTTAATTCTCTGAGAAAAATGAGTGGACCTCTCACTGTTTAGGACAAGAAGTGACTCGTTTTATAGAATGTTAAGATGTTGCACGTATATGTTTTTTATATCCATACAAATGGGGGTGTGGTACATAAAGTTCTGGTTCCTAAGGTGCGTGAATAGTCACCGAGTACGGACAGTGACTAAGAGTTGTTCTCATACTACTGCGTAAGTTTCCCTTTCCTTAGAGCCTCGTTAACACTTGGAATTTTCCGACTTTATGATGTTGCCTGTTCTAATTAGCATGGAGTGGTGGGTTAAGGATGTTTTTGTGTGTGATATGTAGTGAAAAGAAGCTTCTCTTTGAGTTTGTTGTTGCTGTTGTAATTTAGCTTTTGAGACTTCTGCTTCAAGATGCTTATTCATTTTTTCCACTTTTTTTCTGCATTTATCTTTTTCTTGCTAATTTGGATGGTTATTTAGTAGATGATACATGTCATATGGATGATATAATTAGCTTCTAATCTGTTATATTTCTTTTAATTTTTCTGCTGCATCATTTATGAAATGAAATCCTAACAATTGTACTTATGCCTTTGTGGTTAGGGGGTCACATTTAAAAGGTGTTTCCCCATTTCTGATTTCTAAACATATTACCTTAAATGTTATCCCAACAGCTTTACAAGTTAACCATTTACCTCTTTAAACCACTTCAAGTCTATATGTGGTACACAGGAAAGCTAGATATCTAATATTGTTTAGCAGATACCAGATAATAGATATTGGAATAGCCTAAATTACAGGTTCTTTCTCCACCGACTTTTGGTGCCTACCTCCTTAGATCTAAAGTTATTTTACAACATGGATCTATGCTTCATTCTTTTTCTGTTCCACTGATTGGTCTGTTCTCAAACCAATAACACATTGACTTAATTGCTTTGAAAATAGAAAGGTTAAAATCTCACATGATATCTCTCCCTCAGCTACTCACCTTGTCATACTTACTGTACTGTAAACTTTTTCCCAAATTGATTTATTTATGTATGCATCTTTATACTCACATGTGAATCTTTATTTGGTTTTTGTTGGTTCTATAGATCAGTTGGAAAGAAAATGAAATATTGGTGAATATGATACATTCCCTTTACTTAAACTTTCTTTTATATCCTCGAAGAGAATTTTGAAAGGTTTTTTTGTAAATGTGAAGTATCATTAGATTGCTTCCTTGGTATACAGCTCCTATGTATACATATATCTATGCTCTGAGATAAAACAGTTTCTTTACTCACAGGGAACACTCCTGAGATCCGACATGCTTGGGTTTGTTCCCCCACCTGAAGCAACTCTCTGACACTGACTAGGTGTCCTCCATTTCCCTCCAATTCAGACACTATCTACCTCAATTCAGCCTCACATCCCAAAATTCAAACAGCACCATCCTACAGACAGCCCTTACGTTAGATGTAGGTTGCAAGCCCCAGCCACCCGGTCTTCTGACTGACTGGTGATGAAATGAAGATTCCCACTGATATAAGAGAAATAATAACTTTTAAACTACTAAACATTACTTGTGTCGCGTCTGTGTTTTTCAAAATAGAAGAATGACTTTAAAGGACAAAGGAGGTTAAGCGAAGGAAAGGTTAACTGAAAGGTAACTTTTGCAAGACGGGTAGGATCTCAAAAGTATGTTGTCACCAAGGCCTTTGGCTAGGGGTAATTTAAATAGCAATATCAAGATGTGAGTGTAATATGGTCAAACTGTTATTAACCTATAGGGTTATACGAATAGCCACTTAATTAATATTGTTCTAATAAGAAAGTGAGTCAGGTAGCAAGGGTACATGGACAGAACAAAAGGATTCTGGGGAAGGGATGGGTTTGAATGTCCTGGCCACTCACCTAGGTGATTGGGTCACCCATTTGGGTGGCTGATGTCTATCTGGACTTTACTGGACCAGGTGACACCAGTCACAATATAATCTCAAGTTAATGGCTCATTTCTTGAGGAGGCCTGTAGGCCTGGTAGTTGTATCTTTATCTTAGGGCCTGGTTTTCAATAGAGTGCCTCTAGCCACGATCTTGGGGTGTGTTTGTCTTTCATGTTGACTCTCTTGAGGGCTTGTCCCTGTCTGACTGACTATTACTTTTTTCTAACTTAGCTGCCTTTACTATTTTCAATTCTGAAGAGTTATCTCTAACTGTGGTTAGGGGAGAATAGGTTAAGTTTTAATCTACCTGTTTTGAGCTGAAAAGGGTCATTGTAGGGGAGATCACAGACCAGGACTTTTCCAGAAGGTTACCAAGGGGAACTAGAAAGAAGTCATGCTGCAGCATAGCAGTTGTGACAAGATAAAATAAAATAAGTTCATATTCGTGCTTTAGGTTTCATGCCTCTACTCCCTTCCTCCACTTTGGCCAAGATCATATTATACAGTTTAACTTGTGGAATTTTTACACATATCTAAGCCTTTTCTCTATTATTGCAGAATTTCACATCATGATGCTGGAGGGATGCACCAAATGTAATTATTTACTGCCCCCCTTTTTGGAACTGAGAAATGAACTCAGAGATTTTGCACTTTGCCACAACCTGAGCCCTTTTTTATTTTCAAATGTCTTGCTAAATTCCCTGGACTGGGCTACAAGTCGCAAGCCTTCTGTCTCAGCCTTTGAAAGTACAAGGGTTTTAGGCATGGGTCACCAGGCCTACCTTTGTTTGCCATTTTTAATGAAATTTTTAAAAAATTTCTTTCAGAATCCAGTGTTCTAGAAATTGATGGTTTTTGTCAATGCTGATAATGATAAATCTTGGAGAACGGTTTAAACTGCTTATAATTTATGAAGCTATACCCATGCTTCCGTGATAGCAAAATTACTACATTGAAGAAAGAATAGAAAGAAAAATTCTTCAGTAAAATTTAAATGCCCTGTTTTCTGTATTTAAAAAATTAGGTGACCAAGAAAGACATGCTGGGTCTGCTGGATTTTTTCTTCTGAGTTAAATTATTCATAATGTCTAAATAACTTCTCTGTCAGACGGCCTCTGATCAACTAAGCCTCATTATATGAGGATGTCAGATTATTCTATCGAGTAAAATTTCTCTACCACAAAAATGTCAATAAAATGTAGTTTTTCCTAAAAATTTATGGCAGTCTTCTGTGAGAAATCTGCTTTTATTTTCTCTATTTTGAATTAATCAGGGAAGGAATGATAAGGCAGTGTATCTTTCCAGCGGGTGCCATGCTAGTGGAAAAGTGTGGGGGACAACATTGAAAATACCTGTGGAGTCTTACCACTTTTCTTTCCGCATAGAAGAATTTCAGGAAACAGTGAAAAGATGAGAGTATTTTTGGAGAGAATAGAGAAATTTCTGTGCAACTCTTGAAATGGTACTAAATCACTTAAAATAGGTTTGCTTTGTGATTTCTAAAAAATCGTATTCTTTTAAAGGTTTTTTTAGTATTGCTTTCTTTTTTCTTACATTTACCTATGTAAGTGATCTACTTTCTTACATTTCATTAAAACATATAACTTGATTATAGATAGGAGTACATTATCTTGTTTTAGGTCCAAAGCTTAACCATTAGAACTGAGTGATCCTGACATGGAAATGGATTGCTTTGAAATACTTTCTTCTTTGTTAACTTTCTGATGGGCAGTGACTGAGCAAAAAAATGTTAGAGGTTAAATACCAATGAGAGAAATGTGTCTTCCATGTAGGCATCAAGCTGGATAATCAGGCCCTGAATAACCAAAGCCTGAACATAAAAGTGTATTTTCTAGTATTCATAGTTTGCTATTGCAGAGAAACAGCCCTCTTGGGAAACTGTAGTCATTTTATGTTTTTTATTTGTACACTTATTGTAGGTGCATCAAGGCTGAAGAGAAGTCTCTTGGTGTGGGAGTACATACATTTTGCACAAGAATATTTGGTAAGAGTAGTTATTTTTCCACTGTTATAACAGAGCACTATTAAATGCTTAATAGATGAAATAATACTCTCAGAAGAAAACCTACCAAATAATCCTTCTACTTCGAAACAGTGTTTTGTAATTACTGTGAAAATAAAGAGTACAAAGAAATGGAGAAATTATACTTTTCATTTGAAATGGTCCCCTCTGAACTTAATTATACTTTTCATCTGTTAGAAGATGTTAAAATAAAATAAACAGGAAATGATTTATCTAAAGAAAATATACACGCGATTGGTCCAAAGCATTTCAGAAAATGTATGATTCAGAATCATTAATTCAATATTTTATACTATCAATAATGTGGTTATCTCTAATTCATCATACTTTCCTTTGTAATCTAGAAACCTTACAGTAAAAATAACATAATTTCAAGTAATAAAACTTAAAGCACGCCCTTTGTATTTTGTTATGCAAATGGAAAAGCAAAATCTTTTCAAGTAATGTGTCTCCATTCTTACCTTGATTCTTTTCTTACTGTCTTAATTGTAGCTGGCATTCCAGCACCTATATATTTTGGAGCTTTAGTGGACTCTACCTGCTTACACTGGGGAACTTTGAAATGTGGTAAGCCAGGGGCATGCAGAATATATGATGCAACCAATTTCAGGTAAAGATTTTTTTCAGAACTTATTTTTAATAATAAACTTGCAGTATATTGTATGCTTTAAATGTACCAGTAAACTTAATGGGGAAAAATAAATAAATAAACTTGCAGTAAATAGCATCATCATTCACATCTAACATTTTCTTTGTCAAGTGTCAAGAATATCTTTAGCTTTTTTTTTAAGAATATGTACTGACATTATAATTTCACTCCTTATCTATGCATTAGATTTGTATCTTTCCATTCTTCCTAAGGCGATAAATGCAAGTATGAATGATTCTCTTACCTAAGTTTTCAAACTATTTGAGAGAGGGAGAAAGAAGGTTTAATAGAGGAACTGCTTACTCATCCAGTTCTCCACAAGGAAAAAATGAAACAACAGGTGTATACTTGTGAATTTACGTGATCACAGGAAAACCCTGGAAATCAACAAAGGAAAAATGGAACCTTGTAAGTTCCAGAGAAATGGAACAATGGAATATGTAATAAGAGAAACAAAATATCCCAGAACCTGCAGACCCATCTTCACATCTAGGGAAGGGAGAGTTTCCCTTCTGTAGAGCTAAGTGTGAAAGAACAGCAGCAAACTCTACCAATATGGATGATGGAAATCCTAGCCACTAGAGTTTTATAAGTTCAGAGGCTTTCAATCAAACTAGATAACTAATCTGAAATTTTCACAGCAGCCTGGCATTAGAAAAGGATTTCACATCACATCCCAGTAAACTTCTCTAACAAGGAGCCATCACAAAAAGCACTCCGATTTTGGGTTCCTCTCATGGTTAGAAAACCCTACATATTCCCATTTCTCAGATGGAATTTGCCGCACCAGAAATTTCAGTGCATTGGCTCAATGAGTAGCTACCTCCTGAACCAAACTTGTCTCAATAGAGTGACTCTGACATAAACCCACCGAGAGTATCGCACTATAGGGAAACGGTAGTGGCATAAAGAGGGGAATGGAGGGCACTGGCCTGAAAAACTGGAAGATTGGATAGCGTGCTGTGTTGCTGGCTTTCCAAATAACTGGCATCTGCAACTGAAAAGAGGAGAGGTTTGTTTTGGTTCAATGTCAGTCCATGGTCACTTGGCACCAAGGCAGGAACGTCATGGTAGTAAGGTGTAGTGGTGCGAAGGTGCTCACTTATGGTAGCCAGGAAGAAGAGAACCAGGGAAGAAGAATGGAGAGGCAGGGGTCAGGGGCCAGATATAGTCCCCAGTGTCACATCTCCACGACTCGCTTCCATCAGATAGCTGTCACCTCCTAAAAGTCCATTGAGCTGTGAACTCATCGAGTTAACTTGTTGCTGAAGTTAGTGTCTTTACAACTCAATCACCTCTCCAGGAGTCTTTTAATCCATTAAAACAAGATTAAATGGCACACTTGCCTTCTGATATCACGGTGGAACCACTGATATGCAGTTTCTTGCCAGTGCAAAACTGAAAGTAGTTACTTGTGTGGTTCCTGCTACACTTCCCTCCACCTTGCCCTGGGCAGAGGCACCTGTCACTGACAGGACAAGATCTCTGTAGTTCTCCTGGGGTGGTCTTTTGCAATGCCTGTGCCACTTGATGTCCTGCCCCTTGTTCAGAAAAAGAAACTCTGTGGATAAACCTTGTTTGTTGCTGGTGATACTCCACTTTTGTTCACTCCTGTGAGCACTTTGATTGAGAATAAATTTCCTATCTCCTGCTGTGACCCACTCCTGTTTGTTCCCTGTTGTACACTACAGCTGAAAGAATCCAGAGAAGTAAAGCCCTGTCCTCAGCATGCATGGTTGGGTTGGGGAGGTACGGTTCTGTTTCTGGGTGAATCTGTCCCTAATAGCAGCAGAGAGCACTACCATTGCTGCTTCATCTTGTCTACATGGGTCCCCACTGTTGCTTGCAACTTGTTTTATCAGGCATTATTTTAAAAAACTGGGTATGATTACCTCAGAGAGGACATTATGATTCTTGCTGAAATCTTCCCATGAAACGTTTGTGCTGGCGCCTCTCTGTAGTTAAAGGGAAACCACTACTAGTGCAACCAGTGACAGCCCAGGACCCTACAAGTAGCACAGCCAATAACAAGTGTCTATAAAAACATCCATCACCTGACAGGAGCCACTACTCTTCTACACCTGTGGTCATATAGGATGCACCAACATACTTTTCTATTTATACCACACCTGCCTGAACTTCTAGAGTATGTCCCCTCTCTTATTACCTGCAAGACAGGGGTCTCTCTGACACTGATATAGTAACAAACTATACCTAATCTCACTAATCATATCCAAATAAATTACAGTTACCATTGGTGGTTCAGTGGTAGAATTCTCATCTGCCAAATAAGCTATGGAGAGATTACATTATAGTACTCACCTGGAAAAAAAAAACCCTGACCTTGCCTAACAAACTGATACCCAAAATATATCTTCAAGAGAAATTTGCTAAGAAGGCCACCTCATAAAAGTAGCAGAAATGTACATTTGACCAGATACACAAATCTGAATTTAGGAGCATAAGCAATATGGGGAGAAAACAAGTTATGATATCTCTAAATGATCATACCTTTCTACTAATGGATTCAAAAGATACCAAAATGGATGAAATGCCTGGGAAAGAATTCAAAAGAATTATTTTTATAAATCTCAATGAGATCCAAGAGAGTACATGTAAACACTTAAATAAAATTAGGAAAGCAATGGAAGATGTGAATGATAAAATTAGCGGTGAGATAGAGATTTTGAAAAAAACCCAAACATTTGTGAAAAATTCACTTGAAAGCCTCAACAATGGATGAGATCAAGCAAATAAAAAATATCAAAACTTGAAAGGCAGGTCTTTTGAAATCATTCAGACAGAACAAAAAAGAATAATAAGAACGTTCACAATCTTTATCACACCATTAAACATTTAAACTTCTACATCACTGGCATATCCAAAAAAGAGAAGACAGAGAGTGAGTACATAAACCTGATTACATGACATAATGGAAAAAATCCCTAGTATTCAGAAAGACCTGGATATCCGTGTACAGGAGGTTTATTGAACCCCAAATAGATGTGACCAAATAAAATCCGACATATTAAGTTAATTTGTCAAAGGTACATACAAAGAAGAAGTTTTAAATTCTGCAAGAGGGAAGTACCAAGTTATGTAAAAGAGCATTAGACTAACCACAGATTTCTCAGCAGAAACCACACAGACAAGGAAGGAATGGAATAGCATGTTTTAAGTACTGAAAGAAAATAACTGCCAACTACCATTGCTGTGCCCAGCAAGGTTATGAGAAATGAAGGTTTCAGAAATGAAAGGAAAAATAAGTACATTCCAAGAGAAACAATAAGGGAATTTATCACCTTAAACTAGCCTTACAAAGATACTTATGGGAGTCATATCCAGAAAGGAAAGAAATGTAATTATCATCATGATAGTATGTTTATGCATAAATCCCACAGAAACGTAAATATATAAAAAAGAAATACAATGATTCAAATGTTATCAATACAGTAAGCCATCAAACCACAATGACAAGAAAGAAACACGCAGAATATTGAAAACAACAGATGAAAAAACACAAAATGACAGCCATAAAGTATGTACCTTTCAATAATAACTCTCAAATGTAAATGAACTAAATTATTAGAGTAAAAATACAGGCTGTTTTTTTTAAAGTGAAAATAAGATCTTACATTATGCTCCCTAAAAGAAACACACCTCATCAGTAAAGATGCCAACTGTGTTTTTAAGCTTTCCATCACTGTGACAAAATATAACAAATTTATAATGAAGAAAGATTAATTTTGGCTATGGTTTCAGAGATTTAAATCCATGGCCATTTGCTCTGTAGCTTTGGGCCTGTGTAGGATACAGCACCATACCAGGGAGCACGTGGTAGAGAAGATCTTCTTATTTCATGGCAACTGGGAAGCTAAGCCATAAAAGGCAGAAAAGGGTCAGGGCTCAAATATCCTCATCAATGACCATATTTCCTTCCCTAAGTCCAACCTCCTAAAGATTCCTCCACCTACCAACAGTACATGTGATCTTTGGGAGACATTTAAGATCCAGTCCATAATATTCCACCCCTGGCCTCCAAAGGTTCCCATCCATCTCCTCATGTAAAATGCATTCAGTCCATCTCTAAGAGTCCACATAATGCTAACTATGCAGCACTGCTCAAATGTCCAAGACCAGAGTCCCCTCTGAGATTCAAAATGAGCTCTTAGCTGTGAGATCCTGAAATTCAAAAGTTACAAATATCTAGATACAGCAGAAAAGGGTGAGCATTCCCATTCCCACACCAAAATGGAGGGATAAGAAAATAAGGAGTAATTAGACCATAGCCAAGCTTAAACCAGAAAGGCAAACATTAAATCTTGTGACTTCATTCTGGCATAATGTGGCACACGCTGGTGTGATATGAGCTTCCAAGGGCTTATGCAACCTCTTCAATGACCCTGCTGGCTATGGCCCACATGCCCCCCCTCCCTCTCTCTCAGGCTAGCTCCACTAGCTCCACTTACTGCTTACAGCTTCACCTAACAGGAGTTCGGGTCCCTGGGATCTATAACTTCCAACTTCAGTTTCACCCCTAGAGCTTCACATGTCACTCTCTAAAGGCCACAGTGATACTGCTTCTTGGTCCCAATTTTCTGTACTAGTCAGCTTTCTGTGACAAAGTACTAGAAAATTAATTTACAATGAGGAAAGATGTATTTTGGCTCATACTTTCAATCCATGGTCAGTTGGCTTCCTTGTTTCTGAAAATTGTCTTTAGGCAGACTATCATAGCAGGAAGTGCCTGGTAGAGCAAAATTGCTCACTTTGTGGAATCCAGAAAAGAAAAATATGACAGATATACTTGATTGTGTCAACTTGATTGAGAGCTGCCCAGGGAATTGTAGGAGCACACTTCTCGGTGTGTCTGGGTGGGTCATGGAGGGCTCCACCATGTCCTTTTACTATGATGTTTCTTGCCTTGGAGCCACCTGACCATGGCCTGAATCCCCTTAAAACATGAGCTAAACTAAGCCTTTCTCTCCTTTAAGTGTGGACATTTGGTATGATGTTTAACAATGAGAAAGCCGACGGAGGATAGAGTATACTGAGGAGGGCAAGGGAAAGAGAAAGGTTCTAGGGTCCCAGTATGCACTCCAAGAGCATGCCTCGGTGGCCTAATTTCCTTCCACTAAAACCTACCTCCAAAGCTTCCCCCTTCTCCCAAAAATGCCATCATCTGTGAACTAAGAGTCCAACACATGACTTTTAGGAGACATTTAAATTCTAAACTATAACAGTCAAAGACTGGAAGGGAAAGGATGGAAAATGATATTGGAGGAAAACAAAATCTAATACGCAGCAGGAGTTACATTAAAAGACAAAATATACTTCAAGACAAGAATAAAAAGGTCACAATATAGTGATTAAGGGAGTAATTTATCAAGATACAGCAACTACAAATATATATTTGTAATAATGTAATTGTATTTGGGGCATTCAATATTATAAAGCAAAGACTATTAGTCCTAAAGGGAGAGATAGGCTCCAATACCGTACTCATGGAGATTTCAGTATCCTAGTCTCACCGATGAATAGATCACCCAGACCAAATACTCAACAAGAAACATCAGAGCTAAACTACACTATGAATCAGCTATCCCCTACAGATACAACATTTCAACAGATAGATGTAGTATACACATTCTTTTCATCAGCACATTTTATTTTCTCTAGAACAGACCACCATATATTATGCCACAAAATAAGTAAAAAAAATTTTAAAAATGAAATCGTAGCCTGTATCTTTTTGATTTCCAAATGAAACAGAACAAGATTTCTATAGCAAAAAAAATTTTTGAATGAACAAATAAACGGAGACTGAACAATACTTTTGAATAATGAGTCATTCACAAAGTCAGAGGGAAAATTAAAAGTTTTCTTGTGACAGAAGGGAAACACAACATACCAAAAGTCATGGGATGCAGTAAAAACACTACTATGAAGGAAATTTACAATTTAAAAAAGGAAGATTTCAAATAAACAAACTAATAATGCATCTCCATTTTTTATACAACACCAAACACAAAAATAACAGAAGTAAATAAACAGAAGAAATAAATAGCTAAAGAATAAAAAAATAGAAGAGAAATAAATAGTGCTTCAAAAAGATAAAAATATTGACAAATCTTTGGCTAGATCAAAAGAGATTGGGAGAGAGAATGATGTTTCTTTATCTGTTTCTGCATCTGTAGCTACCTATCTGTATAAGGTGGATACAAATAACAGAAACAGAAATGAAAAAGAAGATTTACAATTGATACTACAGAAACACAAAATATCATTAGGGATTATTTTGAAAAATTGTATGCTAAAAACTGAAAAATTTAAAAATAAATGGAAAACTTTGTGAAAACATGATCTAGCTAAACTGAAGTAGGATCTAAAAATCCTGAATAAACCAATAATAAACATTGAATTTGAAAAAAAATAAAAAATCTACCAAAAAGAAAATCTAAGATCAGATGGCCTCTCTGCAATAATATATTACAAAACTCTTAAAGAACTAATGCCAAATCTTCACAAATCATTCCATAGAACTGAAAGAGAGGGAAACCTTCCAAACTCATTTTATGATTCCAGCATTATCTTGTTACCAAAATCTTACAAGATCACAAAGTTAAAAGAAAAGAAACACACACACACACACACACACACACACACACACACACACTGGACCTGGCATATTCCTGTCCAGCCTGCAGCTTGCAGGACATTCGCCCTTTTAAGAAAAACTTTCATAACAAAATAAAAATACTTTAATACATTATAGATGATATTTATTTATAGATGATAAAATATTTATAAGTTTTTATAAGTATATATTAATCAGTTTATAAGTATATATTTACATTATATACAAACTATGTTTTTTATATTTATATACAGCCCCAAACAACTTAGCTTCTTTCAGTAAGCCTCAGGCCAGCTGTCTTAGTGTAGTATCTCTGATGAACGCAGATGCAAAACTTCTCGGCAAACTGCTAGCAAGTCAAATTCAAAATTACATCGTAAAGATTATATAAAATAATCAAGTTAGTTTCATTCCAGGAGTGTAAGAGTAGTTCAACATATGCAAATCAGTCAACATTAAAATAAATCACATAAGTAAGGATTCAGAATATGTGAATTATCAATTATATGAGTAATTTAACAAATGTAGCTATTTGCTAACCAAATAGAATATATATTCTTCTGAAGACTATATTAAGCATCTACAACAATTGACTGGATCCTATGCCACTAAGAAAAAATTTTTTAAAAACAAAGTAGTTTTCTGTTCAAAATGCAATGGAATTAGAATTCAGTTAAAAGATTGTCACCACCCTAAATGTTCAGAAAAAAAAAAAACAGTCTTAAATTACTTATGTGAAAAATAACTTATAATGAAACCAATAGAATAATTAGAATTCTATGTCAATAAAAAGCACTGAATAGAAAACTTAATGAAGCTAATCAGTACTGAAGGGAATTTTTGGATCTTTTCAGGTACATACTTTTTTATAAAGGATTAACTATTAATGAATTCAGAATTTAGACAAAGTACAATAAAATAAGAATAGATAAGAATAAAAAAAGAATCTTATAAATATTTCCTTAATTACATACTAATGTATTTCCTATCCTAACTAGGAATAATAGATACAACGTTTTTAAAATCCCAAAGGGGCACAGCTAGGTTGAAAGACAATATAAACATCATTCTGGACATCTGGGCATGAATTGAAAACATAAACAGGGGTACAAAAGAGTAAAGAGAACTGTATTCAAAGGCTGACTCTAGAAATGGACAGGGAAATCTGTGATATCACCTTCCAAAGAGATAATAAAGTACTTCCAGTGTGCCGACTAGGTCCAGATTTCATATTTTATTGAAAATGTTGAGTTAGAAAACTCTGTACTGGCTTAGGTATTGTGCTTCAAAACTTCATGTCTACTGAGAACTTCAGAATATTAACTTATTTGGAAATATAGTCCTAACAAATGGAATTAGTTTTAATAAGGACATAATGGGCTATGGCAAATCCAAAATCCAGTCACTGGAATGCTTTTCTCTGTACTCTTGAGAATTTTAGGTATAAAGATGAAAATAAGCAAGAATTAATGCATAAGATATTCGTATCAGCAGTGAAAAAATACAATTCTAC
Source organism: Fukomys damarensis (assembly GCF_012274545.1). NCBI lineage: Eukaryota > Metazoa > Chordata > Mammalia > Rodentia > Bathyergidae > Fukomys > Fukomys damarensis. The sequence continues at coordinate 17,535,048 of NW_022900931.1, forward strand.
ATTTTGGGGAAGATGAGAACATAATAATAATAATAACCTGGAAAAGCAAATAAAGAGAAGAGGCACAAATAAACATTATTAAGAATAATAAAAAGGTACCAGCAGAAATACTTAGAGGTTTCAGATATAAACAATTGGAGATAGTAGAGAATTTCCTAGGCAAATATGAATGACTAAATTTTACTATAAACACACACAAAACATGAATATTTTAATACCTGTTTAGAAATACAACCCTTTCAAAAATGCCTACTTCCCCAAACCACCAAGCCCAGATAGTATAAGGCAAATTTTGTCAAATGTGCAAAAAACTGATGATTCTAGCATTATGAGTTAGTCTAAGAGACTGAAAAGAATGGAGGATTTCTTGATTCCTGCTATAAAGTTTGTATAATCATAAGATTAACTCTGGATAAGTTCAATACAAGAACAAAATTACAACTTAATCTAAAAATATGTGTGAAAATTAACAAATTGAATCTACTAATGTATAACAATGGCTAATGAGGTTTATTTAGCAATGTAATGTTGGTTCCACATCAGAAAAAACTACTAGTATAAAATGGCTTATAAATATAAAGTTGGAAAAATCTTAGCTGTTCCTCTATGTAGAATAGTGATTTGATATTTTGTGTATTCATGAATAAAACTTTGAGCAAATGTAGAACAGAAAAATTTCTTTTATAAATCCCCCCAAAATATCTATCATAATTAGTTATGATTCTTTGGAATATTTACATTAAATAATGAAAAAAAACTGCTGTCACGGTCAGCATTAGGTTTAAGATAGAATTTCTATTCAATGCAAAAAAAAGTAGCAACAAATGACTTAAATAAAGAAAATGAATTTGGACTTTCTGGTGGAAGGTTGACATTTTAACAAATAAATATTGGAATTAATTCATCAAGGTTACTTATAAAATGTTGACAGCTGAGATAATAGCTGCTGTTGTTGTTAAGGAAATAAAATATATATAAAGATATACAAAATTAGTTTGTACTGACCACATTGTCTGTGTAAGATTTAATATGTTTTAATACTGTTTAAATAGGCACATCTACCTTGGATTGCCTGCAGGACTGCGAGCAGTAAGCTATTTCCCAGCCTTCTTGACCCTGATTCTTTTAAGGAAACGTCATCTACCTGGTGAAAATGACTCTGCAGGAACTGAGCTTGCAGACACGAAGGTTATAGAGAAGGAAAATGAGTGCAAAGATGGACACAAAAATTCCAAGGTCTTGAATGATGAAGAATTGAAGACAAAACTATAATTCCCTGTTCTATCAGCCTTCCCAGAGTTGGAGGACACACTGTACAGCTTAATTATTTTTAAATCATTAGAGACTGCAGGTAACTTTTTCTTGTCTTTAAGAACCTCAAAAACATTTCATTAAAAATGTATTAAGATAAAAATATCCGCTGATAATATTTCTAAAATGTCGCAATGTCGCTTGATTTTTCTAGGAGACCCATGACAAATGACTAAATGGGACTTTAGAGTTAGCTTTGTTTTTATCTTAAAATAGCAATTTCTCTTTTAATTCATGAAAGCATATGTTTTCCACATCACTTTTTCCAAGTACTTCTAAATAATTTCTATTCTGGAAGTCCACTTAATCCTATTGTGTTTTGACACTGGGATTTTTCAGAACCTGAAATATCATCCTGCTTATATGAACACTGAAATAATATTCTATTCAAATTTATCACTTCCATGTAAACAAGTCCTACATTTTCTTATTCTACTTAGAAATTGTTTTTGCATTCATACTCATTCTAGGCATGACTCTGAAAATAGATTATTCATTAACATCTTATCTTTTGTTTCAAATTTTAAATTATCTCCCCTATTACTGATGTCCTATATTTGCTCATTTTGTTCAGTGTACTGACAAATGTAACCAAGTTATTAAAATATTATATCAAAGATGGTTGGTTTTTTTTAACCCAAATTTCTTAAGTAAATTTTTTTCTTAAAGACAAATATGTGAATCAAAGGCTAAAAGGCCAATATGATAATGCCTTTAAAAGCAATCTGTAGTATTAGATATTGCCAAAGGACCACTTTCCTAGAATCAGACACCTTTTTAGACCAATGCACATGCTAACCATTGTGCTTTAAGTTAAAACACAAACATCCTGGTGAATGAAACCTTTAAAAAGAATCTTCTGTTATGAAACTGAGGCTAATAAAACTCAAGGTACACTTTAAAAACTAAATTTACTCATCATTTTATATCTCATGGGTACAAAGTAAGAGATTTCAGAGATACAAGAAGACTTAAGAGTTCATACAGGAGGACTATAGACAAAAGAATGTAAGATATGTTTCTGTTTGTGTGCCCCCTTTTCTTCCCTCTGAAATGAAAGCCAGTATATCAAAATCCCTAGTAGTGAAGAGAATATATGAAAGAATGGTAGGAAAAATGGTAGTTAATATGCTATGGATTTTTACGTGTTCTCTGCCAAGATAGCACTGAGGACCCTGGGAAGGTATAATCCCCAAGGCACTTACAAGCAGCTTGGAAAATACATGGGAGAGTCTGGGTTGTAAGGTCAGGGAGTATAAATTGGTAGCTGGACAGTGTGCTGGTCAGGCTTTACATTACTGTAACAAACACCTGAGATATATCATTAAAAGGTGAATATTTTTATTTTGACTTTCAATCTTTGAAGGTTTCAGTCCATGGCCTCTTGATCTTATGGGTTTGGGTCTGTGACAAGGAAGCACATCAAGATGAGAGCACAGGAGAAGAAGCTGCCGGGTTCGCTTCAGGAGATGGGGGGAAGGGGGAGGGAGGGAAGGAGGGGGGTCAATGTCACAATATTCCATCCATTAAAAGATACAACCACAAGGACCTCACTTCCTCCTGCTAGGCCTCACCTTTTAAGGAAGCAAGCATTTACATTTGAGGGCCATTCAAGATCCAAACTATAGCCAACAGAAGAACACTGTTTAAAACATGCATGTCCTACAAATACTTTTCAGGCCAATAGGATTTCCTAAATGATTGGGTATGTTCTATTAAAAATAAAAAAGCAACTGTGATTGTAAAGACAGACTGGAACAGATCTGGGGATTTAAATGTACTTAAATTTCAGGCTTGTGAAATTTGAGATTTCGTGCCTGGCTGAATTTAAAAAATAACAAAATTCAAGTCAGAGAAGGGTAGTATTGAAACATGAAATGTGATCTCAGATCATTGGGAAAGGCCTGTCAGTTGGCATGACTGCAGCAGTGAAGTCTGAAGATATGCAGCTTGGGCTTCTTTAGAGGGTCAATAGAGTGGAGAGGAGATTTTGGAAGCTGAAGTGAAAAGCAAGGTCTTACCCTACACCCGGAAATTCATGAGAACCTATGAGCAGCCACTGCATGAGGGAGTTTCAGGAAACTAGATTTTGCTCAATATGCAATGGTGAAGAAAATGCTCCTTTGTGAGTTTGAAGATATACAAGATTTTGGTGACAGCAGTCTGTGGATTGTAGAGGTGAATGAATGTGGGGAATGGATGAAGGAGGGAAAACTTCAGGAACTGGAGTCTGGAAGAAAAACTAAACAACAAGAAGGAAACGGAGATTGGGTGCATCAATATTAGGAGAAGGGGAAGGAAGAATGGCCATTTTGACTACAGTTGTTCTGCTTCTCAGGAGCAGTGTGATTATCTTAACTATCCGATGACCTCTCTGTTCTTCTTTTCAGACGACTGTGGTTTTGGTTGGACTTTTGCTTCCTTGGTTAGGTTACTTTGTCAATACTTGTTTTATTCATGCTATTGTGAATAGAATTTTTTCAAGTGAGTTCATTATTGGTATATCGGAATGCTGTTGTTTTTTTGTGTTGATTTTGTATCCTGCTACATTGATGAATTTGGTTATTAATTCGAGGAGTCTTGTAGAATTTTGGGGTCTTCTATGTAGAGGATTATATCAACTGAAAATAATGATAATTTAAGTTCTTCCCTTCTTGTGTGCGTGTGTGTGTGTGTGTCCTTTCCAATGTTTCTAGTACTGTGTTAAACAGAAGTGTGATAATGGATAGACTTGACTTGCTCTTGATTTTAGAGGGAAATTTTTCAGGTTTTTCTGAATTAATATGATGTTGGGAATAGGTTAGTCACAAATGGTTTTTATCAGATTGAGATAGTCTTTTAATACCTTTCCTTTGTTTTTATCATGAATGAATATGAGGTTTTGTCACAGGCTTTTTCTGTATCTACTGAGATGATTATGTGATTTTTTTCCTTGCTTCTGCTTATATCGTATATAGGATTTATTGACTTGCACGTATTGAACCATCTTTGTATACCTAAAATGAAGCCTACTTGATCATAATATATGATCTGTACTGCTTTTTTGCATTCTGTTTGCCTTGTATCTTGTTGAAGTGTTTAGCATCTGTTTCCCTTAAAGACATTGGCCGATATATAACTCTCTTTTCATTGGATCTTTGTCTGGTTTTAAAATCAAGGTAAAGCTAGCTTACAGGAATAACTTAAGGAATACTCCTCCCCTTCTGATCTCCTAAAGAGCTTGAGGAGTACTGGTGTTCTGCGTTCTCTGAAGTTCTTGTAGAATTCAGCAGTGAATCTATTCAGACACAGGCTTTTCTTAGTTGGTAGGTTATTTATTACTGCTTCAATTCTATTGCCTGTTACTGGATTATTCAAGGATTTTACATATTCTTGGTTCAGTCTGGGGGAAATTCATATGTACCTGTCTGGAAATCTATCCATTTCTTCTGAATTCTTCAATTTATTGGCATATAGGTTTGCAAACTAGTATAGTCAAAATGGCCATACTTCCAGTGATTTAGTAAGGTCTCCACAGAACAAAAGAAGCATTCATGGGCCAGGGATTTAGCTCAGTGGTTCTGCTGCCTGCCTCTCAAGCGCAAGAACCTGAGTTTGATCCCTGGTACAAACAACAAACAAACAAACAAAGCATTCTCCAGAGAACTGGAGAAATTTATATGGAGCCACAAGACATCCATAATAGCACAGGCAATCCTGGGTAACAAAACCAAAGGAGGAGACATCACAGTCCTGGATCTGAAGTAATAATATAATGCTACACTGCTAAAAACATATAGTATCAACACAGAAACAAACATGATGATCAGTGAAACACAATTGAAGATTCAGAAACCACCCCAAGCACAATGAAGTATTTGATATTTGACGAAAGGGGCAAAGATAATAAATGGTGTTGGGAAAAGTGGCTAGCCACATGTAGAAGATTGAATCTAGACTTGTATCTCTCACCATGTACTAAACTAAAATCAAACTGAATAAAAGATCTAAATGTTAAAACAGATATGCTTTATCTGCTGGAAGATAAAACTCCTACAGTTACAGACATAGGCCAGGACTTTCTGAACAAAGCCCCAGTTGCACAACAAATACAGTGTCAAGAATCAGCAATTGAGATAACATCAAATGTAAAAATTTCTGCACAGAAAATAACCAGTAAAGTGAAGGAAAGAGCCTCGACTGGGAAAAATTTACCACCTATTCCTCAGAAAATGATTATGTCTAGAACACATGCATGCTTGAAAATTTAGAACCCCCAAATGAAAGACCCAATCAAAAACTGGGTGATTGAAATGGACACTTCTTGGGAGAAGAAGTACAAATGGCCAATAAGTATGAAATCACACATTAAAAATTCTGGCGAGGCTGTGGGGGGAAAGGAACTTGTCTACATTATGGGTGGGAATATAAACTAGTAAAACCACTATGGAAATCAATTTGGAGATTCCTCAAAACACTACAGCTGGTTATTCCATTTGATCCTGCTATTTCCCATTTCTATGAATTCTCAAAAGTTAAGGGCTTCATATTACAGTGATATGTGCCTATCTTTATTTATAGCAGCACAAGTTCACGAGTTAAATCTTCATAGCAACCCATATGTCCGTTAATAAGTCGATGGATTTTAAAAATGTGGTTTTTACACACAATGGATGACTACTCTTCCATAAAGAGAAACTGGAATCATTTCTAGAAAAATGGGCCCACCGGGAGACCTCAATATTAAGTAAAACAAGTCAGACACATGAGCTTAAATATCACATGGTTTCTCTTATCTGAGAAACACAAAATATAAATAAATAGCAAAAGAAGAGACAGATAATAGAAAGTAGCTGTTTCTCACATGGTAAAAGGATCATGAGATGGTGGAAGGAGAAAAGAGGGGAAGAGAAAAGATGAAAAAGAGTTAAAATGTGCTATGTACACGTACCAACTCTAAATAAGGATGTACCAATAAAAAATAAACACAAACATTCAGCACATGGATTTATTTAAATGTCTATGTCATGCAATAAATAATTAAACACAGATAACAAAGTAAAGGTATTGCAAAAACATTATCTGTGTATTGGGAAAATATCGTTCGATTTTGAAAAAATAAAGTGGTATTTAATGGATTGATTTGAATTTATAAATGTACAACGATGGCACCCTGACATGTAATAAACTGAAGATGGAATGGAGAAGAAAATGGAGAAGAGGAGTGAGAATTTGGAATTCTAGGCACCTGACATGACTAGGAAAAAAGGACGTCCTAGTTTTGAGAGACTCAAGGCAGATAGTGTTGCTCTAATTGTAACTGTCAAAATTAGGAGAGGCAGTTCTTGGGCTCCTTTTTGACCTCTTGTCTTGAGGCAAAATGGAGAAGCAGAAGCTTACATTAGCACCCAAGTTCCCCTACTGAACCCTGTGGAGGGGACTGAGATGATTGAAGGAAGCTGAGTTCTACTCGGTGCCCAGCTCACTGACTTCAACTCCCTCAAAGGAGCATCATAGGCCCAGAGAGAGAGATGCTTTTAACTCAGTGTCTTGGACTCACTCTTAATCCCTCACAGAAGAGATGGAATCTCACACTAAGAGCATAGGGTTCTCCTTGACACGTCTCGGTGGGGGGAAGCAGTCCAGGGAAGGTGGGTGTTGGGGTGCTTGGGAATCTCAAGTGACCTCTGTAACTGACATCTGTGAGGCCTGGAGGACCAGTTCTTATCCTGAGCCCCAGCACCATCCTGGGAGCGTAGAGATGATGGCTCAGCCAGCTGACCTGGATGAGAGGAACAAGAGAACCCAGTTTGAAGTCTCCTGTAATTAAGCATTTTATTTAATATTTCAGAGAGTCTAAAGTTAATGGAATTACAAATAATGCTTAATACTTTATTTTTAATTCTAAATGTATCTGTCACATGAATGGAAAAGTTTAAATTTAAAAAGCATAAAAGTTGGCAAAAGAAATGTAAAAGAAAGGAGCTAGAATAACCACCATTCCTCATATTTTATACTATGATGTTAAATGTGTCTTAAGCTTGATGAAATAGAATGTAATGGTATATACAAAATAGCATTTTGGAGTTCACGATCAGAAGAACCAAAAACAGAAATACTCAACAATGGTTGTCTCTCTCACATTGGATTAATCAAGAGGACGATTAAAGAAACAAGTAATCTCTTTCAGTTTAGTTTCCTTCATGTTCTTGATTTTTTCACCCTTTTATAATATGGCTAAAATAATATTTTATAAAGACTTAGGGTTTGCAAGATTTAGCTATTACAAACTGTGCTGCTATAAACATGGGTGCACATACTTCTCTGTGATATGATTCTTTTAGTTCTCTTGGAAAGATACCCAGCAGAGGGATGACTGGGTCAAATGGAACCTCCAGTCCAAGCTCTTTGAGGTATCTACATATTGATTTCCATAGTGGTTGCACTAGTCTGCACTCCCACCAACAATGGAGAAGGGTTCCTTTCTCCCCACAACCCTGCCAACATTTGTCATTGTGTGATTTCTTGATAGCAGCCATTCTTTGTGGGGTGAGGTGGAATCTCAGTGTTGTTTTCATCTGCATCTTTTGAATGACCAGTGATGTGGAACGTTTTTTCATATATTTTCTTGCTGCTTTTACTTCTTTGTCTGAGAAATGTCTGTTCATTTCGGATGCCCATTTTTGAATCGGGCCTTTATATTTGGGGGGACTGATTGTTTTGAGTTCTTTATATATCCTTGATAATAGTCCTTTGTCTGAGTAACAGCTGCTAAAAATTTTTTCCCACATTGTAGAAACAGCCCATTTGCCCATCCATTGGAAACTGGATAAAGAAGATGTGGTTTTTCTATAAAATGGAATATTACTCAGCCATAAAGAATGAGAAAATAGATTCATTCATAGGAAAATGGATACATATTGAAGATATACTCCTAAGTGAAATAAATAAGTCACACATGTGTAAATACCGAATAGTTTCCCTGGTGTGAATAATCTGCAACAATGCATAAGATTCTAATAAGATTACTGACATTTAGAAATGGGAAGAAAGGAGCTAAAGGTGTAGGGAAGGTGGGATGGGTAGGGGAAGAGTAAAAAGGGAAAAGAAAAAAATGTGAGAGAATGAAAAGATGAAAATAAAGTGTTTGTAGATGGGGAGGGGAGGAGGGGGTGAAGGGAGGGCAGAGGTAAGGGGAAAAAATGAGAATCAAGACTTGTCATGTAGAGGTGCAAGATCCCAACAATGAATGTAACTGTACTGTATCCCTAAAATGTACCAATAAACTCAATTAAAGCTGAAAAAAAAACAAAAAAAAAAGACTTAGGGTTTGAACATCAGCCCTGCAAAGACAACAGAGAAAGAGAAAAGAAGTTGCACATGAATTAAAATGCCAATAATAATAAAACAAATTTTAAAACTATTGTATTTAAAGAAGAGGAAGAAATGGAGACACAAATTATAAGTTTTTAAGCATGTCCAATGGGTTTTTATGGACAATTTGTTTTCTAATTTGTGTGTGGTATATATGTGAGTGAGTAAGGTGGGAACCATGTTGTAGGTCATAGAATTCATGTTAGTGCCATTTCACTAACGTGAATAAGTATACAAGGAAAACAGAGAAACACAAAGCACTCAGTAATTTCAAACACTATGGATATATCATTAGGTCACAAAGTTAGCAAGGTTTTTGGCACAATCTTCTAATGTAGCTCTTGGTGGGAAATGATGAAGAGAGATGAAAACATCCATTCATTCTTAAGGGAATAAGAGAAACAAATAAACGAATATCTTGCTAAACCAGCCATTTTATTGCACACCTGTAATCCAGGATTCTGTGAGACTAAGGCAGGAAGATCACAAGTTCAAGTTCAGCCTGGGCAACTCAGAGACTTAGTGAGACCCCATCTCAAAGTGTTTTCAAATGCAAAAAAGGGGTAGGGTTGTAGCTCAGCACACACACACACACACACACACACACACACACACACACACACATACTCACACACTATCTCCTTTGCTCCAGGCTCTAGCTACAGTGGTTATAGTTTAAGCTAATGAGATATTACCAGAGGCTTGCCAAATTAGAAAGGATTTATTTCTGAAAAAGACAAAGCTTTCTGAGAAGACATTCACCCTTTTTTTCCTTTTTTCCTTCTTCCTTCCTGAACTCTGTGTGGATTTTAGGACTTGAGGAGCAGCAGCCATTTTGCAACCAGTGGGAATAAGTACGGGTAGATAAAAGACAACAGGAAGGATGGGGAAGCAGCTAGACGGGTGAAAGATGGCCACATGAGGCAGCTCCAAACGCCTGCACCAGCAAGGACAGCCCTAAATTTTGTGGTATTTTACACCTATAAAGTTTGACAAGTCTGTATAAAGAAAAAAATCAAACAAGAAAAGCAGACGTGTAAAAACATTATGATGATTCGTCATCTGTGTTATTCACCACATCTAGTATTGTGTGACTTCTGGCTTTTCCCTAATCTCAAAATGGCAAAGAAAGGTAGATATTTTGAATCACTGCAGGACAGCACAACTCAAGACACTCATGAAAGAGAGCTGTAGAACTCTTTTAAAAAGTGGCAAGAATGACTATGAAGTGAGAGGGAATACTGTGAAATTTAGTGGAAATATGTATTTGGCTAAAATACACTTTAAAAACTTAAACATTCAACATAGTGTTCAATTACACTACGAATTACGTGGAATAATATATACCTACAAGTAAGTACATATTTTCAATTATACTTTACTGTTAATTCAAACATGTCTATGACTAGACTAATAACTACTATTACACAATATTGAGGCCTTGAAACTGAAATGGATTTCATAGTTTCTCCTGTCCTGAGGTGAATGTGATCAAAGAGTTTATTTTTATTGACTGTATATTTAAAATTCTTTTTTAGTTCGTTAGACTACATAAGGAGTAGAGGGAATTTTGGAGTGATCCCAAAATTTAGGCCTCATAAATCTATTTTTTTAATTTGTTACTTGAAAATTTGTAGATCCAATAAACAACAATGTGAGCATATTATTTTATGTCTTTGAATACTGTACTTACTTTCTTTTTAATTTTCTTAATGCTATATAGCCCAGTTATCCGTAAAGATGATTCATACAGGATACTGATTATAGAAAGAACCCAAGTACAGTTTTAGCTACTACTGACTTTTTAAAATAAAAAGCTCAGGAATTTGACAAAAATAAATACAGGGGCTCACTCATAAGCCATCCTCTGGGCAGGCATCTTGGATTATGAGGCTGGTATCCATAGCCATGGGAAATCCAGTTATCAAAACTGACTCTAGTACAGAGAACCTAACAGATCAGTAACAATGGAAGAAATTGGGAAAGTTGCCACAAATCTGTCATCCTCCAAGATACCAAGCTTAGTTGTTATCAAGGGTTAAAAACATCTTAAATAATGAAGAAAGATTTTAATCAGTAATGCAGATTCACAAACTCATGGAAAGAGGTTACTGATCCTAACATCTTTAAAGCAAAATCTTTCACTTCACATTACCAATGTCAGTGAAAGGGAGCATTGCTTTTGTAGTTGCTATGCATCTTCTAGAATGCAACAATTTCAGCAATTTTCAATTCAGAAGCTCCTTTTTTTTTGGTACCAGGGATTGAACTCGGGTCCTTGCGCTTGCAAGGCAGGCCACTAAACTGCTGAGCTAAATCCCTGGCCCCAGAAGCTCCTTTCTAAGCACCAGCTTTATGGAATAAAAACTTGGGGACATCACTTCAGTTGAGAAGCAATACATTTTGAAATTTGTGTGATGGAATTGTTCCTCCATTAATGCAGGAAACTGCCTTGGCATTTATATTTGGTCTATAGTAGGGCTTGTCTTGCATTCTCAATAAATATGTCAGTATGCTGGAGTTTGAAACACTAGGCATGGCAGAAAACATTGCAGGGACACCAAAAGCCATTTCATTCCATTAGAAAACATTAAGACATTGTGTGAAGATGACAAACATCATGACAAACTCACTGACACTTATCAGGCGCTTAGGGTACTACTATGCTATAGAATCAGAGAGTACTATCAAAACTCTGTTCTCATTCTTTCCATAATTAATTCAGGAATATTCTTTTTGTATTTTTAATTTTACTTTTGGGTTTTGGGGAGGTTGTTTGTTTTTGAAGGGTGTTTGTTTGTTGCATTAGATGTTCCATGCCTAATGCAATAACTCATACTGCTCTTTAGTCAATGGCTTTTTCTATGGAGGTTTGTTGGAGTCTAAGATAAACTTTTTGGTTTTTTCCAATTAATATTGTAAAAACTCACAAATTGGTGGATATTTCAATCAATTCCCAAAATTTTCAGTCTCAAGTGGGACAGAAAACTGATTAATCTTTTAAGTAGTGTCTATCTGGATTACCGTAGTTCACTCATCTCTTGAGATGTATACCAACTGTTCCACCCCACAAGATCAGAATACACATTCTTCTCACATGTACATAGGATGACCTCCAAAATAGACAGCATCCTAGCTTGTAGAACATGCTTAAGTACATGCAAAGGAATTGAAATTTCCAGTGCATATTGTCAGACTACAGTGAAAAAAAATTGGAAATCAATGGGAAAAGAAACCACAAAAGCTCCAAAAACACATAGAAATTAAATAACATCCTCCTCAGCAAGTAATGGGTCATAGAAGAAATTACAAAAGAAATTAGACAGTTTCAACAATTGAACAATAATATCAGTACAACACGCTGGAACTTACAGGACATAATGAAAGCAGTCATATGAGGAAAATTTACTGTAGTGAGTTCCCACATCAGAAAACAGAATGAACTAAAACAAGAAAAATCTAGTGTTGAACATTAACTTTGTAGAAAAAGAGCATGTCAAGCCTAAAACTCACATAAGGGAGGAAATTATAAAGACTAGAGTGGAAATTAATGCAAATGATAATGTGAAATAGGAATAAAAGGAACAAAGAGAAAGGGAAAATGGAAGGGTTAGAAGGAAGAAAAGACGGGAATGGAATTAATATGAGAAAATGAAAAATAATGGAAACAAACTCTTTGTAAATAGGGAGGGAGGGGTTGAAGGGAGGGCAGGATAATAGGGAAAACAATAAGAACCAAGATTGACTATGTAAAGGTACAAATTTCCAACAATGAATGTCATTATATTATATACATTAAATGTACTGATAAAATTAAATAAATTAAAAAAAAACAATACAATGGAGCAGAGTTGGTACTTTGAAAGATTAAATAAAATTGGCCAACCCATAGCCAACCTTGTCGAAGAAAGGAAAGGAAGACTCAAATCCATGCAGTTAGAAATGAAAAGGGTAAAGTAATGATAGATTCTGCAGAAATCCAAATCATCAACACACACTATAAGAATCTGTATCCTTTTTAAAAATTAATTTTATTGGTACATTTTAGGCATACAATACAATGACTTTCATCATTGAAGATTTGTACCTTTACATAATGTATCTTGATTCTTATTTTTCCCCATTCCCCTGCTCTCCCTTCAACCCCCTCTACCTCTGCCTTTTTAAAAGAACTTTGTTTCCATTTTTTTCTTTTCTCATATTTATTCCATTCCTTTCTTTCCTTTCCTCTACCCTTCCCATTCCCCTTCCTCTTTGAAGATTTCATTCCTATTTCATGTTATCTATTATACATTTTGATCCTTATTTAAACTTTCAGTCTCTCACACCAGAGAAACTATTTGCATTTTACACGTATGCCCTATTCATTTCACTTAAGAGTATTGCTGCATTATGCCAGCTATTCTCCTGCTGGGTATCTTCACAAAAGAATTAAAAGAATCACACCACAGCAATATATGTGCACCCATGTTCATAGTAGCTCGTAGCAGCTAAAACTTGGGAACAACCCAAATAGCCATCAACTGGAAACTGGATGAAGAAAATGTGTTTTTCTTTTCATAAAATGAAGTGATACTCAGTGATAAATAATGAGAAATTAGAAATATTGATAGCTAAAAGAAACTGTATTCTGATAAAATTGGAAACACAGAATAAATGGACAGATTGCTAGATATATAGGCATTACCAAAGTTGAATCAAGAAGATATAAAAATTCTAAATAACCCAATATCAGATATTGGATGTAATTAAAAACCTACCAACAAAGAAAAGCCCTGGTCCTCATGAATTTACTGCTGAATTCTACAAGAAATTTAGAGAGGACCTTATGCCACTACTAATCGAACTCTTTAATTAAATTGAAAGGGAAGTAATACTACAAAACTCTTTTCTGGATATAAGTATTACCCTGATGCCAAAACTATAAAAGGATTCAACCAAAAAAAGAGAATTATGCAAAAGTCCTCAATAAGATACTGACAAACAAAATTCAGCAAATCATCAAGAATATTATACACAATGACCAAATAGGATTCATACCGGGGGGTGCAGGGATAGTTCAACATGTACAAATCAATAAATGTAATATACCATATTAACAGAATCAAGGACAAAAAGTGCATGATCATCTCAATAGGTGCAGAAAAAGCACTTGACAAAGTCCAACACCTATTCATGATTAAAACAAAAAAAAACCTACAGAAAAGTGGAATAGATGGTCTTTATCTCTGTCTAATAAAAGCCATCTATGACAAACCAACAACAGTAAATGGTTAAAAATGGAAACTTTTACTTTAAAATCAGGAACAACAAGGATTTCATTATCACCATTCCTGTTTTATATAGTTCTGGAAACATTAGACAGATAAATTAGATAGTAGAAAAAAATAGGAATAGGAGAGAAAATGAATAAGTTAAAATATTATTATTTTTAGATGATATGATACTCTACATAAAAGACCCCCAAAACTTCTAGATTTAATATCCAAATTCAGTGGTGTGTCTGGATACAAAGTCAGCACTCAAAAATCAATAGCATTCCTGTACACAAAGAACAAACTCACTGAAAGAGAAATTAATGAAACCACACCTTAACACAATACCATCAAAGAAATGAAATACTTAGAAATCAATCTAACAAAGGAAGTAAAAGACATTTGCATTGAAAACTACAGTACTCTGAAAGAGGAGGTCAAAGTAGATATCTGAAAATGGAACAATATCCCTTGCTCTTGGATGGGCAGAACCAATACAGTAAATAAAGTAAATAAAGAATTATATAAATTAAATAAAGAATTTAAAGAAGTAAATAAAGCAATTCTGAAATTCATTTGGAAGCAGAAGGCGACTAGACCCCTGGGTGGCTCTTCTCTACAAATGTTTGTAGTTCTGTCCAATTTTTCAAGATTTCCTTCATTTCAGAAGAAGAACATTTCTACACTGATTGCTTATACTACTCTTCCTCCAGAAAGCTCCTGTGTAAAGAATTCTTCTGAATGTAAAGTTCCTCACCATCATCACTGTCTAGCTAAAAGCCTATGAACTCTGTTATAGTGACAATGTCATCAACCATAGGCTCAGGTGAAGGGTCAGGCTCCTTTACATAGCCTTCTAAGTGTCTCTTTTGTATACTTTTAGGCCACACTTTCTTCTAGGAAGATTTTCACATCCTTAGAGAGACATTGGCACAGAATTTCAAATAACTTTACATAGAAAAAGATGTTGCAATGCATAAGATTCTAATAAGATTACTGACATTTAGAAATTTGAAGAAAGGAGCTAAAGGTGTAGGGAAGGTGTGATACGTAGGGGAAGAACAAAAAGGGAAAAGAAAAAAATGTGAGAGAATGAAAAGATGAAAATAAAGTGTTTGTAGATGGGGAGGGGAGGAGGGGGTGAAGGGAGGGCAGAGGTAAGGGGAAAAAATGAGAATCAAGACTTGCCATGTAAAGGTACATGATCCCAACAATGAATGTAACTGTACTGTATCCCTAAAATGTACCAATAAACTCAATAAAATTTAAAAAAAAAAGAAAAAGATGTTGCAATGTTCCTTCCAGAACTTTTATAATTTTAAATCTGTATCTATGACCATCTAGAAGCACTTCAGGAACAGTTCCTTGGTGTATAGCTTCTTAAAGTTAGCTATAACCTGGTGGGCCATAGGTTTCTATAGAGGAGTTGTATTAGGTGGGAGAAACTTGACAGGGAACCATGGGAATCCTGTGGCCAATTCTCCTTCTAAATCTTGTGGGTGAGCAGGCACATTGTCCATGATAAGGAGAACCTTCAGTGGTAAACCTTTGTTCTCCAGATATTTTTTAATTGTACAAGAGAAATCCTACTTGATCCACTCAATAAAAAGTACTCTTGTTACCCAGGCTCTTGTGTTAAATCTCCACATGACCCCTAGATTATTCTTCATGACTATGTCTTTTGAATATTCTAGGGGTCTCACAGTGATACCAAGAGAGGTTTTATCTTGAGGTCACCATTCACATTGGCACATAGCAGTAAATTGTGCCTATCCTTCATAATCTTGTGGCCTAACATTTTCTTCTCTTATTGAGTAACGTGCGTTCTCCTGGGCACTTTCTTCCAGAAAAGGCCAGTTTCGGCACAGTTGAAAACTTGATGAGAGCAAAAGCCATTTCTCTGTGTCATTCATTTGAATTGGTGTACGTAATTTTCAGCAACCCTTTTATCAGCACTGGCTGCTTCACCATGCCTAGTTACACTATGAGACCCAGTTCTTGATTTAAAATTGTGAAACCAACCCTTACTAGTATGAAATGTTTCACCATTATCACTCATTGATAGATTATCTTTTATGAGATCCGCATTTATAGCTCTAGCTTTTTCACAAATTGTAGACTCAGGCTGTATATATCCTGCCATCTGCCTTTCATTTATCCACACCAGTAATAGCCTTTCTATTTCATCTAACACTGTTGATCATGACTTACTAATTTGAGTAACACCTTTAGCACCACCAACTTCCTTGTACAAATATTTTCTCTGTAAGACTATCAAAACAGTGACTGATTTTGATGTATTGTACATATTAGAGAGATTGGTTCCATGAATTCCACTCTCATATTTCTCCACAATTTCCTTTTTATTTTCAACTGATTGTTTTTTTTTTCCTTATCGAGTTTATTGGTATATTTTAGGTATACAGTACAGTTACATTTATTATTGGGATCTTGTACCTTTACATGACAGGTCTTGGTTCTCATTTTTCCCCTTGTCCCTGCCCTCTCTGCACCCCCTCCTCCCCTCCTGATTTACAAACATTTTGTTTCCATTTTTTCATTTTCTCATATTTTTTCCTTTCCCTTATTACTTTTCCCCTACCCTTCTGATTTTGCCTGTGCCTTTAGCCCTTTTCTTCCTATTTCACATTATCAATTATCTCATTAGGATCTCATGTACTATTATTGTTTATTCACACCAGAGAAACTATTCGGTATTTACATGTGTGACTTGTTTATTTCACTTAGGAGCCTTCCCTTCACTTCTTAGTTTCTTGTCTAGTTTTGGGGAGCCATTTTGATAGCAGTGATGATAGTAATTACATAAAGCACTGACTGAAATCATGTCCACAAACATGCACATCTAGGCTCAGACTGATGCTTATGTATTCTTACATAAGCTTTTGTGGTATCATAAGTCTTTGTTTACAATTGCACAAGTGGCTGGCATTTGAGTCAAACCTCAAGATTTAGGTAATAAATTAAAATTAAACTTCCAGTCACAACCCAAGTTGTTCATAGGTGAGGCTGGTCATAATTCTATCTCTTTCAATGTCACTGGAGTCCAAGTCATAATTCACAGAAACTTCTAATGATGAAATTTGGTATAACGAGTGCTATGATGGAGCCCGGTTAGCAGTGTGAGGAATGAATGTGGAGTAGTGGTCAGGAGTGCTCTGTTTTTGCTAAAATCACATCACGTGTAGCATCATCTTAGCATCAGGTTGAGTGCTGGTTTCCATGTAGTAGCAAAGTCTTTTCAGAAGTAATAGAAGGACCACAAGAGTAAAATGACAATGACCCCTGCCAGATTTCTTATCATTATTGATCATTTTATTTTGGTAAATCTCCAAAAGTACACACATTAAATTTGAAACAGATTACCATGGTCCCTCTGAATGAAACATCAACAGTTTTATTTTATTATAACATTCACATGTCTAGCCCTCCACTTTACTTGTGAGCTCGCGAAACAGGAAAACTTTGTTTTCTAAATGTTTTTATCCCCTGTACTTAGCGAGGTCACAGACTGAGCAGAAAGATCCTCTTAATGTGGGCAGGTACCATCTAATTGTCTAGAGCCCTAAGTCCTGGGTCCTGGACAGAACAACAACAACAACAAAAGCAGAGGAAAGGAAGTTTTTCTCTATCTCTTTTGTCATGGAGCTGGGATACCCTTCTTTTCCTGCCCTGGAACATGACTCCTGGACTTTTAGCTGAGAACTTCCAGCCTTCTCAGACTTTAATCCTTTAAATGAGAGGCACACCATCTGCTTCTATGGGTTTGAGGACTTTGAGCAGAGATTCAGCTATGCCACTGGCCTCCCTGGGTCTCCAGCTGGCAGATGGCCTGCGATCTCTCAGCCTTCATGAGTACTTGAAATTATTCCCTAAATTAACACTCTCTTAGCCCCCCTTAATCAGTAATGTCTATTTATATCCAATGTGTAAAACAATTCAATTTCTATTTTCCTGCAGTTTATGACTACTGAGAGTCTTTAGTTATATAATAATCATAAATAAATATCTAATTATCATTTGACCATATTATCATTTGGTAAGTGCTATGCTGCTATGGATATTTACTTTCAACAAGCAATGATATTAGAAAATTTTAGGGAAGGGTGATCTGAACACTGAAAAATAGATAAATGGAGAAAACAAAGACTATTTTAGCAAAAAGAAAGAGCATGGTAAAAGGTTTATTGCACAAAAACAGAGGTGGGGAGATAGGGTGCAAATGGAGACTGGTCTACATGTTTATCATATTCATAGGAGGAAGTCATTCTTCCATTGTGTCTTTGACTAATGCTTTTACTCTTATTGCATTTCTTTCTCATCAGTTTCAACCTTTTTAAAGGTTAATGCTTCAGGTTTCCTTCTAAGACCTTCTTTCACAAATTCCCTCTATCATTTTCTTCCACATTGTTAGTACTGAGAATTTAAATTTAATGCCATCAATGATTTGCTATTTTCAGTTATTGTCTCTTTTAACCTTATTCAATGTACATTTTAAATGTATGCTTATCTTAATTCCTTGAAAATTTGCCTTGCCATATTCATCTCTTTATTGAATTTATTGTCAATTTTCTCCTGAAACTTTTATTTCTGTTTCATAAATGTTACTGGATTAATGATTAGCATTTTTATGGATTCTGAGATTCTTCAGTCAGTCAAGTAAATTGAGGTTTATTTTATAATAACGTTCCTCTTTCACTGAATATTTGTAAGTTATTTTAATTTATAATATTACATATTTAGTTTTAAATGTCCATCTCCCCCTTTAAAGAGTATGCTAAAAAAGGAGTGTCATTTGTGTCTTTACTTCTTCTCATCCAATTCTGTTGGACAAATAACTGGCATTTAATGATAATTCAATAACATTTAAGATATTGTTTATTTTCTTAATAAGATTTTTAAAAACAGTCCCACAATATTTCTATTTATTTTTAATGAGCCATATTATAACATATCTTCCAAGTAGCATAATTTTTTATTTGACACCCAATAACCTAGTATGTATGGGTTTTGTCCCAAATTTCTGCTAGATTAATAAATTTTTTCTCAAATCTACAGCCTGAAAATAGGTTAATAAGTATGACTTCAGGGACAATTTTTAGCTTCAAGCCAGCATTCATGAAATTGTTCTACTCACACATATATCGTCTCTTAACCTGTACTTTGTTTTCAACCATTACAAACAGAAATTTTTATATGCTGTGTGCAGACAGCATTATCGATGTTTTAAATCTAAGTGGTTGGACACTATGGAAATCAATATGGAGATACCTCAAAGAGCTTGTACTAGAGGTTCTATTTGACCCAGCCATCCCTCTGCTGGGTATCTTTCCAAAAGAACTAAAAGAATCATATCACAGAGAAGTATGCATACCCATGTTTATAGCGGCACAGTTTGTAATAGCTAAAATTTGGAAACAGCCAATTTGCCCATCCGTTGGAGACTGGATAAAGAAGATGTGGTTTTTCTATAAAATGGAATACTACTCAGCCATAAAGAATGAGAAAATAGATTCATTCATAGGAAAATGGATACATATTGAAGATATACTCCTAAGTGAAATAAATAAGGCACACATGTGTAAATACCAAATAGTTTCTCTGGTGTGAATAATCTGCAATAATACAGAAGATCCTAATAAGATTACTGACATTAAGATAAAAAGGGAAAAGAAAAAAATGTGAGATAATGAAAAGATGGAAATAAAGTGATTGTAGATGGGGAGGGGAGGAGGGGGTGAAGGGAGGGCAGGAACAAGGGGGAAAAAATGAGAATCAAGACTTGTCATGTAGAGGTACAAGATCCCAACAATGAATGTAACTGTACTGTATCCCTAAAATGTACCAATAAACTCAATTAAAGCTGAAAAAAAATCTAAGTGGTTGGAGTCAAATATTATTGTATATTTTTTAACTTCACAGGTGATCCTAATACAAACAAAGCATAAAATATTTTCAAACAATGAGAATGGAAAAATGTACAACCTCTAGGTTTCATTATGAGTCAGTGTCACTAGAGAATACACCATTCAAATATTTGTTCTCATTCACTCTACTTCTTGTTCTCCTGATAGAAATATAAAAATATGGGGTTTTTCACACCATATTTTTTTCAAACAAAAAATGACTGAAGAAATTTTTAAAAACACATGTCTGCCAGAGAGAAGACAGGTAAAATTAATACATATCTATTAAATAATATTTGCTTTTTGCAGTTAAAGTCAGCTAGTCTTAATCCATTTCTATGTCTGCAATAGAAATTTACATTCTTTAATATGTTTTCTGATAATCAGAGCTTGTAAATTTTTTAGTATCTCAATTTCTTCAGCAATATTTCACTTGAAGATGTGCCTTGTTCATTAGACACAATTTCAAATTTTCAATTAATGATGTCTGTGAAATGTGTGACTTATATGAATAAAATGTATCAAGATTTCATGAACCCTCCATCAGGCTAGACTTCAGGCTAGAATAACATTATCCACTCTCTTTTCTAAGATACCAGCCTTTTTTTTTTTTTTTGGCCTTATTTAGGCTACAAATTGCTCTCCTTTTTTTTTTTTAATCTCTACCTACTTTCTAGTTACTGATTTTATTAAGAGTTACAATTATCTTTTTTTCTTTTAAACATTAACCAGGCCTCTCATTTTAGATTTTCATGAATCATATATTGCAATGTTAACCACAGGTGCATAGCAGTACCCAAACGATAACTATTCCTATTTCTTTTTCTTTATTGTTTTATTCATAATAACCCTTTTCAGTTTCTATCAGTGTACATTATGGGAATACTCAGTGAAATGACCAGGAATTGAAAAATAGCATTTTACTGCATCAATATACTATTTTCTGGAAACAGGGAAAGAAGGATCTTTTCTTCCCTTAAATATGTGTTTCTTTGACAGTTGCAGAAGGTTCAAAATATTTGTTGTTATTTGAGGATTCTAAGTTTGCTTCATTCATGACTTTTCCTCCATTTTCCAATGTCTTGCTTTCTTTTACTTCATATTTTTTCTTCAGAAAATGAAGGAATGAAAAATGAAAAATAAATGATACAAATCTTAAGGATGAAGTCAAACTCAAAAATGACTTTCTATAAAAAAGAGAAAGAGTAGATTAGCATTTCAAATTGTGTGCAATAACTTACTATTTCTGTAGTATGCAAATCTCATTGAGAAATTTTTTAATTATATATAAAAACATGAAGACAACAATTCCAGTAATTCTTTTCATCAAGATACAGGAGTTTTGCATAACTTTTAAAGGATCACAAAGACACTGATACTCAACTCCAGCTGAGGAAGATAGACAAATCCAAGACTGTCAAATAATTTTGTCCCACCTAAGGGAGTAGGGAAGTACTAAGAGTCATGATTAATGCTCAGCAAACAAAGTTAGAGGCAAAATAAAAAACTGAGACTCACAGGACTATAGAATGCTAATACTCTTCCTACAATTTATACCACATTCCTAAGGAATTAGTCTTTTTCTGGGATGGATTTAAGCATCAGCTTCTGGTCCACCACACAATTATAAAAGTAAGAGATTCATACTTGACAATGCACTATGTTGCTAGCATTTTCTTTTTGATACTGTGTTTAGTGATTTCACTTCCACCATGTCTACAAAAAGCTCATTTGTGTATACTCCATGTATTTCTTGCTTGCACGGTTTCTTAGTGAAGTGTAATATTCCAGTAAGGTAATTTTTGTTCTGAGTTCTTTCAGGAGCCTGTCTTAATTTTGATTTTCTATGGTTTGTACTTAGGGTTATGATTGCTGCAGTTCTTCTGTCTATATACCTGAGATTCCACATTTCATTACAAAATATGATTGGCATTAGCTGATTCTGCTCAACTGAAGGGTAACATAAGTGTACTAATCATGTTAAAGGCAAATTCTTCTAAGATGTCATGTTTAGTGGGTTAGGTAAGGTGCATTAAATGCAAATTAAACTTATAGTTTGTTCAATTTACAATGAGATTTTTTAGATATGACACCATTTTAAGTTGAGAAGCAGCTGTAGCTTAGAAACAAGGCTATATTTATAAGGATATATATATATATATATGAATACATATTTATAAGAATATATAGGGGATATATAAGGATATATATATATATTTACATATACAGAGAAGGCTGCAGAGATGAAATAACAAAGTAAAAGAAAAAGAAAAATTTATTTTTCTTATTCTTTGTTGATCTAACAGATAAATATATGTTCAATATAATTGCAATATATTTGATTATATATAATATATATGTCTATACAGTGCTTATAAATGCTTATATGTAAGGCAAATGAATGAGAGCAGTGAGAAAATAGATGGAAAAGAAGAATTAGGTAATTTTTATATTATCAATAAATTATGTAGTATTATTTGAAGGTAAACTAAGATTAGATATAAATGTGTATTGCAAACTTTAAGACAAGCAATAAAAATTTTTTGAAGATTCATAACTTATACTCTAAGAAAGAGAGGTGCAATTATAAAAAATTCTTAAGTGAAACCACAACATACAGAAAAAGACACAAATAGGAACTAAAAATAAAGTTCTGTTATGTAACTATTCCAACTTCACATATGGAATATAAACATTATATATTGCAAACACATACTAACAAAGTTTCCAATTCAGAAAACTGGAATTGTAAAAGCAAATTAAAACTTAAATAAACAGAATGAAATACATAATAAAAATTAGAACAGATAACAATAAAATTGAAAGCAAGACATCCATGCAAAAAAAACTAACAAAAAAAAGCTCCTTCTAAAAACAGATTAATAAAATCTATAAGATTCTGACCAGGATAAGAAGAAAAAAATAAGTGGGAAAGATGGGGAAAGGAAATAAAGGACAAGAAAAAATATGAGAAAAGGAAAAAATGCAAACAAAGTCTTTGTAAATAGGGGATGGTGGAGCGGCTGAATGGAGGGCAGGGGTATTGGGAAAAAATGAGAACCAAGACCTGTCATGTAAAGGTACAAGATCCTAATGCTGAGCTGGGCATGGTGGCTCAAGCCTGTAATCCCAGCACTCAGGAAGCTGAGGCAGGAGGATTGCTGTGAGTTCAAGACCAGCCAGGGCTACACAGTGAGTTCCAGGTCAGTCTCAACTACATAGTGAGACCCTGTCTCAAAAAACAAAAAACAAAAAAACAAAACAAAACAAGATCCTAATGATGAATGTAACTGTACTGTATACCTAAAAAGTACCAATAAACACAATGGGAAAAAAAAGAAGAAAAAAAGACACAAATTACTAATATCAAAATTGAAAAAGGATACAATGCTATAGTGTCTAGGGGCATTAAAAAATAATAATGTACTATGGAAAGAATTATGCTTACAATTTTAATAACCTAGATAAAAATGAATGGATTTTTTTAAGGACACAATCTACCCAAACTCCCCAGAGAAGAAATAGGCACTCTTAATAGGACTATATATAACAAAATTGAATCGATAACAATGAATAACCCTTTAAAGCACAAGGTCCAGATGAAATCACAGGTGATTTATACCAAAAGTTATACAAATTTTCTACAATCTGTCTTCCTGTTTCATTCTATTAGGCCAAAATTATCTTCATCCTCAAACTAGACCAGGATATTACAAGGTAAAACAAAGAACAGATTATTAACTCTCATGAATATAGATGCCAAAATTTTCAACAAAGCAGCAAATCAATTTGAGCAATTTACTTAAAATATACACCATGAAAAAGTGTGATGTATTCAGACATGACAGGCTTCTTTGACACTCTAAAATCCATAATTGCAAGGATCTTCCACCCTAGTATCAAACTAGTTTCAGTTCATGGCCTGTTAGGAACCAGGTTGCACAGCACAAGCTTAGTGAGGTGAGCAAGTGAAGCTTCATTTGCATTTACAGACATTCCCTACTACACCTGAGCTCCTGTCACATCAGCAGTACAGGCATTAGATCCTCGTATGACTACAAACCCTACCTGCAAATTGCAAATTTGAGTGATAAACCTGTGCTTTCTCCTAAAGAGAATCTAATGCCTGATGATGTGAGGTGAAGCTGAAGCCATGATGCTAGCTCTGGAGAGAGGTTGCAAATATACGTTAAAATGAGCAGAAGGTTCGACTACACAGAGACATTATGAATCTACTGCTTGCAGACTCATATCAAAATCCTATGAGTCAGTGGAAGTGACAGTTACACTCCAACAGGTGATGAGCTTTATATTAGCAAATCAGTGGATGTACTTCAATTGTACAGCTGCACCTGTGGAAGGCTTTAAATCAGAATCCAAAACTTTTAGTCCATGCATGACCCACACCTTATTTATCACTTCCATGTGCACATCATTCCCACACTCTGCACTTATCTCTGTAATAGTTTTGGTAAATCCACAAGCTATGCCTAGCCAAAATGTGTGAAAAGCAAATGTCACTGAAGAGGGAACAAGGGGGAAAGACTCTGTGAGGCAATAACAGAAGACCTCAAAACTTACCAGATAAAGAAGTCTGATATTAAAGAAAATATCAAGTCCTATGTAAATTCAATTCATTG
Organism: Fukomys damarensis; assembly: GCF_012274545.1. Classification (NCBI taxonomy): domain Eukaryota; kingdom Metazoa; phylum Chordata; class Mammalia; order Rodentia; family Bathyergidae; genus Fukomys; species Fukomys damarensis. The sequence continues at coordinate 17,559,531 of NW_022900931.1, forward strand.
TAACAGGTAATTCACATTCTCCAAGCCCGTTTTTATGTAATATGTGGTTACTGGCTATCCAAGCAAGCCAGGAAACTTTCAAACTTGCTTTGCCACATGAAGATCAAGAACTCTGAATGTTTTTTTTAAAAAATTCTTTGGAGTTTAATATAAAAAATGTGAATATGGAAAACAGAAGCTTCTTGGAGGTCACTACTTCATCAAAAGTGTTTGTACTGAGAGAATCATTGTAGTGCCTAACCACATTTTTAATGCTAAAGAATCCTTTTGTATTAGTGAAGAGTTAATCCTGCCTACTTCTCAAGATATTTGTCATGAACTTTTAGAAGAGGGCAGAATTTGAAAGGTGGCACAGGTTGCTGTTCCAGCCAACACGATGACTAGATAAATTCATGAAACTGAGGTTCCATTATTAGAGAAGATTAATGAGACAATGTGGGATGCAACACGAGTAGATGAGTCTACCAATGTTGACAAGGCAACCATACATACTTTTTGTAATAAACATCTTGAAGCTAATGTACACTACTTTGAGCACCTCCTGTAACTGTAGAGGCCAAAGGTAACTTATTAATCTCATAACATCTCAATAAATTTAGTATTGAAATGTTTATACAAATTTTTGTTTTTTCTGAAATATATATACATTTTTATGGACTCATATACTCATATATACTTTATGTTTGTATATACATTATATAAATACAAATTTCATACATATATATTTTATGTTATGTCATATTTTATATATATACGTTTTTATATATTTTATACATATTTTAAATATAAAAGGCATACATACATAAAGCTATATCTACATTTATATCTATATCTGCATCTATAGAGAGAGAAGAGAGGATTTCATATATGTATAAAGCCAGGTGTGGTGGCGCACTCCTGTAATCCTAGCACTCGGGAGGCTGAGGCAAGAGGATTGCCGTGAGTTCAAGACCAGCCTGAGCTACATAGTGAGTTCCAGGTCAATCTCAACTCAACTACATAGTGAGACCCTCTCTCAAAAAAAACCAAAAAAAAATAGTATTTTCATATGAGGAGAACTTTAGGAAACAAAAGAATTGAATCCAAGCTCTTTTTCTTTCAGCTAGGTGAATTTAGACGTTAGTTATTATTCTCTAATCTAATTTGCATATTCAAGAAAAAAGGATTTTAAAAAATCACCACACTACAACACTCAGGTACTTGAGTTCCAACACTATCCTTAACACAAAACCTAATCCTAACCCTAAGCCAAACACTAACACTAATCATAATTCCCACATGCCAATAGTAAGGTACTTTAACATCAACACTGAATCTAAAACTACTCCTATACCAACCCTAGCCCTAACCATAATACCCATACTCCAATATCAGGCACTTAAAATTCAACTTTATGCCTAACACTATGAAAAATTTTAACTCAAATCCTGACACTAGAACTAATACCCACACCGAAATTCTCAAGTGATTAAATTCAAACTACCTAAACTAAACCTAAACATAATCTTAAATTTAACACATACCATAATTCCCACAATCCAATACTCAGGTAAATCGTTTCTAACAATATTCCTAACCCTTAACCTAATGCAAATACTAACCCTAACCCTGACATTAACAATAACACTAAACATAATACCAACACACCAATACTCAGGTACTTGAATTACAATATTATCCCTAACCATAAGCCAAACATTAACAATAATACCCACACTCCAATACTCAAGTACTTGAATTTCAACACTATCCCTAACTCTAACCCAATCCCTAACCATGATACCCAAACACTGAAACTCAGATACTTGAATTCTAGGACTGTCATTAACCCTACACCTAAGCATAAACCTGACACTAATGCTAACATCAATGACAATACCCATACTCCAACATTCAGAGACTTAAAATACAACACTATTATTAAACCTAACCCTAATCTGTACACTCACACCAACATGAACCATAATAACCACACTCTAATACTCGGTACTTGAATTCTAACACTGTCCCTAACACGAACCCTAACCCTAATATGTATTTCAATTTCAGCAGTATACCTAAACATTAACTTAACCATAACCATAACATAAACCTAACCCTAACCTTAACAATAATGCCAATTCTCCAATACTCAGCTACTTTTATTCCAAAACTTTTCTTAACCCTAACTATAACCATAATACCCACACTCCAAAGTCCGGTACTTGAATTCAAATACTGTACTTAACCGTAACTTAACCTTAATCCCAACTCTAACCCTAAAAATACCCACACTCCAATATGCAGGTACATGAATTTCAAAACTATTCCTAAACCTAACACTAACCCTTACCATAAGACTAACTCAAGCCATAATACCAACACTCCAAAGCTCAGACACTGAAATTCCAGCATTATACCTAACCATAGCCCTAATAATAACACTAACCATAATAAATATCACCATAGGAATACCCGCTCTGCAATAAGCCGATACATGAATTCCAAAACAATCCCTAGCCTAACACTAACATTAGCCCTAACAATAATACCCACAGTCCAGTACTGTTACACGAATTCTAAAACTATACCTAAGCCTAATCATAACCCTAACAGTAATACCCAGATTCCAATCCTCAGTTTCTTGAATTCCAACACTATTCCTGACACTATCCCGAGCCCTCACCCTATAATAAACACTAACCTTAATACCCACACTCCAATACTCAGGCACTTGAATTCCAACACTTGAATTCCTAACCCTAACACTAACAATAGTTATTAGAAGTATCAAGATGAATTTCCTCACTGTCTAATATATTACTGATTACCAACTAAGGATTCATTAAGTGGTGACTTTCATTATTAATATATTACTATATTCAAAATGATATACTTTTGGAATTAACATACTCAAAGGAAAAAATCAACGAATGAAATACATATATGGCAACTCACCCAAATAATATTGAATTATACATCCTACAGGCACCTTTTGATCCACAAGTGGGGGCAGACCACCTTATACATGTTGTATCAATCATGGCCCCAAAATATATTGGAGATAGTATTCCTCCTGGAACATGGAATGAAAAGCCATCAATCCACAGAATATTTCAAGTGAAACAGGGTAGCATGCTAAATTGATCCATTTTACAGTGAGAAAAGGTGAAAAGTTTGGAAGACTCATCATGTTGGCCTAATTATATGCAAAAATCAAGAATATAGGGACCTACAAAGACCCACATCATACACAGTAACACCTCAGCTCATGAACTCTTCTGTCTATGAACAATTCATTTTGGAAACAGAAGTGTTCTGCAAAATTTTGCTTCTGCATTGGGAAAGGAACATGACTGAGGCCACCTTACCTACACAAACATGAACACAGCCATCTTCCCCAGAATCTTGGAACAAATTATGTTCATGAACCTATGTACCACTTAGTAATCTTACACAATTTTTTTTTTGAGACAGGGTCTCACTATGTAGTTCAGGCTAACCTTGAACTCACTATGTAGCCCAGGCTGGCCTTGAACTCACAGCAATCCTCCTGCCTCAGCCTCTCGAGTGCTGGGATGACAGCCATGGGCCATTACACCCAGCTCACACACATCTTTTATCTACACTAAACTTCCCAGTGCATATAAGGAAGAAGGAGCATTATATGTATATAAGCTCATTTCTTTTTAATCTTCTTTTTTTTGGTACTGGGGATTGAACTCGGGTCCTTGCGCTTGCAAGGCAGGCCGCCGAACCACTGAGCTAATCTTTTCTTTTTCTGATGAACTATATAGCCTTTTACAATTCATAACTATATTTTATTCAAGACAATTTTTTGTGAATTACAAATTTGGTCTTCAGTTTGTATTTTGCCATGGAAGCATTTGTATTTCACTGAGCCTGGTATAGGACACATCAATCATAATTACAATGGCAAATTACATTTGAATGGCAAAATTTCTTTTAAAAAATGTTATGTTGTTGGGCTGAGGCTGTAGCTCCACAGCATGGCACTTCCCTGGGACATATGAGGTCCTGGGTTCAATTCTCCAGCAGAGCAAAAAAATAAAATAAATTAATAAAAATAAAATTCTAACTTGTTGGTAGAATTTCTTTAATTCTCATGGTCTTGTGTCAATATATGAGAAGGAGTACTAACCACTCAGATTCTATGGTAAGCTTCTGTGTTACTAGGAGGGAGGCAGCTCCACAGGGTTGGGGGGTAGGAAAATGCTGTCAGGTACAGAGGCTGCCTGATATAGATGCACAGAAGAAAATATTGCAGAAAGAATTGGTGTGGAAACTCATGGCACCTCCATCATCTCCTCCCTGTCATTCCCTACAGTTCTTTCCACCTTTGAGGATCTGTGACATTTTCTTCAAATGTACTTCCTGTCAAGGTTTCCACTGTAATTTGACTGAAATCTTATGTTTCTTTCCTTGGCTTCCAGAGGACCCAGGGATTTGCTCCTCCTACTTCCTTAAGTTTTCCCGCCAGTGGTTGCCTCTGACCCCTGATGCGTCCTCTGCCCAATACCCAGATGAAGGGTGAGCATAAAATAGTTCGAAATCTTACAAAATATTATGCACAAGGGATAGGTTAGAAGCAGTTAAAATAACAGTAGGCATCTGGGAATGAAAATGGCAAGTGGCAACTAGGTAAAGAAGATGATTTCCTAAATCTCTGACAAATCACCTCATCTGAATAGTTAAAAATAAGCCCTTATCCTCTAGAGCTTATGGTCCTACTCTTTGCTAGTAAATTTCACAATATTCCAAGCTCTGTTTATTTTAAAATTTTCTCTTAATCAGATGCTTAATTCGAGTCCAGGTTGTCATCCCCTTTTCAGTTTGAACTTCTGCTAACAGTCAGCTATCCAGCCTTACAAGACTTAATAGTGGGAAGGGTAGGGGAAGGTAATAAGAGAAAATAAAAAATATGAGAAAATGAAAAAATGGAAATAAAGTGTTTGTAAATGGGGAAGGCAGGAGTATGGGGAAAAAATGAGAACCAAGACCTCTCATGTAAAGGTACAAGATCCCAATGATGAATGCAACTGTACTGTATACCTAAAATGTATCAATAAACTCAATGAGAGAAAATAGATAAATAAAAAAATAAAAGGATTCTGAAAAAGAAAAGACTTAACAGTAAAAAGCTGTGCGAGCAATCTCAGTTTTTTATTACTTTGCACAATCTCAGCTGGATCAAATTCTCAGGACTCCCAAGCTGCTTACCTACATAGTGACTCCTTTTAGAAAAAAGGCCCTCCACTCTGCCTACCTGAAGGAAATATTCCTCAGTAGAAAATTCTTAGGGACTGCATATCTTTGTCTTAAAGCATGCAATACAAATATACATATAATATAAAGCATGTAACACAAATATGATGATTCTTTTGTCTTAATAGGTTGATCTTAGAATTACCAATCAAATTCTCTTTAAGGTCATACAGTCTTCCTGTCTTCTGTTTATTATCTTACCATTAAAAAAATGCTTCTCTTTTACACTTTTTTTAAACTTTCATATGATCAGGAATTAAAAACATTCAGTTTTTGTGCTTTGACATGAATATTTATCTTCTGAACTTAATATATTTCTCATACCTAGTGTTCGTATAATCAGTGAATGGAAACCCATTGCAAGAGATTTCAATTCAGGTTGAACAATTCTGAAATAAGACAAAAACAGATAAACATTAAACATCTTTAAAATACCAAACATACTTCAATATTAAAATATTCTTGTGTCATTTTTATTTGTGTTGACTGAAAACCCTCACATCATATAGTTATTATCTTCAGTTTTAAAAAGTACACACTCCAGTGATAATAATTATTACATTATGTGTTTGTTGTTTTATGCTTTCGAGATAAATTCATAAGAATTTTCACATTTCATCCTTAGGAAAATCCCATGAGAACATGACTATAACAGACTTTGTGATGCCTATGAAAACACTGTCCATACAGTGTCTGTTCAGTGGACACAGTGCTTTACCTAGGCGTAGGTCTCAGCACACCTTTTTACCACCCTTATTTCTGTCACTCACGTAACAGAAAGCTTTTCTATCCTATTTAATGAATTACATAACACAGCCAGAATAGTAGAAAATGTTGTCTGTATTCTACTATCTAGGGTCACTATTATTTTAACTATGCAAGCACATTTCAATACACAGTTAGAAAAATCACTCACTGTTACATTTAGAAAATTATTCCCACAATTCTATCTTGCTGTTTTCAGGAAGCTGATGGCACCACTAGCCCTGTGATAAGCTAATACATATCCAGCAAAATAAAATTATCTGACAGTAATGGAAATGGTGGCCTCACTTTAGGAGAGAGATTGCAACTCAAAATAAAATTCATTTTTACTGAAATATTGAACTGGGTGATACAGTTCTGTTTTTCTTTTCCTCTTACTATTTTCTTAGCATTCAACAAACATTTACTAAGTGCCTCCTGGAAGATGTCATACTAGCTTTTGTTTTTGAAAATAAGAGAAAAAGATGATTCATATTATGTGACTTGAAAAAAGATATAAAACCTCTCTTAGCCTTATTTCCTTCACCTGCTAAGGGGACATAACAATTCTCATCTCATATGTTGTGAGAGTCCAATGCTATGAGCAAACACATTATACCTCAACTTTATTCACAGGAATTTGTTCAGTAATTCTTTCAGGAGAACTAGGAGTTGTTGAGGCTCACAAAAGTATTGGAGAAAGCTAGGGGTTGTGGCATACTCTTGTAGTCCCAACTCTTTGGGAGGCTGAGGCAGGAGGATCACTTAAGCTCTTGAGTTTAAGACAAGACTGGACAATAATGAAAGCTTGTCTCAAAAAACAAACAACAACAACAACAAAACAGAGAAAGAATGAAAAAGGATTTGAGAGCTTACAAAACTGCATAGTGCAAAACTAAATTAAACACAGTAATAAAAATTAAACATAGGACTTCTGGGAAGAAGGTGGAGGGGTGAGCAGCATCAAATAAGGCTCTCTGAAGATTTGAATCCAGCTGTGGGAACATAGCAACATGGAAAAGATAGGAAAGAGAAAAGTGGGTCCCTGGGACAAAGGATCTGATGTGAGAATTGAAGCCCAGGTAAAGAACAAAGAGAGATATGGCAATTGGTGCTTTCATCCTGAATCCCAGCTCACACTGTGGAAGAGGCACTTCGAATCTACTGAGGAATCCATGGAGGAAAGAATCAGTGGAAAGAAGCAGTAGACACTGTGGGCTAAAGCGGCTTGTGAGTGATTTCGGTTCACATGTCCCCAGGAGAAGGTGAGTTACTCATCACCATTTTGTAAATGGACAAGCTGAGCATAGTACTCAGAGCAACTGTGAGTTGCCTCTAACTGGGAGCTACCAGTGTCGTGGTGAGGCACACCATGGAAGACACTGAGGGTCAGGGAGGTAAGTTCAAGCTGGCAAGAGGCACCTAAAATGTTGTGTGCTGAACAAGTCAGGTCCCAGTCTCACAGCCAGAAACCAAGGTTAGCCTTAAATTCAGTGGACTTGAAAGTAAAGGCTTGCTGGGATTATCTATCCCTCCACACGCTGTAATTATACTATACACTTTTCTGGGGTCAACCAATATGGATCTGGGCTCTGTCTGCCCCTTTATCTACCAATGACAACAGACACATGCCCTGAAGTAGGCATTTTTCATTGCCTTTCTTTGCTTTTATTTTTCTTGTTTCTTCTTGTTTTTATGTGTGTGAATATTATTTCTAGTTTATTATTGTTGCTTTGCTCTGTTCTTTTTTCTGTTTCTTCCTTCTTTCCTTCCCTCCTGTCTTTTTCATCAGTTTCCCAAAGCTTTTGTAACCTTTCTTCATCTTTTATGCTTGCTTCTAATCTCTTTATCTGATTCTATTTCTCTATTTTTTCCTCTTATTCCTTTCAAAATTTCTCTTTTAATGGTAAAATCACTTTTAAGGGGTATTTACTGTATACAACTTTCTGATTTGTTTTAAATTTTGTTATATAACAACAAATCTTGTCCACGTGGTTAAAAGTTTCAAATTAATAGTTACCATACTTTATCATTTTCTAGGCTGTGCTTGATGATACTGTTATATTGATTGTACTACTTTTCCAGAGGTGCCATAGTTGTTCTAATCAATTTTTCTTTCTTTTATGCCAAGATCCAGATTGCCTGATGGTCATAAACAATATTGTAGGCAAGTACCAAAGAACCAGAGGCTAGGCCAAATAGAATGCAAGTTCTTTTTTTTTTTTTCATTAATTTTATTGGTACATTTTAAGTATACAATATAATAACATTCATTATTGGGAATTTGTACATTTACATAATATATCTTGATTCTTATTTTTCCTCATTCCCCTGCCCTCCCTTCAACACCTCCACCCCTCTCTATTTACAAAATCTTTGTTTCCATTTTTTCATTTTCTCATGTTAATTCCATTCCCTTCTTTCCTTTCCCTTTTCCCTCCCACTTCCCCTTTATACATTTTCTTCCTATTTCACATTATCTATTACATGTTTTGATCCTTATTTACACTTTCAGTTCCTCATACCAAAGGCACTATTTGGTATTTACACATGTGTGTCCTATTTGTTTCACTTGAGTATGGCCTAAATGTGCACCCATTTAGCTATAAATGTCTAGTTTCTCATTCTTTCTTTTCCCCCATTGTTTATTGGTACATTTAAAGAAAACAATACAGTTACATTTAATATTGGGATCTTGTACCTCACATGATATGTCTTGGTTCTTATTTTTTTTCCAATACCCCTGCCCTCCTTTCAACCCCTTCACCCTTCTAGTTTCTCATTCTTTATAGTGGAGTAGTACTCCATTTTATGTTTTTAAAATTCCTTTATCCAGTCTCCAGTTGATGGGCAATTGGGCTGTTTCCAAGTTTTAGCTATTATAAACTGTGCAGCTACGAACATGGGTGATGTGATTCTTTAAATTCTTTTGGGAAGATACCCAGCAGGGGAATAGCAGGGTCAGATAGAACCTCTAATCCTAATTTTTTAGTTATCTCCACACTGATTTTCCTAGTGGTTGCATCAGTCTACACTCCCACCAACAGTGCAGAAGAGCCAGAAAAATTTTATTTCCAATAAGTTGAAGAGGTGGGATCTTGCAGCTGACTCAAAAGCCAAGAGCCAGATACATCTAGAATACTTTGTTGAAAAGTAACCATTTCTTAAGGAGTTCTCAGTGCAAACAATAAATCTATGTAACACAAGCAATTTACAACTATCAATGCAAAAAATAAGTTTAAAAAATGTAAAATGAGAAGACATGGAAGCAAAATGCAATCCCAGACTTCCAGCTTGCCTAAAGAAAACCCAAGGGGCAGTGAGGTGGAACAATTAAAAAACCATCCATCTGAACTCTCTGAAATGGTTCCAGTGAAAGTAACAAAGCAGGTGAAGGAGGCTCTCGAAAAAAATCTAATTAGAAATAATTTTGCAGATTTTTAAAGAGATGATGACCAGAGTAAAGTACTTTGTTAGTGAATGTAGAGTAGATACAGATTAAAAAAAAAAAAGAATAGCGTAGGAAAATTATGAAAATCATGAAAGTTCAATATAAGAAGGAAATGAAATACAGGACACAGATTCAAATAGATTTCCAAGAGATTAAAATTTAAAGTATATGCAGCAGAATGAATCAGTGTGAGGACAGATCTAGAAGACAAGTCTGTGGTTAGCAATCATGAAAGAATTTTTAAAAATAGCAAGGGACAGCAAAATATCAGTCCAACAGCTGCTATATGATGCAAAGAAAAATAACAAGTTTGATCAAAGTCAATGAAGATCAATGGAGCTAGAACAAATGACATAAAAAACTTATTCACAGAAGTAGTGGCAGAAAATTCCCAAGCATGGGAAAAGAATTTGATATGCACATAAGTGAGAACTTGAATTAACTATGATCAAATAAAATCTACACCAAGGCACATAATAGTCAAGATTCCAGCAATTTAGCACAACAGCAGAATATAAAAGCTGGTAGAGAAAAAGAAAAAAATTACCTATAAAGGAAAGCACATCAGCAGACTTTTCAACTTAAACTCTTAAGCCAAAAAGAGCTTAGAATAAAACATTTCAAGCCACAAAAGAAAATAATCTCCTACCCAAATTGATGTACCCCACCAAACTCTCTTTGAAAACTGATGCAGAAATAAGATTTCCACAACAAAGAACATCTGAAGAAATCCATGACTACCAAACTAGAATTCCAAAATGTTCTGAGGCATAATGAAGACTACAATGCCATGAACCCCAACGGCATGAATTTATCAGGCTAGCCATCCAATTAGATGGAGGTCAAAGAAAGGAAACCAATAATGGAAAAATTATAAGGATAAGTCAATACATATCACTTATAACCATCAAAGCAAATGGTCTCAATACAACAATCAAAAGAAACAGATTGCCAGAATGGAGTAGGAAGCAAGATAGAAGAATATGCTTCCTACAAGAAACACATTTAACTCAAAAAGAAATTCATAGACTGAAAGTCAAAGGATGGAAAAAAAAATACTCCATGTGACAGGGACCTGGAATACCTTACTGTCACAGAGAGATCAACTAGAAAAATAATCAACAAAATATCAGAATTGAATCAAACCTTTGAACAAATGGACTTAGTAGGTGTCTGTAGAGTGTTTCACCCCACAACATCAGAGTACACATTCTTCTCAGATGTATATCTCCAAAATACACCAAACACTAGCTTATGGAACCTGCTTAAGTAAATGCAAAGGAGTTGAAATTATCTCATGCATATTATCACACTGCAGTGAAATTGGAAATCAATAGCAAAAGAAACTAAAACTCCTATGTAAAATCATAGAAATTAAATAACACCCTCTTCAAAATAAGAAGAAAATGGCTAAAGGGGAAGTGGGAAGGGGAGGGGAAAAGAGATAAGGGAAAAGAGAAAATGTGAAAAAAGAAAAAATGGAAACAACATCTTTGTAAATAAGGAAGAGTAAAGGGTGTGAAGGGAGGGCAGGGGTATGGGGAGAAAACAAGAACCAAGATATAACATATAAAGGTAGAGGATCCCAATAATCAATGTAACTGTATTGTTTGCTTTAAACGTACAAATAAACTTAATGAAATAAATAAATAACACCCTCCTCAGCAAGCAATGGGTCACAGAAGAAACCTCAGTAGAATGGGAACTAACACAAAGAATCAACAACTGGGATCTCTTATTAAACAGCTTCTACATAGCAAGAGAAACCACCAGCAGCGTGAAGAGACAACAACAAAGTGGGAAAAAAAATTTACCAGCTGTTTCTCAGACAAATTGTCTACTATCTAGAATATATAAAGAACTTTAAAAATCAGACCTTCCAAATTTAAAGATCCAATCCAAAAATGGGTATCTGAAATGAGCAGACATTTCTCAAACAAAGAAGTAGAAATACCAAATAAACATGAAAAAATGCTCAACATTACTGGTCATTCAAGAGATGCAGATGAAAACAATGCTGAGATTCCACCTCATCCCAGAAAGAATGGCTGCTATCATGAAATCAACCAAGAATAAATGCTGGTGGGGCTGTGGAGAAAAAAGGAACCCTTCTCTACTGTTGGTGGGAGTGCAGATTGGTGCAACCACTGTGGAAATCAGTAGAGATACCTCAAAGAACTAGGATTAGAGGTTCCATTTGACCCAACTATTCCCCTATTGGGTATCTTCCCAAAAGAATTAAAAGAATCACAACACAGTGATGTGAGAAATTAGAGACATTTGTCGCTAAGTGGATGCACATTGAGGCTATACTTCTAAGTGAAATAAATAGGACACACGTGTAAATAATGAATAGTTTCTCTGGTATGAGAAACTGAAAGTATAAATAAGGATCAAAAGATAGTAATAGATAATGTGGAATAGGAAGAAAAGGTGCAAAGGGGAAGGGGAAGTGGAAGAGGCAGGGGAAAGGAAAGAAGGAAATGGAATTAACATGAGAAAATGGACACATAGTCTTCATAAATAGGCTGGGGTGGAGGGGTTGAAGGGAGGGTGGGGAAATGGGGAAAAAATAAGAGCCAAGATATACCTTGCAAAGGTACAAACTCCCAATGATGAATGTCATTATATTGTATACCTCAAATGTACCAATAAAATTAATTTTTTAAATCACCTTTTTCAGTCTTGCCCCTTCTTGTGGACAATAACTAGAGCCCCCTCTTTTCTCTGATTCTATCCTTGCCATACCGCAATTGATGGTTGACATTTCAGCTAGAGTAATAGAAGAATAGAAGAATTAGGTAAGTTAGCAGTACAACCTTAGTGCTCAGTCTCTCTCTGGGCCTCCCAAGATACTCAGAATGAACTCCAAAGTCTTGACTATGTCCCACATGATCTGAACTATGCTAGCTCTCTCGCTGTGCTTCTCGGTTTTTTCTTCCTCAAACCTTTCCTGACCTCATACAAATGCAGTATTCTCTGTCTTAGGGTCTTCTGCTGTAAGCTTGCCTGGATTGCTTTTTCCTGTCACTATGTTAGTATGGTTTGGACTCTCCCAATTCATCTCGTAATCCAGATCTCTTAATCTTAATCTCTTATCATGCTTTTCAATGTACAGTATCTGAACTAGTATTGCTCACCTGCCTCTTTACCTTTTCTTTCGTACTGTGATTTATTTTTCTTTCTAATGTGTAACATTTACCTTATTTATTATGCTTATTTGCTTACTACTGTTTTTCTCCTATATGCAACAACCACACAAAGACACACACATACACACACCAAAAAAGTGGAAGCTAAATCAAGCTTTTGGTGACAGACATTTCATAACCACATAGATCTATGCCTGACACATGAAATAAATGGATATCGAATGAGTACATATCACCATTCCCGTTCAACCTCACTTTAGCAATAGCCATGTGACGAGAACACTGAAGAATCATTAATGGACTCAAGTGTATATTTTTATTCTATACTCAGTTTCATGAAAGTTTTTTCAATGAAATATTGGTAAGAGGTTAATGTTTTTCAAAATGTGTAATGTTGGTTTAACCACATTTCAAACAAAATCATAGATAACTATCATTAATCATAAAACAGTATCTTCTAAAACTCTAGTGACAGCTTAAATTAAGAAATAGATTCAAGCTTGTATGACTGAGGTGATATTCTGTAAGTTAATGAATCTGTAATTTGGCTATAAGCAAAGTTTCTCTATTAGAGGAGGAAATTTATATTAATGTGTTATATAGCTCTATCTGTGAAATAATTTAGTATAAGTAATTTAGGAAGATTAGGAGTCAGAGTAGAATTAAAATATCTGTAGTCTCCCCAGTACCAAAACAAAACAAAACAAAATTCCTGTAGTCTCACTTTACAAGTCTATACTCATTTTAACAACATTTATGAACTTTTGTTCCCTTTCCTGTTGGCTGATGGTAAAATTATAGTCAACTATGTAGGCTTTAAAGACATAATTCGATATTTACCAGGTTGCCATACTTATATGCATATATAATTCAAGATTTACATCTACTGTTTTCAGTGGAGCTAATCTGTTCCACGTCCCTCTCAGTGTGTTCCAACCAACACTTATTTTCATTCCTCAAAAATTCTAGTCCCTACCTGCCTGAGGACATGGGCACCTGGACCTCCCTAAATAGCCCTTCACTTGGCTACTTGATCTTTTCATTTCTGAATCACACGTCACACTTTTTTAGTTTCTCCCTCACATTGTCTCTCTCCCACCCCAAAGTAGTATTCTGTTTGTTTCATTTAATAACAATCTTTTTTCCTGATTATTATAAAGAACATTCTCCATGTGTATTTTCAAGCTTATTTGTCTCTTGCCAATATTTTCTGTTATATTCAGCCTAACATGAGTCACAACAGGCACCTTATTTACTTTATACACCACAGAATATTCTTCATTAAGTATAGTATCTTTTTAAAATATTTAACTATTAAGGAAAAATTTTGTTTTCTTCACATTTTTTTCCTTTGTCTACACCAGTATTATGAGAGACTAGGTGAAACCACATTCTGTAAGTAGGTGAAAAGCTTAGGATTAATATTATTGACTGAGGATTAAATTAGGTCTGATGGGGCCGGGGATTTAGCTCAGTGGTTCGGTGGCCTGCCTTGCAAGCACAAGGACCCAAGTTCAATCCCCAGTACCAAAAAAAAAAAAAAAAAGAAAAAATAGGTCTGATGCACAAGTGTTTTCTTTCAATGCAGCTAGTAAATGATTCTCCTTGACAGGCTTATGAGGATGGAAGACAACTCATAATAAAGTATTGTTCTGGAGTCACAGTGACTCTCTGACAATTGGGGCAACTGTCAATCTATGTCTTAGGATTCTTTGAAAAAGGAGAAAGCATGGAATCAAGATTCCACAGTTGAAGAATGAAAGACAAAATATTATCATTTATTCCATCTAAGTATCACAATAATTTTAAGAAGAAATATTATTAATTAAAATGTACAGACATGAATTTGGATCCCAAATATTATATGAAAAACATATACATCATTAAATATGCTCACACTCTAATATAACATGAAAATATTTTTAAAGTCATACTTACCTCACAATAAGGATGATATGTGAAACACTTCCCATTGCTCCAAAAACAGCAAGCAAAAATTGTACACTTACATAAATATAATAGTTCGTTTTACAAATCTCATGTATTGGGCATTCACCTAAATGGGCTGTAAAATTTGTGCTGGGAAATCCAGATGCTTCTATACAACTACAGTTATAAAACACCTAAAAAAAACAGTTTTTGAAATTTTACACAATGAATTTGCAAACCTTGGTGGAACTATAAATATATTTCGTTATATTTAAGTAAATCTCATCTATTTAAACTAAAAAATTACAGTTTTTTAAAAAAGTCTAAAAATATCTTGCTGAATAGCTGAAAGGCAAAATAGTTTCCTGGATCCCTTTGCAGATAAGAAAACATAATTCACTTTTAATATTAAAATCATTTCTAATTTTAAATTAAGAAAGAATTGAATGTTAGTGTGTAAAACTGTGTATTACTTTTAGTTCATACAAGTTCTTTTCTATGCTTCTCTTCTACTCTCTTTTCATTTGTCTAATATACTTGAGTTTTCTTTTTAACAGTCTCAAGTAAGTGTTAAGCATTGGAAAAAGGCCTTGGAGAGGGATTACTCAGAGAAGGCCTTAACATAATTATTTGCAAGGGGCAGAATCTGCAACTAGAGCTGCCCATCACAATGGGATGCTGCTATGGGAAAATAAAGCCAGGTAAGGGTGCTGTAATTCTATTCTGGAAAGCAAAAATAATATCCAAGGACATATTTACAGGTAATAAAATAGATGATATTAGTATTATTAGAGAAATTCAACATAACAGACTTGCAAAACCAACAAAGCACAAGAAGAGAAAATTTAAGCACATTTGATATAGAGGTTTAATCAGGCAAGTGCCTTTAGTAAATTTTGTTCTGACTGTAGTCTACACTAATGTTTCATGGAAGTTCACCTTGAATCTATTAATGCTAAAGCCCAGGCACTGGAGGGGGGATTAAGGAAAATTCCATACTTATATGCTTTTTCAAATCTTCACTTTCTTACTTTTTTTCAACTAGGAATAGTGTGGCAGAATCGTTTACTGAACAAGCATATCAACCAACAAAACCAAACTTCAGTACAAAAAACCTTCTATGCGAATAGGCAGTTTATTACTAAGAATTTCTTAGAAGGTCTTTGCAGTAGCCCCAAATTATTCAGAAAATGATGTGCCTGCAGTAGACAGAACTCTGTGGATGATTCTGATATCATGTCTCTTCCAGGCCTCCACCAGTGGCTGGAGTGAGAACATGAATTAAACGACAGTTTCAGTAAAGTCAGTACAGCCATGAATGTTAGGGATGAACTTTTAAGGACACCTTTAGGCCATATTTGTGGAGGTATATTAAAGGTCTGGCCTGCTTTCACAGAATGTAGAATTATTTGTTCTTCAAAGTTGATCATGCCTTTTCAAAGTACCATTTTTAGGCTCAGAGGAAAGGAAGTGATGAAAACTGTTGTAAAATCAAACACAGAAGGCTGTGCAGAGACCAATGCTCATAGCTGGTTGCATTTTTAATGTTGGTAACAGGATAGAGTCCAGGATATGGTTACCCAAACTTGGGAGGTTCTAAGTAGACTGATGGTATGGGCAACACCATAAAGGGAGAACCCACAGTTCACATTGAAATCAATATTTTGATGGAGAAGAAAACGGCATTTTATGGTATATGTTGGCAATGTGTGAGGAAAATACTAAATTATCCTAGCACAAGTGCCAGCTTTGAGAAAATAAATATCAGAAGACAAGAATTAGGCAAAGTAGCCAGGAAGACACACTGATTACTCTTGGAAAGACAAAAGGGTGGTGTGGACAGAGTTAAACTCATCAGAATCTATATTCAAAATTATATGGAGATTGTTTTGTATATACCTTTGTATATAGGTGTATTCATGCCTAGTTATGACAGTCAACTGACTCAGGACTTTCCCCTGACTTCTGAAAGGCAAAGTAATTCCACCTCAGTGTAAATCATATACTTCAGTAAAATGAGATGCTCTACAGAGACTTTAAGTACATTCATATTTCAAAAGGTCATATACTTACAATCTCAAGGAAACAATAATGAGGTAATCTCAAATTAAAATTTGAGCAACAGAGAAACCTGATTGAGTTCCACAGCAGGATTTTTTGTTGCTGTTGTTTTTTTGAAACAGGGCCTCACTATGTAGTTGAGACTGACCTGGAACTCACTATGTAGCCCAGGCTGGTCTCAAACTCAGCGATCCTCCTGCCTCAGTCTCCCGAGTGCTGGGATTACAGGTGTGCGCCACCACGCCCGGTGCACAGCAGGATTTTAAATTAAGACTTGTGTACACAACGTCACAGCCGTCACAATGACAGAAAATATTGCAATCTTTTCCTTCTATCATTTTGCTGGGGACATTAATTATAGGAAGATTTGACAAGTGATTGTTAAATGTCACCTATGGCCTTGATTACGGAGAAGAGCAAAAGTAAAACTAATACTTACGGCAGACTTTTTATTGCCACTGCTAGATTTGCATCCTGCCAGACAAGGTGACAAGTAAGTTACTCCATTGTCCCCACAGACTGGTTCCCATTGACTCTCATCACAATTGCAGTCTGAGTTGCAATAAGACAGGGGTACATTTGCATGAGATGACACTGGACTAAGTCTGGAAATGTATGAGAGAGGAATATAAAAATAAAGAAGAGGAAGAAGCAGAGGAATAGAAGATAGAGGAGTGAAGAATAGGAAGGAGAAAGAAGTAACCACTTCCATAAGTGATAGTTATTATTGTTACAGGCAACTCTACCCTTGATCTTAGCACCAAGAAGTGATTTTTACAGGTGTCTCTAAAGAAATAAAAATCAATGTTTAAGGTCTGAAGAAATGTTCATTTGGCAAATTTATAAATAGAAATTCTTTCAATTAAAAGAAAGTTTAGTTAGACTTATTTTCTTCCCTTATTTCCCAAGTCTTTTCTTTAGCTAGTTAACACATTGTGAAATTGATACAGTTTTACATACAAACCCATCATAAGTCAAAGTTAATCCAGCAACTGATTTGCTTTCACAGAGTAGAATAAAATATAGTAAGTGCAACAAAAAGGTAATGGATGAAGTAAGTAATCCAAACTTGGCAATTCCAACGATGGTTAATTTCAGTTTTTTAAAGAGATAGCCTCCTAAAAACATTCCACCTGCCATACTAGGTAGAATTATGACTCCTAGAAATAAAAAGAGAAAATTTGCAATTATATATTGTAAGTTTATGACTATAGCTTTTCTGATATGATTATATATGTATAAAAACAATATATTTCATATAACACAGTATATATCAACATCATCCACTCATATTTCTTTGTAAGCAGAATGGTAGAAGTTCAAAATGGAGAAGAGAAACAGTGTCATAAAGACAAAAATAATTTCTTCCTCCCAAAAATTATTTAGTTATTTTTAATTACAAAGGCAATAATCAGATAATATTTTTGTCTAAACATAATTTCTATAAGGGACATTTTTTATCCTGGAAAACAATAGCAAAAATATACAATCTTTATGCTTAGGGTATTTGTTCCCATCATCTAAAATCCTTTACGTATTCAAGATGAAGAGTGCCAGCATTGGGTATCTTTCCAAAAGAATTAAAAGAATCATACCACAGTGATAGATGTGTACCCATGTTTACAGTGGCACAGTTTGTAAAAGCTAAAAATTGGAAACAGCCCAATTGCCCATTAGTTGGAGACTGGATAAAGAAGATGTGGTTTTTCTATAAAATGGAGTACTACTCAGCCATAAAGAATAAGAAACTAGAGTCATTCATAGGAAAACGGATGTATATTGAGGCCATACGCTTAAGTGAAATAAATAAGATACACGTGTAAATACCAAATAGTTTCTCTGGTGTGAAAAACTAAAAGTGTAAATAAGATTCAAATTGTGTAACTGACAATGTAAAATAGGAAGAAAGGGGCTAAAGGTGTAGGGGAAGTGGGAAGGGTAGGGGAAAGGAAATAAGGGAAAAGAAAAAATATGAGAAAAGGAAAAAATGGAAACAAAGTCTTTGTAAATAGGGGAGGTTGAAGCGGGTGAAGGGAGGACAGAGGTACAGGGAAAAAATGAGAACCAGGATCTGTCATGCAAAGGTACAAGATCCCAATGATAAATGTAACTGTACCATAAGCTTAAAAAGTACCAATAAACTCAATGAAAAAAAAAAAGAGTCCCAGCATTCAAATACCCACTCCAGTTTGCCCCATGGGTGGGTAAGTGTTCTCATATAGTTGAATAATTAAATTAATATCTATTCCATGTTCATATATATATAGATGACTGAATAGGTTTGTATACTGCATTTAAAATGTTTGATTCCTCATAACTTTTTTATTTTATTTACCTATATAGTTATTATAGAAACTCCTGTAACACAAAAATTCTGGTTGGGTTATAAGAAGTCAAAACTTAACCTCGACAATTAAACTTTATCTTAAATTCAAACAGAATCACAGAATCCTGGTGCAGAAATTTAGGAAAATCATTTACAACTTACTATGATCTAGTTATGTAACACTTGATAAATATTTAATTCATTAAAAATGTAGTCAGCTCCTTTCTTCCCATTTCTCAATGTCAGTAATCTTATTAGGATCTTCTGTATTATTGCAGATTATTCACACCAGAGAAACTATTCAGTATTTACACATGTGTGCCTTATTTATTTCACTTACGAGTATATCTTCAATATGTATCCATTTTCCTATGAATGAATCTATTTTCTCATTCTTTATGGCTGAGTAATATTCCATTTTATAGAAAAATCACATCTTCTTTATCCAGTTTCCAACTGATGGGCAAATAAGGAGCTAAAGGTGTAGGGAAGGTGGGATGGGTAGGGGAAAGGTAAAAAGGGAAAAGAAAAAATGTGAGATAATGAAAAGATGGAAATAAAGTGGTTGTAGATGGGAAGGGGAGGAGAGGGTGAAGGGAGGGCAGGCACAAGGGGAAAATATGAGAACCAAGACTTATCATGTAGAGGTACAAGATCCCAACAATGAATGTAACTGTACTGTATCCCTAAAATGTACCAATAAACTCAATTAAAGCTGAAAAAAATCTAACTAGGCATTTTCAAACTGCCTATTCCAAAATGGAGCTGGTAAATAGGATTATATTGGTGTGGGTTTGAAACAGAGTTCAAGAACTCCACTACAATGGTTCCTCAATAAACTAAAAAATAGAAGAAAAACAATGTAGTCAGTATCTACAGTATTTCCACAATAATGGAGTTATGGCAAGAATATAAAAATGTTTTCTTTAACTAGAAGGTTTCAATGTGCCACTGTAAACAGATATTGCACCATAAAATTCAAAATATTGTATTTGTTTTTAATTCTGCATATTTTGATGGTGTTTTTAAAACTGTTTCATCTTTTGTGGTGGCTTGTGTTTAGTTGTCTTCTCAAAAACTCATGAAGTCATGGGTGGGCTTTTTTGGAGATAGCTGGATGTAGAGTTCATGGGATTGATTCATGATGCAGTGCTAGGCTCAAGGGCACTAGGATTAAGGGTGTGAGCACTACCCACCCTGAGTAATCTGGACAGGATAAAAGGAGAAGAAAGATGCTGTTAAGATCCCTTGTTGCTTTTTCTGTCTTCCAATTTCACTGTTGCCCCTCTGCCATGTGCCACCCTGCCTTGCAGCCAGCCAGATTATGGAATGAAACCTCTACAAACTGTGAGTCAAATAAACCTCTCCTCCCTTAACCTGTAGGTGTAGAGTATTTTGTCTCAGCAGTGAGAGAAAAGTAGCTAAGACATTTTTGGAAACATCAATGCCCTATTTTTTTATTTCAAAGTCCATGAATTATAAAATTATATTGACCACGTTTTGAAACAACTTTAGTATCTCAACACTAAATTACTAAACCTAATCATACAGATACACTATAAATGTCCCATTAAACATGCAACTTTTCCTTTAGGAACTCCTATAGCATAAATTGCAACTTCAAGGCCAGAATAATGATGGACAAATTCAGTAAAGTTTAAGAAAGCATATGGGAATTATTTACTGAAATATAAAATCATATTCACAGATATAAATTGTCATTTATATATCTTCTGTATTATTGCAGATTATTCACACCAGAGAAACTATTCAGTATTTACACATGTGTGCCTTATTTATTTCACTTACGAGTATATCTTCAATATGTATCCATTTTCCTATGAATGAATCTATTTTCTCATTCTTTATGGCTGAGTAATATTCCATTTTATAGAAAAATCACATCTTCTTTATCCAGTTTCCAACTGATGGGCAAATAAGGAGCTAAAGGTGTAGGGAAGGTGGGATGGGTAGGGGAAAGGTAAAAAGGGAAAAGAAAAAATGTGAGATAATGAAAAGATGGAAATAAAGTGGTTGTAGATGGGAAGGGGAGGAGAGGGTGAAGGGAGGGCAGGCACAAGGGGAAAATATGAGAACCAAGACTTATCATGTAGAGGTACAAGATCCCAACAATGAATGTAACTGTACTGTATCCCTAAAATGTACCAATAAACTCAATTAAAGCTGAAAAAAATCTAACTAGGCATTTTCAAACTGCCTATTCCAAAATGGAGCTGGTAAATAGGATTATATTGGTGTGGGTTTGAAACAGAGTTCAAGAACTCCACTACAATGGTTCCTCAATAAACTAAAAAATAGAAGAAAAACAATGTAGTCAGTATCTACAGTATTTCCACAATAATGGAGTTATGGCAAGAATATAAAAATGTTTTCTTTAACTAGAAGGTTTCAATGTGCCACTGTAAACAGATATTGCACCATAAAATTCAAAATATTGTATTTGTTTTTAATTCTGCATATTTTGATGGTGTTTTTAAAACTGTTTCATCTTTTGTGGTGGCTTGTGTTTAGTTGTCTTCTCAAAAACTCATGAAGTCATGGGTGGGCTTTTTTGGAGATAGCTGGATGTAGAGTTCATGGGATTGATTCATGATGCAGTGCTAGGCTCAAGGGCACTAGGATTAAGGGTGTGAGCACTACCCACCCTGAGTAATCTGGACAGGATAAAAGGAGAAGAAAGATGCTGTTAAGATCCCTTGTTGCTTTTTCTGTCTTCCAATTTCACTGTTGCCCCTCTGCCATGTGCCACCCTGCCTTGCAGCCAGCCAGATTATGGAATGAAACCTCTACAAACTGTGAGTCAAATAAACCTCTCCTCCCTTAACCTGTAGGTGTAGAGTATTTTGTCTCAGCAGTGAGAGAAAAGTAGCTAAGACATTTTTGGAAACATCAATGCCCTATTTTTTTATTTCAAAGTCCATGAATTATAAAATTATATTGACCACGTTTTGAAACAACTTTAGTATCTCAACACTAAATTACTAAACCTAATCATACAGATACACTATAAATGTCCCATTAAACATGCAACTTTTCCTTTAGGAACTCCTATAGCATAAATTGCAACTTCAAGGCCAGAATAATGATGGACAAATTCAGTAAAGTTTAAGAAAGCATATGGGAATTATTTACTGAAATATAAAATCATATTCACAGATATAAATTGTCATTTATATCTCACTTATCAAGGAAACAGGTAAAACATATGTCTTACCCAAACGAAAGGTAGCCTGAGAGGCTGTCTGACCAAATTGTTGTTCGATGAACTTGAAAAGGTAAGTAAATGAACCAATATAACTGCTGCTAGCAATCAATGTATAAAGCGCATACAAAACATATAGGTGATTGATAAGGAGGCATTTCACGGACTTTAAAAAACCTGAAGATGATAAACATAAAAATACTATTAGTATAAAGCAACTTAAATACATATTAATATAATAACCATTAATGTTGTAGAAAATCTGAAATTACATAAATACATATCAAATTTAGAGTACCTTAAAATCCTACTGCTAAATTTTTAAAACATATTCTTTCATTATTTTTATTCATATATTGATATTTATTTGTTCAGTTCATTGTACCTTATTTAAGTTCTATGTAAGTACTGTTTTGTAATGTGCCTTGTGCTTGTAATGTTTGGTTATTCTTGGCATTTTACCATAAGCTGCATATATATTAATTTATGTATTTGTTCATTCAGCAAAGATTTGGCATTCATACCAGGCAATATGATAACTGTCTAAGGAATAAGTTAATCCATTATGCAATGTGTTTTCTAATTATCAGGATCTAATTATGTTAATAATTATTAAATAGAAATTTAAATTATAAGCACAATCCAATATTCACAGAAATAAGAATACTGAGGTTTAAAAATCTTAAAGTCCAATATTAACAAAGAAATAGTGTCATCTGCATATAATAAAAAGAAAGGAGCATTATTGATTAAATGAGAAATGGTTAAAAAGGGCAATGGTTAAAAATAGGGCAATAGTTAAAAAGAGAAAGAAAAAGTAAGGACATTTACAACAGGAGCAAATCTTTAAGATTATTGGGCCAAAATATTAAAGTTATCTCCATAGGATTCGCCAATCAGAAAGGCCCATCACTAATTTGTGAGGCATTCTAAATAAGTATGACATTTGATTAACAGAATAAAGCATAGAAATTTATGGCATCATGGAATTTTTGAGGTGAATGAGAATGTCCACATAATCATGATTCATGATGTAGCCCTAATACATAGATTGGTAAGTAATTTAAGCAATTTCTCTCTTTTGGACAGTTCTTATTGTTTACATACTGTTTTTGTGATGAACTGAAATCTTTCTTTGCTTCTCTTGAACCATTTAGTTTTCCTTGAGAGCATGTAAAATAAATTCAGTATATTTCCTTCTATGTGTTCCTAGTTATGTCATCCATTCCTAATAGGCATAAAACTAAGGTCGTCTTTATTTTTTATGTCACTATCCTACAAACACATTGATAATCTATCTTATATTTATAATTGTCTTATTTTTGCTTCTTCAATTTCTTATTTTTTTTAAGAGTCAAACCTAATTCTTAAAGTTTTAGGCAATCCCCTAGTGTTTATGGATTTGATATGGCAAAGTAGAAACCACATATATAAAACTGAAAATTACCTATTATATTAATGTGTATGGTAAATTTCAAAAACTACTAACTCCATAGTGTCCCGGTAAATATGTAACAAATGATTCTTGGGGAAACAAGTCCCTCTTTGTAGTATTTCCCAATTTCTACAATAATACATAGTGTTAAATTTTTCTGCCATGGCTAATTTCAAGCTCCTAATACAGTTGGAAGTGTAATGATTTCCTTTGTGAACCGATACAGACAGTCTCTAACACAACATTATTCTAGGCTTAAAGTTATAGAGAGAAGAAGAAAGGGAATAAATCGAAGACCTGCTAAGATGGCAAACTTGGGCAGTAACTGAGAATATGTGTAATACCATGAGATGTCAACTTCAGAAGGATGCCCAGGGTTTAGGCAGGGGATTGCTCTGGCATTTAACATTTTACCCATTTTCCAAAATCTCAGAACTGCTGATGACATCTCATTACTTCAACCGTTTTTGTCTGGCTGTGGAGGATCATTGCTTCTCAGCAGTTCTTCACTACTCCCTAGGCCTTATATTTGAAAGAGCAGGCACTAGCAATGATTGATTCACATTAATGATGCCAAGTATTTCAGCGACTACTGTGCTTCTGTTTCAGTTTTGAATATTTTGGGAAACAGTATTTTTCAGGACAGTTACCGAGAAAAAATAATTTTATTCTAATTACCTAGAGTTTGAGAAAACTCTCCTGAGTTTGCCCTAATTCCTAAGTCTATGAGAGTAGTTAAGTTTAACTTGACCACACAGTCCTTAAGGTAATTTGCTGCCATTGTCTCCGTATTTATATTTCTCACCAGCAAGCAGCTTTTTGGGAAAAAAAAATTCTTGGAAATTCTTAGTAAATTCTTGGAAAACAGAGTAATTTTCTGTCACTGAGGCACAATAAAATACCTCATATAATCTGTCCCTTAAGTGAATTAATGAACTATTACAGCTCATTTGACTCTCACTAATGTTCTACATAACATAATTTTGAAATGAATGTACTCTGATTTCTACATGACAGGTTTTCTAGCCTTTGGTTGTTTTTTCCAAGATAAAGGCCATAAACCTAATTCTATTCAGTTTGTTAGATGCTCAGGAAGTACATACTAACATTAATAGGAATTTCAGGAATATAATCAGCTAAATTTAGTTCACAGAAAGTTAACTCCAAAGTACTTAATGTGATATTATTTTGAAATACTCTTCCTTCCCATTGGCACTAACATTTCAATGTAGACTATGAATGTAAAATTCGTACCAGTCAGAGTAACATCTTGACGTTTATTGGTCAAATTAGCTGTTTGGTTTTCTTCTTCATCTGCTTTGAGTCCACACGAAGTTGCTGAAATCTTCCTTTTTTGTTTCTGTGGTTTATTTGGATTTCGAGGCAGAAAAAAGAACGGTATGGAAGAAATGATGGACAGTAGTCCAGACATAAGGAATCCAAGCCACCAAGCACCAACCCAGCGAGCATCCTGAGGAGTTATTCTGATGCTGCCTAGAGTAAATAAGTAGAAAAGCCAGTCAAAAGTCAGTTTGAAATAGAGTAAGTGCTGGGCAACATTGATAATGACTTTTTTTTCCCAATAGAAGAGCAAAGTAAACTATATCGAATCAATTCTAAGGTGCTATTTTCTTCACTTCATATTTTGTCACTTCAAAAATTGGAAGAAGTCTAACATCTGATGGCATTTAACAATTGCTCTGTCCAGGAATCGGTCGTGATGATGTCATGGTAGCCTGAGTTTGTGTAAATAAACTCCACATCCTTTCTGAAGACATCACTGAAGAACTACAGCTTTGCATATTTACTCCAGAAAATGACTTTAAAATACTCATATATGACTTCTCATGGTCATCTGTAAATATCTATCAGCACCATCTGCTGAGGTAAAGAAAGTACCAGCAGTGAAACTTAAAGCAGTTTGCAGGAAAAGTCTTAGAGCCACTAGAAGGGCTTTGCCCCACCCTAGAAACCTGCAGTTACAGCTCTGTTGTCAGCACAAAGCATGAGACAGGTAAAAAAAAAAAAACACAATGAAAGTATGGGTTTAAAAGCAACTTAGAAAAGCTAGGCTCTAAATGTAATGTATATTTAACCATTTTATTTTTGCTACATTTTCCTTAAAGCACACAAGAAGATAATATGTTACTGCTATATATCATCATGTGTAGATGAGTACTTCCATAAGTATAAAGTAGTCTAAGTATTATGAGAGGACACACGAGGCAGTAGCACAGTGGCAGAATAGGAAGCCACATACTATCCTTCCACCAACAAATAAACTGGATAGCAACACACAGTCCGTGGTCAGCTCCCTTACTGCTGAGCTTGTGGTGAAGCTGAATTTCACAGCAAAAGGGCCTGGTGAAGCAAAGCTGCTCACCTTATGGTGGTAAGGAAGAAAAGGAAGAAAGCCAGAGACGTGCAGTCTGAGATTAAGATATTGTGCCCCAGGCCACTTGCTTATGACCTAGTGCCTTCAGCCAGGCTCTACCTCCTGGTCTTCCATCACCTTCCAACAATGCCATGGAATTAGGAACCCATGAATGGACTGATCCACTCACAGAGTCCGAGCCACTAGGATCCAATGGCTTTCCCAGATCTCCACCACTGAACTCATGAGCCTTTGGCCAGGACCTGTTAGATCCACGCAATCATACTCCATGAACTTTTCAGTGTGCTTTTCAGTTGTTATCTTGCAGACCACAGGAAGTGCTGCAAGAATAATTCTATCAACCAAGAATCCTATAGCCCTCAAACCTGTTTACAGACAATGGAGAGGCAATCATTTCCCAAACAAAATCTGAGGAGGTTTAATCCATAATTAAATTAAGGAAAAGATACTCATCAAGAGGTTGAATATATGGAATTAAGTATGTTTGTGGCTAAGACAATAAGCCTGGATTTGACTTGTGGAGTTTTAGGTGCTTATAACACATGTAAGAAAAAAATAAGAGAGTACTGAAAATATCAATTTAGGAAGCTGAAATAAAAATATCCATTACAAGTAAATTAGTAGAAATTGATTTTATTTCATGAGTGACAGAAGCTAGATATATTATAGTTGAGAGGTAAATGGGAGGTAAGAAAGGAAACCTTTAAGTTTTATTTTTTTTCAAAGTGTTTGGCTATGAGGAGAAAGGGAAAAACAGAAAATCAGCCAGGAAGCTGTTTGTGGATATTAAAAAAAATCACATAATCATTTTATTTATATATACAAATTTAAATCATATTTATTTTATGTTTATATATTAAAACAGAATAATGATTAATAGATAGATAGACAGACTGACAGACAGATAGGAAGGAGAGACATAAAATGTTTTTCCTAAGGACAAAGAGAGGCTGCAAATGGAGAATTGAAGACACTGGATGGATCAGGAAATGTGTTTTTGAAACTCAATCTTGGAAGAGGTGAGAAGGGAGACTCTAAGACACATTTGGATGTATTAACATCAGCTGAAGACAGATGCCTTTTCCACTGGGCTGGGAAAAAACATGAAAAGGGATGTGGTGCAGGTAGATCTGTTGGAAAGAGAGGTTAAATTAGAGTATCTACATGATGGGTACTGTTTCTGGGTTTACTAGGGGAAGTGCTCTGAGGTGGAGAAGGTGATGACGTTCACTTACGTGAACACTCCTACACTGGTTTACTCCACAACACATGTGGAATGTTTCCATATGCAAAGGCCTTTGCCAGGTCTAGAATCAGTGATCAAAAGCCAAAGTGCACAGTGCAGCCCTCAGTACAGTCCAGCTATCAGTCAGCCCTTCAACCTCATATCAGCTTTAGCAAAGCAAACTCTAAACTCTGCATTTCAAGGTCCAATCCGCCATCAACTGGATTTCTATATTTACTTGACTACATAGCCAGTTCTGTGGGAAAAACATTTTAAATTTGTTTGTTTTGGATCAAGTAATGTAAACAAGATTATTAAAATTTCTCATTTTATACTTAGTTGTAACAGTATGTAGAGCAGGAGCTGAATTTCATTTTTATTATGATTATGAATGCTTTTTCCAACTTGTAAATTTAAAAATTAGTAAGCAAAGGAATATTGAAAGAGTGAATTTGATTACATGGTACAATGGTGTTAGGTACCTGAAAGATTTGATCATGCTAACTTGTTCTGCTTGTACTTACTCATATCTACATATCCAATGTCCACAAACATTGAAGCAAACAGCGAACCCATTAGAAAGGCTAGTATTGGGCCAATCATTGTTACTGCATTCAAAGCACCTGAAATATTATAAAACAAATATATCAGATGTAAAATATTATAAAACAAATATATCAGATGTAAAGAATTCATGATTCTTATCCAACATGTTTTTGGAAGTAGTATTAGACATTTGTCCAAATCATTTTTTCCAGGCAAAAAGAATAGTAATCATGATAAAAGTAGCAGAGGGTAGATCAGGGGAAGACCTCATTCAATGTAACACTTCTGTGCATTACCTAAATAAACAGAGGATTGTCCTTCTTTAGCAAAGTCATCAAGGTAAGAAATTCCCAGGGGCGCTATAGGGGTCTCCCCTATTCCACGAAGCATGTTACCCATTAGCACATAGATCCACATGTAGGACTCGGATTGCTTCTCACAACCTAGGGAGACAAGAGAGTGCTTTATTTTAAACAGTAATTTCAGCATTCCTATCATGAATTCCTGTCATGAATTAGACCACTGATTCCTTCTGGCTTTTTTCTAATTTTAAGTGATTCATAGTCACTTAGTAGAATTTGATAATACAGAAAAGCACAAAGAACAAAAGAAAATAAGTAAAATTATCTGAGATTTCACTACACAGAAAAAATCTAATGTTTGTTACATATCTTCAACATATTGGTACACATAAAATTATACATAATATTCATTGTATATATTACAGTTCCTATTAAAATCTTTTACAACTTAACACTGTATTCTAACAAGTTCACCATGCCTTTTTCCTGCAGGTTGTCTTTTATACAAGAATTTTAATGAGTGCATAGTACTATATTAAAAAATTTTCTATTAATCAAACATATATATATATATTTTTTTTTGTACCCAGGATCAAACTCAGGACCTTTCGCTTTTAAGTCAGGCACAGTGCCACTGGTCTAAATCCCTGGCTTAATCTTATATTTTTAAAAAGCAAAATATTTCTAATTTTAAATTCTGTTGAAAAAGGATGACTTTATAATAAGTATAAATCTGAGTGTACAGTTTTTTACAATCTTAATTATTACCAGAAGATTAGTCAGTAATAATAATTAGATTAGGGGAAATATTTTTGTCCTTTAATATATATTGAAAATTAATCTCCAGAAAGTTACAAATGTGCTCCCTTCCAACAATACTAAAAATTTAAAATATTTTTCCTTCTATTCTTTTTCCCTTGTTTCTCTTAATCATAATAAGTAGAAAACACTTTAGTATTATAGTTTATAATTATAGTTTATGATTTCTGTTATAATAAATTGAAATATTTAAGTGGTATAGTAGTATACATTTTTCTCAAAAGACATGTTTCTATATGTAGTTAGACAAATTCCTGCTCTTTAATTTCAAGTGCACGTTTTGTTGCCAATTCCCTACTTAAATCTCATTTTTTTATTTACTTATGAAAATTCTTTATGTGCAGTATATATTTACACTATGATGTTGTCTGTACATAAAGGTCAAATGTTTTCCTATTTTCTTTCATCAGTTTTTGTTAATAAATACCACATAAATCATTTTATGAATGTAATTAAAGTTTTAAATTTTAGAATATTTTTACAATTTCTATCAATTCTTACCTTTTCTCATTACTTCAAGTGGTGTTTCAGTGAATGATGAAGTCTGATCACTTAAACAAGTCAAAAATGAATTATCTGATGTATTATCATGGGTTTCTGAAGAATACCTGTAACTGAAAACATCACTAGATTTAAACTCTTCCTTATTTTCTTATAACAAATTTTTATTGTCCCAGAAAACCTGAGGAATATTTTTTTCTTTCTTTGAACTTTCCCCCTCTGCAGCTCACTTGGCTCCTCTAAACCAGTTATGTAGCCTGTGTTTCAGGAGAGAAGCTGGACGCACAGGAAATGGGAGTATCTACTAGGAAAGCCCCCAGGCAGGGTGAATTGCTGCCCTGTTCTCCTTCTAGGACTTGTTATATGCTGGTCAAGATACAAAATAGCTTCTTGGTTCTTGTTCCTCTGAATTATTTGCCTAGGTGACCACAATCTAAGCTCTATCATAATTTATGATAATGTTTCTTTGAAAACTTTACAGCAGTGTTCTTCAATCTATAATGTGTGCCAGTTTATTTACATTTGCATCATCCACCTGATTTGCTTTTGTTGGTGGAATATTCAGTATTCAACTTTGCAAAACTTAGAAAAAAATCTAATAGACTTCAACTTGATGAGGGAGAATTTAATAAGATTAGCAAAAATGGAGTTAGACTAGGGACAAAAAGCCAAAAACGCTGAAGTTCCCTATCTCTCAAACAGCACCAGAACTGCACACCAGGCATCGTGAAGCACTTCAAAAAACTTGAAATAAATACATAATTTTTGTAGTTAGGGGATGTCAAATTATCTAAGATAAATATACATGATAAAAGATGTATGTTTAATGTTCAAGGCTCTGAATTGTCATGAAATAAAAAATGATCAGTTTTGTTGAAGGTAGAGAGTAGGGTAGACTCAAATTTCATGTGAGAATGACATTTGAGATGAATCCTAGTGATGGATGTTTCAAAGGCATAACATGAAGGAAAAGTATTCAAGCCTGCAAAATCAGTAATACAAAAGCATGGCATGACAGTATTACTGAAGCCTTCAAATCTGGTCTCCAGTCATGCAGAGCAGTGAAGATGAAAGTAGGTTTAAAAATTAGAAGTAGTAGTATCACAGAGAAAAACTCTTAATAAAAGTCAAATTTAGAAATAGTCACTATAGAAATATTAAAGTTAATATGAGTAAAAGGTGTGATTGTTGGTATGGTGGTAAACACTTGTCTGGGGCAGAAATGGCTGCTTCTCGATATTCAGAATTGTCTACTTCAATAGGAATTGAAGTTGATTTTTAGGTGCAAACATAGCAGACCAAAATGTCTTTTCTCTGTGTGTAAAATGGAATGAACATGTGGGCACTGTGAAGTCGGTGCAAGAGTTATGCTTCTGAAATAGCTCCTAGGCTTCACCCTGTGTGTGTTCTTTGCTGCTGCTGCTTTTTCTTCTCTTCCTAGCTCCTGTCGCCTGGACCAACACTGGCATGAGGGTTGTGAGGCCAAGACCATGTGCGGCCGAACAAGATGATAAAAAGCAATATCATGCCAACCTGCAACTGCTTTTCACATCAACTTTGAGGTAAAAAATAAGCTTCAGTCTTACAAGAGCAGTTGCTACTTTAAGTTCTTTCTCATGAGCAGCTGATTCTTATCCCAGATACTCTGGGACATTCGGAAGAACAGCCTCAGTGGACCGGGTGTGGGAAAACCGTTGTGGTGAGGTCTTACTGAACATAATGTCTTTTTTTTTTTACCAGGGATCAAACTCAGGCCCACCGGCTTGCGAGGCACGTAGTGGAACCACTAAGCCAAATCCCCAGCCCTATAACTTAAGTCTTACATACAAAGACACGGGGCTACATTTATCATACCAAAAAAGCCATAAAGATTTTATTCCTTATCAGACTACGTACTTTTTTCGTGCTATGCAAATCTCAACCTATGAAACCCATGATGAATAAAACAGTCGGTTAATCGTTACATACAAAATACACACATTCCTATAAATATTTTGAGTACTCTTCTTTAAATAAAGAACTGCCAATTAAAATAATAAGAGTAAAATTCTACTACTAATTCACATGACAATGACCATCAACAGTGCACAGCAGTGCAACGCTTACTATCCCATGAAGAAATGTGGTAAAGCAGTCAGAATACTTCCAGCGCCCATAATGGCACAACCTATTCCAATTATCTTCGGTCTGTGTAGCTTGGATCCAAAGTAACTTACAAACAAGATCACAAACAAGTTTCCTAGAAAGAGAAAAAAAATTATATTGGCATGGTCCATTCCACCAAGTATTGACTGAGCCTAGTTTTGTGGCCAAAAACATCAAAGACCCAAGTGGAAGCAAAGAGAGCACAAATGTAGTACCTTTCATCAAAGATTAGATCATTCAATTGAGGTAAAATTCAACCTTTAATAAACCAGTCATTGCAAAGGTGTAGAGAACCACCAATAAGTAAAGCATATTTTTAATAAATAGTATAAACACCATGTATGTTATTGGGTTTTTTAATAGAGTAGGTTTTAGATACTAAAGAAGCCACTTGAAACATTGGCAATATTTGTGAAGCAGAATTTTAGTGAAAAATTGGAATTGACTAGATTATTTTTAAAAGGGGAGAAAAATCTTCTTGACCTGAGGGAAATGTATCCATTAATGCACTTAATCATGCATTTCCAGCATTCTTTAAACTATTATTATGTACTTGCCATGGTGTCCAGAGCCAGAAATATAAAAATGAATAAATAAATAAATAAACAAATAAATGTATTATAGTGCCAATCCTTAAGAATTTTTACATACTAGTGATAAAAGTTGCCAGTTGGACAGAAGCACTATTGGACCAAAAATGAAGAGTAATTAGAAAATGTAGGGAATTCAGGAATGTTTCCAGGAGGCCACTTGACATTTACTGGTAAATTATTTAGATTAAAAAAGAGAAACAGAAAATTAAAAAAAAAAGGAAATAGAATATTCTAAGTGGAGGGTGTCACCGACAATTCTGTTCCATCAGGAGTTACATGTATAACAATGAAAAGATAGAAACCAAGTAATTACTGAACACCTGATAGGAAAAAAGAACTTTGAAGGAAAAACACAAAAATAATCCAACAGATAATTGGTCATGGTTAAATAAGAATCAATCTTTTAAAAAAGAGAAACTGAACTATCTAGTTATTATCTTTAGAAGTATAACAGCATGTTGCATCCATAAAATTAGAACTAGAAAACTAAAAATAAAGTAATAATTAAGATGAGTTTAAAAATTATAGAAAATATTACAAGTTAGAACTTCATATGAGAAAATGGTAGACAGCAGCTGAGGTGATTGCTGGAACATTTAAAATGGTAGAAATTTAGAAAGAAGAAAATGTTTAATAATTAATAAAATTTAGTATTTATTTTATAGCTGTTTCCAAAGTAAATAAATGAAATAGAGATGACAAAAAAGAAACAAAATAAATTTCCTCAGCTAAGCCAAGATGTAAGCCTTCAGTGAATCATTTTTCCATATCTAGCAGGAATAAAATAAAAATGACCCTCACAGACATGGGGGCAAAGTTTCTGAGATTCAAGTACATAAAGGAAATGTTTATCAGTATAGGAGAAAATAATTTTCTAACATTCAATATTGAATGTTATAAAACAGCACATGAAAGTTGTAAATATTCTAATAAAAATATTTTTTATTCCATGCCCAAATTATTGCTTCGATGTGTGATGAAAAAATAAACATATTTCTAACAAGCAGGGAGTTTGACATTATGCCATGCATTCGATTTTTTCTGGAAAAAAAATTACGACTTGAAAATATACTCCAGTAAAACTAAAGACGAGACTTGAAGTCACAATATTCAAAATTCAGAAGTACACAAAGAAATCATAATGCTATACAAATAATTGGTATTAAACAGTAACAAAGTTTGACAAAAATATTAAAAATAAATGCCTCAATAAAAGACACATAGAATAAACTAAATTTTAATGCTAAAACTCTAATTTTAAAATTCTAAATGATTTTGTTAAACCCACTTGTGGAAGAGTGAAGGAAACAAAGTAATAAGATTTATGACTATAGAAGATACTAAAATTAAAATGAAAAGAGCAAAGCAATATTTTCAGTATTGTAAAAAAAAAAGTCCTAACCTCAAACATTTAAGAACAGTAGGAATTGAATGTAGTTTTGTTCCAAAGCTCTTTCTCCCTCCCCAAATAGTAGAATCAACCTTCATTTTCACTTGGGCATTTTGAGAGGCAAGGCAAAGCTTCACAAGCTGTTAATATGAAAGCAATGCATTGGTGTGAGATCAAAATTTTTCAACATCTTAACTGCTTGCATTTGGCACTGGGTAATTTTTGTTGTTGGGTGTTGCTCTGTGCCTTGTAGGATTCTTAGCAGAATCCATGGCTTCTATTTCTAGGTGCCAGTTGCACACACAGCCCCAGAAGTGATACAACCAAAAATATCTGCAGATATTGGAAAATTGGCCTTGAAGGACCTATTTGCCCTTGTTGAGAACCAAAAGTATAGAGCATATATGAATAGGATTTTGCCTCTGCAAGTCTGATTATTAAAATAGAAATAAAAGTTACCAATTTCAAAGCCTCCATCAATTAAACCAGCAACAGAAGAGGATATGTCAAATCTCCTTTCTATTTGAGTGATGGAAGTTTTCATAATCACTCCACCCAGTGCTCTGCAAATGTAGCTAAATGACAGAGCTACAAAGAACATCTAAGAAAAAGCACAAGGAAAGGAGAAAATTGTTAAGCAGAAGACCAGATTACGGATATATGCACATTTTAGAAATTTTCCTTTTTACTTTGAAATATTGTTTTTAATATAAGAGCATACCTATCTTTCCCTTTTAATGTTACCATTACTGTATAGTTAAAACGTCACTTTCTTTTTTTCTTTTATAAAATAATAAAACAAAATTTCATGAAAATAACAATAGTTAATACACTGTGTATTATTGTCGTCAAGGTACCAAACATCAACAAAAAGGATCTGTCTTACAAAGAAGAAGAAAACAGATATTAGCACAAAACTTTCTTTTCAATGGACTAACAAACTAATAATATAAATGAAACAAATTAACATATATATTAAAGCATTGTTGAAATAATAGAATAGGTAATTTGTAGAATCATCTGAATTTCTCCCCACTTCCTACTTATCTTTTATTTCATTCTTGAATATATATATATATATATATATATATATAATTTGAGTTTCTCATATAGAAGAAACCTGTATGATGAGATATTTCACCTTGTGTCTCTGACTTAATTCACTTAACATTATGTTCTCAAATTGGATTCATTTTTAGAAATTCCTCAAGTTGTTCTTGCTTTGTGTCAAGTAGTACTCCATCATGCATAAATACATTTTCCTTACCCATTCATCCATTGATGGACATACACATTGCTTCCAAAATTTAGCTATTATACATTGTGCTGCTATAAATATGGGTATGCATGTATCCCTGTAATATGATAGTTTTACCTCTTTCTGGAAGATACATAGCAGGGGGATAGCTGGATGAAATTTCTATTTCTATTTTTAGCGATTTCTTGTTATAATATCAGATTAGTAAGCATATCAATGCAGTTAAGACTGGGGTTTTTTGGGGGGATTTTTGGTGTGTGTGTTTTTTTTTTTTTTTGGTACCGGGGATTGAACTTGGGGTCCTTGCACTTGCAAGGCAGGCCACCGAACCGCTAAGCTAAATCCCCGGCCCTAGGATTGTTGTTTTTAATTACTGTCATTAACTGACTTATAATAAGCAAAACAATATTCTCAGTTGTCCATGACGGACACCAGATGGACACCAGAGCCCAAATAAAGGTGACAGCAGAACATTCTCAAAGGCAGCATTTCCAGGAAGCCAGATGAAAAATGGGTTCAAAGTGGCCAGGGTTTATTTTACAAAGAACACACATGACTGATAGCCTATAAAGGCAAGGGTTATAGGTGTCTTAATTTTTACTTTAACAAAATTTATTGCTCGATGCTTTCTCTTTCTGCCCATGCATCCACATCCAAAAGCAAATTCCTTTTGCTGTATTATTAAAGCTGAACCATATCATAAAAAGCAGGTTTGTGTATTTCCAGTGCCACATGTTGAAATTCTAATACTGTGGGTGACAGTGTCTGGAGCTCAGACCTTTGGGAAGTTATTAGATGATGGCAGGGTTAGTTCTGCCATAGTAACAGAACTGTCACATGAGCACACAGCATAGAGATAGCCACTGCACTTTGGGAAGAAGGCTCTCACCAGAGCTCAACAATGCTGTTGCCTTGTCCTCAGACTTTAAGGCTTCAGAAATGTGAGAAATACACTTCTGCTGTTAGGTCACTTGCTCTGCGGTGCTCTCTTGTCTGAACAAGATAGACACCTTCTCACTACCTCCTGTGCTACCAGCAGCCTGCACATTATGTCTACCCCGCTTATTATAACAGCTCCCGATGCTCCTTTCAACTTACGCTCCTGTACACCTACATTGTTCTTGATTTGGTAGCTAGAGAAATACTTTAAAAAAGAAAGTTAAGTCATGCTGCTCCTCCATACCATTTAATCTAATTCATAGTATCTAGTCTTTTCTAGGGATTTTAAACAGTGCTTAAATGATCCGTCCTGTCTCCTAAGTCTCTTCCTTAACAGGGAAATTTCTTCTTTATAGTCACCTACAGCTCACTGAATTCCTTTCATCCTTGATGTTTTGCTCAAAATTTTACTTTCACAATAAGATATTCCTGTCCAATCTATTTAAAAGTCCACCAATTCTCATTCACACTATTCTTTATTTTTTTTGTGTCCATTGTGTCTTGCTTGCACTAGCATGTAAATATATCAGGGCAGTGGGTGTTCCATTTTGCTCATTATTAGGGCCAGGGATTTAGCTCAGTGGTGCCTTGCCTTCCTGGCAAGAACAGGGTCTTGAGTTCAATTGCTGGTATTTCCCTCAAAAAAAAATTTTTTTTTGTTCACTATTTTATCTACAATGCTTAGAACAATTCCTGGTGCAAAGTACTGGAACCTACTGTGTCTTATATTTGGCCATGCTTGGGAGTTATGGACTTAAAGCCCAACAAAACTCTTCCACCACTGGCAAGATATGTTTTTGGGTGCATAAGAAACTGTCAACTTCTATACGCTCTCAATGAAGAAAAAATTTGAAAAGAGCTGT
The DNA here is from genome assembly GCF_012274545.1 of Fukomys damarensis. Lineage (NCBI taxonomy): Eukaryota > Metazoa > Chordata > Mammalia > Rodentia > Bathyergidae > Fukomys > Fukomys damarensis. The sequence continues at coordinate 17,596,093 of NW_022900931.1, forward strand.
TATGTCATACAACTTATGAGATAACTAAAATTTTTACGTGAAATATAGGAAGTCACCTAAAAATGAAACACAAAAAGTGAAAAGGTGTCAAAACTAGTTTTCTTGAGTTAATGGTGGGGAGAACAAGACGCACGGGAGAAAGATATTAACTGATGAAAGGAAGTTGAAAAAATAATTTGAAAGATTTTCTTTAAGGAGAATAATTTCTGACATCTTGTAGTAATATATATATATATATACATATATATATAATCTTTATAACTTATAACAGTTAATGAAAATTGTTTAGGACGTAATCATTTAAACAAATAATTTTATTAGCCCCAGAAATTGAAAAACAAAAACAAAAAACATGGTGGGAGAGAGAGTGACATCAACACTGGCAGAACGGGAAGCCCTAGATCTTGTGTGCCTACAAGATACAGAGTTAAATGGATTAAACTCATATATAATCTTTATAACTTATAACAGTTAATGAAAATTGTTTAGGACGTAATCATTTAAACAAATAATTTTATTAGCCCCAGAAATTGAAAAACAAAAACAAAAAACATGGTGGGAGAGAGAGTGACATCAACACTGGCAGAACGGGAAGCCCTAGATCTTGTGTGCCTACAAGATACAGAGTTAAATGGATTAAACTCCCCTGCGAGAACATCAGAAACAAGTTATATCAGAAACAAGCTTCATGCACGCCAGGCTGGTACAAATGCAAACACATGGAAACCTTCAAGGAGAATTCACGATTCACCCCACTCACCAAAACACCTCTCACTTCATTCTGCACAGTGAAGTTGGAAGAAAGAATCCAAATCCTCTACATTGAGTGGTTTCACTTTTAAGGGAGCTGCTCATGAGCTTGTTTAACTCGTGCTTGTATTCGTAAACGGATAGAAACAGGTACCAGTTTGAGGTAGTGTGGGATCTCAGAATAATGACGAGTAAATGTGCATCATTTTGCAGTAACAAAAATAGACAATAGGTGGTGCTTCAATAACACAATTTGCTACATCACTAACGAGCCAGAGGTCTGCAGACAGGTATGGGAGGAGGGAGCTGCATAGAAAACAACAAGCCTTTTCAAACAAAGAGGTTCTATATGAGCCCCCAAAGGGCAGAAAGGAATGGATTTTAAAAACTTTAGATGAATCTGGAGTCTCTTGTGAGAATAAATGAAGAAAATTCTCTGTACAGAAAAACATTGCAAAGTCTGGGAGAGTTGGTTGATGCTTCAAATGCAGAAATCCCAACAAAAACAAAATACAAAGCATCCAATAAGCAGGGAATCTGGACACGCTGAGAAAAACAAATGAAATCTACTGGACCAAAAAAAAAAAGTAAGCATTTCCAGAAAAAGAATTAAAATGTTTTGCAAGATATGCTTAATAAATCAAAAGAGAGCATAGATAACTGAATGAAATTAGAGACATCCTATGTAAACAAAATGAAAATATCCATAAAGATACTGAAACTATGCATGACCAAATTCCTAACAGAAAAGCAGTAACTGAATTAAGGTATTTACCAAAAGAGACTCAACCAACACCTGACTTGATCAGGCAAAAGAATCAGTGCATTTTAAAAAGGACTTTCAAAATTACTGAGGCAGAGGATCCAAAAAGAAAAACTATAAAGAACAATGAAGAGCACACAGGAATCATGGACCACTATCAAGTAGATCACCATTGATCTACTGCGTGAATAGCAGAGAAGAGGGAAGTACAAAGAACCTAAGTGAACAAATAATGACCGCAAATTTCCTAAATCCTAGGAAGGAAATAGACATAAAATTCAAGAAGCTCAAAAGCATTCTCACTATAATAAACCTAAGGAGACCTAGTCTGTGACACAATTTAATCAAATCAAAATTCAGAGCAAAGAGACAAATAATTTTGAAAGTAGAAAAGCTACTCAAAAGTAAAATGATGCTATTATAAGACGAGAAACAGGTTTCTCAGCAGAAACCTTGGAGGCTAGAATGGACTGAGATGATAGACTCAACGGGGTAAAAGAAAATAATTGCTAATCCAGAGCACTATATTCAACAAAACTGACATTCAAAAATGATGGAGCTATCAGGAGTTTCCTCATATTACCATTATCTGTTGAGCTCACCACAAGACCCACCCTATAAGAAATGAGGAAGGGAGAAGATAGGTTTATAAATTGCAGCAAAAGGATGATAACCAGAAACACACAAAAGTTTGAAAATATAAAAATCCCCTGGCAAAGATAAATATGTAGACAAATATAGAATCTTGCATTATTGTAATATAACCATGTATAAATTTTGTATAGATTTTTTAAAAGCATAGAAATTATACATCTCCATTAACGGATATGCAAAAATAAGTAATTTGCACCATCAATAATAGAGTGGGAAGGAACATAAGTAGTAGAGTTGTGGCACGTAATTGAATTTGTTATCAATTTAAGAGACTGTTATAACTAGGATACTGTATGTAACTATGACAACAATAAAGAAAACAGAATGTACATAAACAGAAACATGAATGAAATAAAACCATGTTCCAACAAAAATTAAGAAAATCCAAAAAAGATAGGAAGGAAAGAAAAGTGAGACAAAATGCTCCAACAGAAAAAAATTATTTTTAAATGACAATAGTAAGTCCAATCCTATATCTATTTACTTTAAATATACTATTATTCAGCCATGTTGGTAGAGAAGAACATACCCGAGTATGACAAAAGCTATTTCTGAGAAACCATTAGCCAGCATCATATTAAATGGGAAAAAACTCAAAGCATCCACCTAAAATCAAGAACAAGACACTATCAGCTCTTCTATTCAACACAGTACTTGAAAAAAATTAACCAGAGAAATTATGCAAGGTAATGAAATAAAAGGGATACACATAGAAAAAGAAAAACTCAAAATATAATTATTATTCACAAATGACATGATACTCTAGATAGAAGACCCAAAGAACTCCACCAAAAAAAATCTTAGCATTAATAACAAACCAGCAAAGTAGCAGGATATAAGACAACACACAAAAATCATTAGCACTTGTGTATACCAATAAGTAACGAGATGAAAAATATATTAAAACAATACCATTTACAACAGCTTCAAGAAAAATGAGAGCATTGCTAGCAGATCCCAAGGAGCAGGGTGTGGACCAGAGCAGGTGACACTGCAGGCATATCCCAGCCAGGGCTCTGCCCAAACCCAAGAGAATCGGGCACACCAGCAAAAGCCAAAGGCCCACCAAGAAAAGAACTGCACAGGCACACAAGCTTCAGCCAGAGGCATTGGTAAGTGTGCGCATATCCCAGGGAGCAGAGGTGTGGACCAGAGTGGGTGCCACTGCAGGCAGATCCTAGCCAGGGCCCTGCCCTGACCCCAGTGGCATGGGCACACAGGCCAAAGACAAAGGCCCACCTGGAAAAGAGCAGCACAGGTGCAACAAGCAAGAGCCAGAGGCTCACCCCAAAACCATTGGTAAGAGCATGAGACCCTAGCTAGATGCTTGCTCAGACAACAGGAACTGGGGTGCATAGCCCTCAGCCAAAGTCCCTCCCAGAAAAGAGCTGCATAGGAGCCCTAGCTAGAGATACACCTAGATACCATCCCAAGTGTGCACAGGCCCCAGCTAGAAGCCCACGCAGACAACAGGTCACATCAGGGATCCAGAAGGCCACTATTCTGAACCCAGGAATTGGTGTACTGGAGAGTAGCAGAGAAAAGGCCACTCAGTGGCTTGCTGAGAATTGAAGGCCACTGGGGGAGCAAAAAGTTGCCTCAACAGAGGCACAAAAGGCTGCATCTGTTGAAATGAAAAAACACGTAAACAAGTTTCAAAACCAGACTTCCAGATCACCTAAGGCAACCCCAATGAAATGAGATGGAACAATCTGATACTCAACCAACTGGACTCCCTGAACTGGCAATGAAAGAAGATCTGAAAAAAATAAAATCAGAAATAATTTCTCAGATAACAACAGAGATTGTACCTATAGTGCAAGACATGATTAATAAATCTAGAGCAGACACAGATTTAAAAAAAAAATAGAGGACCTGAGAAACATGACAGAATCCCAACATAGGAAACAAATGGAATCCATAAAACAGATGCAAACAGATTTCCAGGAGATTAAAAACTCCATTGATGAGCCGGAGTTTGGCTTAGTGGTGTCACTGCCTGCCTTGCAAGCACAAGGGCCCAAGTCTGATCCCCAGTACCAAAAACATCACCATTGAAAGTTTACACAGCGGAATGAGCCAATGTGAGGACAGAATTTCAGATATAGAAGATAGGATTGCAGAAAAGAAAAAATTCTTAAAAATAGTAAGGGACCATGAGATAATCCAGCAGCTCGTAGATGATGCAAAGAAGAATAACATAAGACTGATTGGAGTCAATGAACAGGAGAGAGTGCCAAGGACATAAAAATACTGTCCACAGCAGTAATGGCAGAAAACTTCCCAAATAGGAGAAAAGAACTTGACATACAGATAAGTGAGGCATATAGGACTCCAACTAGCCATGATAAAAAAAAAAATCTAAACATAGGCATATAATACTTAAGATTCCAGAAACACAACAAAGGAACAAATTTCTACAAACAGAAATAAGAAACAAATCACATACAAAGGAAAGCCCATCAGAATCACAGCAGGCTTCTCAACAAAAACACTTGAGGCAAGAAGGGCTTGGAGTGACATATTTCAAGCTCTAAAGGAAAACAGCCTCCAACCCCGACAGATGTACCCTGCAAAACTATCTTTGAAAATTGATGGAGAAAAAAGATAGTTCCATAACAAAAAGCACATGAGGAACTTCATGAATACCAAACCAGCACTCTAATTTTTTTAACATTCTAGGAAAAGACAATGAGGATCACAACCCCAGGAAGCCCAGCAGAATGAATTCATCAGGCATGATAAGAAATTAAATGCAAAAGGAGAGAATCCAACAAAAAGAAAAAGTTATGACAAGGATAAGTCAATACATATCAGTTATAACCATCAATGTTAATGGTCTCAATTCACCAATCAAAAGAAATAGACCAGCAAGCAGAAGGGGTCAGAAAGCAAGATACAGCAATATGTTACATACAAGAAACACACTTAATTCAAAAATGAACTCATAGACTGAAAGTTGGTGGAAAACAATATTCAATGCAACAGGAAGCTGATAAAAAACAGGAGTAGTTATCCTACTTGCAGATCAAGTGGATTTAAAATGAACACAAGTTAAGAGAGACAAAAAGGACATGACACATTTGTAAAAGGAACAATACATGAGGAAGAGATGACAATCATAAATATATATGGACCAAACACTAGTGCCCAACTATATAAAACATACTAATGAATGTGAAAAAATCAAATAAGCACTAATACAATAGTAGTGGGGGACCTGAATACCCCACTGTGACAAATAGATAGACCCACTAGACAGAAAATAACAAAATAGTAGAACCACAAACTCCCTTATAGAATGTGTTTAAGTAAGTGCAAAGAAGTTGAAGTTATCCCCTGTATATTATCAGACCACAGTGAGATGAAACTGGAGATCAACAGTAAAAGAAACTGAAAGAATTTCATAAACACATGGAAATTGAACAACACACTTCTGAATAACCAATGGATTACAGAGGAAATTAAAGACAAAATGAGACAATTCTTACAATTAAATGAAAATGACAGTAAAACATATCAGAATCTACAGGACACAATGAAAGCAGTCTTATGATGGAAATTCATAGCAGTGAATACCCATATTAGGAAAACAGAGTGAGCTCAATTAAACAAGCTGATGCTGTACCTCAAGCCTCTAGTAAAAGAAAAGCAGGAGAAACCCAAGGGAAGAAATTATAATGATCAGAGCACAAATCAATGAAATGGAGACTAAAAAAGAAGGATATAAAAAAAAATCAATGAACAAGGAGTTGGTTCTTCAAAAGAATAAACAATATTGACAAACCCTTAGCCAACCTTATCCAAAAAAAGGAAAGAAAAGGCCCAAATTCATGCAATTAGGAATGAAAAAGGTGAAATTACAATGGACCCAGCAGAAGCCCAGAGGATCATCAATACCTACTTGGAGAACCTATATACCAATAAGATGGAAAATACAGAAGAAATGGAAAGATTCCTAGATACGTATGAATTACTAAACTTGAATGAAGATGACCTAAATATTCTAAACAGCCCAATATCAATCAGCAAAATTAAAAACATAATTAAAATCTTACCAACCAAGAAAAGCCCAGGTCCTGATGGTTTCATTGCTGAATACCATAAGATATTTAGAGAGGAACTATTGCCACTACTGTTTAAACTCTTCAATGAATTTGCAAGGGAAGTAACACTCTGAAATTAATTCCTAGATGTAAGCATCACGTGGATCCCCAAAGCAGACAAAGGCCCAATCAAATAAGAGAACTATAGGCAATCTCACTGATGAACATATAGGCAAAAATCCTTAATGAGATACGAGAAAAAAGAATGCAGAAGACTATCAAGAAGATCATACACCCTGGCCCAGTGGGATTCATCCCAGAGTTCAGGGATGGTTCAACATACACAAATCAATACATGTAATGCACTATATTAATAGAGCCAAGGACAAAAACCATATGATTATCTCAATAGATGCAGAAAAAACATTCGACAAAATCTAACACACATTTATGGTAAAACCCTCCAAAAAATTGGAATAGACAATCTCTGCCTCAATCTGATAAAAGCCATCTATGAAAAACCAACAACCAATACCATACGAAATGGTCAAAAACTGAAATCCTTCACACTAAAGTCAGGAATAAGACAAGGATGTCCACTCTCAACACTCCTCTTCAATATAATTCTGCAAGCATTAGCCACAGCAATTAGACAAGACAAAGAAATAAAAGGAATAAAGATAGGAAATGAAGAAGGCAAATTGTCAGTATTTGCAGAAGACATGATACTCTATATAGAAGACCCTAAGAACACCACCAAAAATCTTCTAGAATTAATAATCAAATTTAGTAGCATAGCTGGATATAAGGTCAACACACAAATATCAATAGCTTTCCTCTACACAAAAATGACTCACTGAAAGAGGCACTGGAGAAACAACTCTCTTCACAATACTGTCCAAAAAATAAAATCAAATACCTAGGAATCATCCTAATGAAAGATATCAAAGAACTCTACTTTGAAAACTATAGCACTCTGAAAAAAGAGATTGAAAAGGATATCAGAAAATGGGAAGACGTCCCTTGCTTCTGGGTAGGATGAACCAACATAGTAAAAATGGCCATACTTCCAAAACTGCTATACAGATTCAGTGCAATCCCAATTGAAATTTCACCAGCGTACTTCATGGACCCTGAGAAAACAATTCAAAAACTCATTTGGAACAAGAAGAAACCTAGAATAGTAAAAGCAACTCTGGGCAACAAATACATAACAGGGGTATCACAGTCTCCATCTTGAAATTATACTACAAAGCTACTGTGATAAAAACAGCATGGTATTGGCAAAGAAATGGGCCTGAGGATCAGTGGAACACATTAGAAGATGCAAAAACAACTCCAGACACACTCAGCCACCTCATCTTTGACAAAGGAGCCAAACACCCTCACTGAAGTAAAGATAGCCTCTTTATTATTTTTTTTATTGAGTTCATTGGTACATTTTAGGTATGCAGTACAATTACATTCATTATTGGGATCTTGTACCTTTATATGACAGGTCTTGGTTCTCATTTTTTTCCCTTGTCCCTGCCCTCTGTTCACCCCCTCCTCCCCTGCCCATTTACAAACACTTTATTTCCATTTTTTTCATTTTCTCCTATTTTTTTCTTTTCCCTTATTACCAAGATGTCTGACACATAAACACTGCTCATCATTTCATTTATTTAGATATGTTTTCAGCAATATTTTGTGGTTTTAAGTGTACATATTTCGTCTCATTTAAACTTATTCCTAGATATTTCTTTTTTTAGAACTGTCATTCAGAAGATCATTTAGATCTTCCAGTTACTTGTTTGAATGTTCATTGGTGGTGTGTAGTAATGCTACTGATGTGATTTTGTGCAATATTGCTCAGTTCACTTATTAGGTCTAGTAGATTGATTATTTGAGATCTTTGTATATAGGATCATTTTATCTGAAAATAGTTTATATGACTAGTCAGTTATGTCTGGTAAGTTTTCCATAGTTCCTTTGAAAGGTTAACAAATAAAAGATATTCATATAATTTTAAAATTATCTTTCTATTAACACTTTCTAATGCTTATAATTATTATATTTTGTTGAAACTAGATATAGTATGTATATTTTAATGGCATTTCTAACACTACTAATGAACATCGGACAACTTAATTAAACAGGAAGAAATCATTTAAATACTAAAAAATTGCCTACTATTTGGAACTAAATCTAACAAAATATGTGTAAGATCTTTATAAGGAAAATTTTAAAACTTATTTGAGAGATGAAATAAAGAATTATATCATATTCATGGACAGTGGGCTTAATATTTAAAAGCTTTGTAACAGCCCTAAAGCAATCTACAAATATTTCAGTCAAAAATCTCTAGGAGGTATTTCATAAAACTTAACAGGTTTTTTTTTAAATAATCCTGTACAAAATTTTTTTTAATGACCAAAAATATTGCAGTCATGTCTGAGTAAGAGTAAAAATATATCACCTAGTCTAAAAATTGTAACACATAATATGAAGCTCCAGACAGTTTCTAGTCCTAATATAGGGATAAATTAATAAATAAATCCAAAACAGACCCAGAGATGACTCATATGTATACAGTACTTTAAATAGCATGGAAGGGTCATAGGAAAATGGGAAAGAGAAACCAACCAATAAACAGAGCTGGGGATAATAGTTACATATATGAGAAAGAGTAGAAATAAATTTTCTACTATGCATCTTACATAAAATTTAGTGTTAGGTAGGGTAAGGTTTTACTGCAGACATGAAGCTTACTCATATTAGAATAACAAGGTAATTCACAAATAAAACTGACAATAGGGAAAGTGGGAAGGGTAGGAGAAAGGTAATAAGGGAAAGAAAAAAATAGGAGAAAATGAAAAAATGGAAATAAAATGTTTGTAAATGGGGAGGGGAGGAGAGGGTGACGCGAGGGCAGGGACAAGGAGAAAAAATGAGAACCAAGACCTGTCATGTAAAAGTACAAGATCCCAATGATGAATGTAACTGTACTGTATACCTAGAATGTACCAATAAATTCAATGAGAAAACAAACAAAAAAACAAATAAAACTGAAAAGTTCCCAGTTATAAAATCACTTGATGAGCTCAAATGTATCAAGTTAAGAATACCTGATCTTCAAAAACTTCACTAGGAAAATTAAAAATTAGTTAAAGGCTACAATCTTCTAAAGTATAATAAAATATAATAATAAATTAACACTCAAATATTATGTTTATATAAATAACTCAAGAAAAGTAGTGATAGGTAAATGATCCGACATAGAAATACATAAAATATATGAATGGGATTTTACAAAAGAGAATGTAGGGCTAATAACATGTAAAGCAATGTTAATCTCAGTAGTTGTCAAAGAATGCAAACCAAGACCAAAATTAGATACTGTTTTGTTCTCATATAAATTTCAAAACATAAGGATTCTGATGATACCGAGTGTGACAGAGAATGCATACCAACTGTTCACTTATGGATTGCCAGTTGGTATTCAATTAGTACAGTTCCTTTAATAAAATAATTTAACATCATCTTGTAAAGCTGAACATTAACAAATTCCATGTTCTACCTCTTCTAAGTATTATCAAGAAACATGACTGGGAATATTTATACCAACATTATTTATAATAGAAAACCCCTGAGGATAATTTTAAAATGTGGTGATAGTAAAGAAACAAATCAAGGTATATTAATGTCATGGAAGTTTTATATAACACTCAAAATACCCAAATTACCACTATATGAAATAATATGGATTATTTTACATCATAATACTGAGTTAAAATTCTATAAACACCAAAATAATTGTTTATATGTCTAAGACAATTAATATACTATTCAAAGGAATGTGTATAGATATATTCAAATCATATTACAGAACCATAAGGTTGTTAACCAGGGACCATCAAATAGAGAGATGAACCTGTCTTATTCTGGTGAAACCAAAGTAATAACAAGGGTTCTTAAAATGTGGACGAGTCAGTGTGAGAAGGACTTAACCAACATCACTATATTTGAATGTAAAAGGAGCCAGTGAAGACCAGGCAGTTAGCTCAGTGGCTGGATGCCTGCCTTGCAAGCTCAATGTCCTGAGTTTGATCCTGGTACCTAAAAAAATTAAAAATAAATTTTAAAAAGGAATCAATGAGCCAACTGGGGCAGCCTCTAGAATCTGGAGGAAGGAAAGAAGGTTTTCCCAAGAACTTCCACGATGGAGCCTAGTCTTACCACCACCCTGAGTCTAGCTTCCTGGTACTATTTTGCTGAAGTGAAAGGTTATTTATTTTGTTATAAGACATTAAACACTCATATCTACATACACACACATACACACACACACATAACTACAGACATGTGTGTCTGGGCGTCATTGTCACACAGTGATAGATGATACGAAAAAAAGTGAGTTAAAGAGTAATAGACGGGTCTATTTACATGGGTTAGTCAGAGCAGACAAAATGTTTATAGAAATCTGAACGAGACCAAGGCACATGATTTATACAAGAACACTTCAGAAAACAAATGGCAAATACAAAGTTCTCATAGATGCATGTGAACTTCACATGTTGAAAGTCCAGAAAAAGGGCAATGTGACTGCAGGAAAGCCAGCTAGAAGGAAAACTAGAAGGGTTTATCTTTGGGTTGTTTATGCAGAAAAGGAGTGGGGCCATCAGCAGAAAGGGAGAATATTTGCTTTTGTCTTATTGTGTATGTTTTGGGTTGATAGCACATTACTTTTGTTCTGTCAAAGAATTTGTATAACAATAGAGAGGTACAAGCAATCTTAAGAGGAGCGATGACAGTGTTACAAGTGAACTACATGCGGAAGGTTCACTGGATCCCAACTGGTTAAATATTAAAATTGAGAGAAAGGTGCCAGAAAGAATCAAAGCATGTCATTCAAATAGGTTCACTCTTCCTTTTCCCTTTTGTATTCCTCTAACTGCTGAGTCTGTACACAAAAGTCAGTAACGTGTGGATTTGTATGTGCACCTGCAAAACAACGGTAAGAATCCCACAGTTGCTTCACACTGAATAATTTCATCTGAAGTTGAACTTCTAAAAGTACGCAGTGAATAAGATCACTAAATAGTTATTTTACAAGTTCTTATTTATCATAATGTTAAAGATGCTAGCGTTCTAAAAATCCATAGCTACTTTAGTAGCACAGAATAGAGTTGAAAGCATGAGATTTGGGATCAGACTTTCTCAGCTCAGACCTGACTCACTACCTAGGAGCTTTGAACCCTGTGGGAAATCATTTACACTGTTCAAACCTGTTTTTTTCATCCATCAAAAGGAAACAATGAAATCTGGTTGACAGAGTTATAGAGAATAAATCTACTGACAGAAATGTAACATCAGAGCGATGCATGGCATAATTGTAAGTACTTAATAAGTCCCAGCTGCTATTATTATTGATTCTCTTCTCTTCTTTATTGGGCTGCAGGTAAAGTGTTTCACAGACACTGTTAATTCCCAGTTCCCAGCCTTTTACTCCAAATATGCTATCAGAGGTATCTATGAAAATCATACTTGCTTCAGCAAATTTGTTGTAATATTTCTATACACTTTAATGTGAAATCACTGTAACATTCAGTATATAACCTTAGAAAATAGGATAGAATTCAGTTCAATGAACCAATGTCTTTTACTGTGACTGTCATTCAGCTTAAAATTATTCAAATGTTTCTTCAGAACAGACCTTATCAGGAATCTCTGAAAACAGATTTTGAGATCCCTGGACAAATTTAAAAGGAAATTTATACATAACATAACTGCAGTTATCATTTCTGTGGTCTTTATTCAGCTGGGCAAAACTCCAATTTCAAATGAGTGAAAAACCTGAAATATTACTAAAAAACGGCTCTTATTCATTTTTTCGATTTCTTTGAGATTTTCTCTTTAGGGTTGAAAGAGTGCATCCTGGGTTTAAGGGTTTTCAAATTACAAGGTAGAGTACTTCAGGCGAATTTTTCTTCTTTCCTAAGTCTTGGTTTCTTCTGCTCGGTGCTCACCAAGTACTTTCCAATTTACGAAAGTGCCAATATCACATAAGTTTTATGACAAAAGGAAAGTGCAAATTAGTTTTGCCAATTTGCAGATGAAAAATTAAAGAGATGATAAGTCATTGATTAAGTCTCTAGGCCAGATCTTTTGATAATTGTATTTTAATTACCAGTATGTACTTTCTATATATATTGCTTAAATTTTCAGAATAAAAAATGTTCCTCTCTAGAAAATTAATAAACAGGTCAAGATTGACAAGATATTAACCTTCTAAGCTTACTGGTTTACCTAAAAGTATTTTTAAGTTAAACATTACATTTTAAGTTAAATCTCCTCTTATTCAGATGTATCTCTTGGTCAAGAAGCAAAGTGAAGATATTAAAACATTTCTAATATTTCCATAGTAATGAAAAGTTGGACATCAAAAATATCATCAAAGAGAGATATCAATCATATTTAAAGATTTAAATAAATATATAGATCATTTTGTTAATAGCTCAATGAATGTTTCAATTAAAAAATTCTAATTTGAAAAATCATGTTTTTTTAAACAATTGGTTGCCCTTTCTAGATATAAAAATTTCCACTTCCCTTGTTTTAGTTTGGATCCATGACACTCATCCCACCTTAAATGCATCACAGCATCTAGTTTTCCTTTTCCCTGAAGAATCTGTATTTGTTGTTTCATTCACATGTTCAAATTGGTCCATGTTTAAACCACAGATATGTTCAATTGTTGCTGATGGTTGATTTGAAATGACCACCTACACAGGGTTAAGAAGGATAATTTATTTCATTGTAATAATATGTAATTTAAAAATAATAAAACCCATAAGGTCAACATGAACCAATCAGTCAATCACTAACATATATTGAGTTTACTGTATTTCTGCTATTGGACTGAATAAATGCTGGGCACAAAACAGGAAAAGAAAAACCACACAAATTCTAGCTTTAAGGAGTTTATAATTTAGGCAGATAAACTTGTGGAGAGAAATTTGAAATGACAAGTAGATAATATAGAATTAGGTTACATGAACAAAAAATTTAAATACAAAAATTAAACTTTTATATTGCTTTTGCCTCATTTTTAAATGTAATAATATCAGTATAGGTTGACTACATACAACACTTTCTACTTTGCCATTGCATTTTAAGTATAATTTGGAGGTATTTAATCTAGTTTTCTCTGAACATATTTTTAGAGTTCAAATGACACACAGAAATGCATATTTGGTACACAGCATGCAAAACAAGGCCCTAGGTATTGGGATGTACCCTGGCAATTCTTCCCTGAAGAAAAGAGACCAATCTGTCCCTGGGAAGTATGGGGGATTCAGAATCTCAGCAACCTCTACTTCATGGGTCCAGCTTTCACTATTTCAGGGGTCACAGAAAAGCAGTGCTCCTAAGTGACCCATTGTTAGCCTTGGCCTATGGAGCTGTATTGATCTGATTTGTTTTCACTTAATTGGAGTAAAATTTTTCCGAAAAATAGTTCTCTTTCCCCTTAAACTCAGTCAAACTTGGGGTGAAAAAAGGAAAGTAGAGGTACTTTGGGACACATTCTAATTTTTTACATTTACCAACTAACTTCCACCCTCCACCATCAAGTCAAGATGAAACAAAAGAAATATGGAGCCTACTCTAATAATTCTATGCATGAAGCTGGTGAAAATAACTGTCTAGTAGTACATTTCAAGAAGGTAACTACAGGTATACTTTCTAAGACTAGTCTAGAAAACAACAGAAAAATGATTTAAAGCTTTATTTTTATAGTATATCAATATTATTTCTTATTTTACATTAAATAAACCCAAGGCACGTCTGTCTGCAGAACAAATACTTAATATATCCTGAAGGCTTAGAAAATAGGTGTAAAGACACAAAGCATAAAATTTGTAATATGGATCATGACCACTAAACATATTTTCTTGACAGCCTGAGAAATTCTTATATAGAAGAAATGTTGAAATTAGAGAATCTAAAAGATTCTTACCTGAACTAAGAATCCTACAGCAACCTCAATAAGTTTAACCTTTATCCTTATGAAAGTCCCTTGTTAAATAGTTGCTTTTTTAAAAAAATGGGATCAACGATGATTAACCATCTAGTTAGGTCAAAGTTCTAGACAAGCAAAATTGACTTATTTCTGATTCAGAACATACTCAAGTAGGCAAAAGATTATAATAAAATTACTCAGAGTTTATACATTTTTATGTAAATGCTATCTTTGAAAGCTTTATTTCCAAGGATGATTTGCATCTGTTTATTCAATTAAGTTGGTGATTTTTCTTTAGATATAAAATGATAATGTATTTTCCAAAGTATTTAAAATTCTTACAAATAGAAAAGGAATTCAAGGAAATATTTAAATTTTGCCCATAGGTATATTAACATTTCAAAGAGAAGACAAAACAGACACTTTCTTCTTGGTAACTGGCTAGGGTTTCAGTATAATGTGGAAGATACTGCATATCCCACATGGACTAATAAGTGCACATCAGTTACAAGCTAGGTCTCCTAAATGACTGCACACACTTTGCACAATAGCTTTCTTTTATCAAACCTGAAGGAAGAACAACTAGAATTTCCTTTAGTCACATAGCAAATAAGTTTTAGAAATGTAAGAGTTTTGGCCTAGTTTCAAGTTGTTCTATTTTTAAATAGAAACTAAGTTTAGTCCAATAATTAAAACATTTTAAACTATTTAGTATACTTCTTACATGGAACTTTGTTTTGCAAGTATAATGATCAATGTCTGGGTGTGTGTGTGTATGTACTTTCGCACTGATGCAGGACAAATACAGCACAGTTGTGACAAGTGTATATTCATTTTCTGTATTTAGATGAGTTCTACTCATTGTTAGTTCTTGAAAGTGTATGGATTATTGAAGAATCAAATGCTTTGGAGTAAAAGATAGATTAAGAATTGCAGAGGGCTGGGAATTATACACATGGAGCTAGGAAAATTGGGGCAAAATGATCTTTTCAGAATCAGAATGTCCCGGGGACATCTTTATCAAAATAGTGAACTAACCACACACTCTGAAGATTCTGATTCAGTAGACACACTTTATAATAAGCACCTCAATAATTTTTATGTATCACATGATTTTGAGAACTTCATAGTAGAAACACAAAACATTTTCCACCAATTTTATGGGCTTTCATTCAGTGTGGGAAGACTATGTGGGTGTCTCATGCTAGGTATCTCTGCAAGTATTCATTCCATCTAGGGCACATCTACTTGTTTTAGATACATAAGTTTACAGCAAAAAGCTAAAACAGTATAAACTGACTGAGAGCTTTTATAATCCCTCAAGTTGTTAGTAGTGATTATAAATTCTAAGTTTTCAAAATCAAAGAGCATATCCCTCATATTGCTTTCTGTTTAAATAATTAAACTGCTCTTTCTGTGTGACTTGTGGAAAATTAAGAGTGGTCCAAGAAAAGACATTGCAACAGGTATTGAAGACCAGTGTTATGCTAATATTTGCGGATAAACTGAATTGCAAAATTTGCTTTAAAGTCTATTAACATTTACTTCAGATACAGCTATCACAGTTCTGATGAAATACCAGCTTTTGAAGTCTTGTTAGCTTTGATGCCAATTAATCTCTGCTATCTGATAGCAGTATGAACTTGGTGATTTAACCCTATGGAACTTCAGCATCCACATTTATAAAGTTAGACCTCAATATGTAAGGGAAGGAAGTACATGGCTTATTTAAACTGCCTTACATAGTACCTGGCACATTATATATTCAATACATAATTATATTTATTGTATGACACTTGTGTATTATAATACACAGTTAACGCATTTTAAATGGGTAAAAATAAGACTTCTGATCATGTGCTCAGCAGTTTTTCTGCACAGTGCTCTGTTCTGGAGTTCTCAAGTGGGTACCACTGGCATGTCTAAGGTGCTGACCTTCAGGGTCATAGAAACCCTGCCACTGACTGCCCACCATGCCTCACTTAGCCAGGGTGGAGAGGAGCTCCAGAAAGCTACATGCTCCTGGAAAGAATCTCTATATTCTATATCTCCCTCTTCAGGGCTTCCATCACTACGGCTAAGCTTACTTTGGTAATTATCTGTGCTAGTCACACCAAAAGGTAGTGAATTCCTGGTCATTAATAATGGATCTGGGTACTTTCAGTTTTGTCTCTCCTTTCTAATATGTAAAATTCACTTTATCTTTACCCTTGCTCCAGATTTTTGGCTTCCTCTTCTTGCTCTGACTTAACCAGACTGTATACCCTGCATGAACTGCCTGTTTTGCAGCTGTGATAAATGTAAGCTGCCTTACCCTTCTTTACTGCACTAAGACTGGAAGTTTGTTTGTTTTTTTTTCATTTTGCCTCACTTGCTTCTTCCTTTTTCATTTTCACAGTCTTTCCTCTGAGAATCCCATGTTGAATCTCATAATGACATTCATTCCATCACTTATCCATCTTTTCCTGCAATGATCTAGCAACTCATCGGCCCATCTCAATTACTTACTGATAATTTTAACTATTGGTTTGAAGCCAATCTCTCAAAACAGTACTCCTACAATATTACTTCCCAGTTTTTATTTTTTCTTAGTACATACTGCTGTACATAACTATGACATCTCTTATAGGGAGATGGTATGTGTACAAAACAAAAATTAGTAATTTTCCTTCTCTTTTCCTCTCTATTGATCTTGTTCTCATTTGAGAAAGATCTGTCTCCCTACTTCCTATTATCTTTTATTTTGCTCTTTACTTGTATTTTTAGTTTCTCATAAAAGAGAAATTGTGTGTGTCTGATTTATTTCACCTAACATTGTGGTCTCAAGAGGCATCCATTTTCCTAAAATACTACTTGTTTATCCTCGTTGATAGTACAATAATACTCTACTGTGTGTAAATACCACATTTTCTTTATCCACTATCTATTGATGAACAGATAGTACACTTCTACACTTTAGCTATTATGAATTTTACTTCTATAAACATGGGTGTGCATTCATCCCTGTAATATCTTGTTTTTAACACATTTGGGAAGATACCTACAAAGGAAATAGCTGGATTGAATGGAATTTCTAGTTTTAGTTTTTTGAGAACTCTCCATACTGCTTTCCATACTGGCTGTACTAGTTTATATCCCCACCTACAATGTTAGAAAGCTTGCTTAGCCCATTCCCATCCTGGACTCATGGCAGTTTCATCAGCATTGTTATTTGCTTTCTTGATAACTGTCATCCTTTCTCAGGTAAGATGAAATCTTGCTGTTGTTTTGATTTGAATTTCCATGATGGCCATTGATGTTGAACATTTCTTCAGGTATTTATTGCCCATTAACTTTTTCTGAGAAGTGTCCATTCATTTTATTGCCTATTTTGATTGGATATTTAATTTGGGGGTCTGATTTTTCTGGGTGTTTGTTTTTGTTTTTAACATATACTACATAAGAGCCCTCTGTGTGAAGCATACCTGGCAAACATTTTTTTCCATTTTTTGGGTTCTCTCCTCACTCTGTTGGATGTTTCCTTCGTAGTATAATACTGTTAATTCTGTATGATTCCATTTGTTGACTTGTGTAGACAAGCCTCAGTCCAAGGCCCCACGCTGGGGTGCCACTTGTTGCCAACCCCACCTCCGACCTTGCTCCAGGACCCAGATGCTCTACTTTGTTCTCTCTGATAGGGGTGGGGACAAGGATGAATGACAAAGACAAACTGAGTCAGCCTATCCTCAGGCAACCAGGGACTCA
This sequence comes from Fukomys damarensis, assembly GCF_012274545.1. Lineage (NCBI taxonomy): Eukaryota > Metazoa > Chordata > Mammalia > Rodentia > Bathyergidae > Fukomys > Fukomys damarensis. The sequence goes on from NW_022900931.1 coordinate 17,614,052, forward strand.
TGCTCTGGAGACAGAGGAGTCCAAGCCTTTGGCTCACTTCACTTTTATCCAATCAAACATGGCACAATCAGTCAAAATAACACAACATTCATCTGTTTTCCACTGTCTATTAATACATTCTCTGGTAAACAACCTCAGCTGTCTTAAGTTTTCCCTAATATGCAATCATCCCTGAGTGCACCCTCTCTGTTTTGTGCTCACAGTGGAGGCCAATTAGGCTTTGATTCTTCTATAGTCTTCGACACTCTTGGTACTGTTTCTTGTGCAATTGGAGTTCTGTGTAGATAATTCTTGCCTAGGTCTATGACTTCAGGTTTACCTATTTTATCTTCCAGCAGATAAAGAGTTTTGGTTTTAGCATTTATTATCTTTGATCCATTTGATTTTGTTTAGTATATGGTGAGAGACATGAGTCTAGATTCAATCTTCTGCATATGGATAGCCTGTTTTCCCAACACCACATATTAAAGAGGCTACCTTTTCTTCAGTATGTATTTTTGGCCACTTTGTCAAAGATCAAGTACCATCATGTACCTGAGACTGTTTCTGCATGCTGTATTCTGTTCCACTGATCTATACATTTTTGGGGGGTGCCAGTACCATGTTGTTTTTATCACTATAGCTTTGTAATATAACTTCATATTCAGGACTATGAGGACTCCTTCTTTATTCTTGTTGCCCAGGAATTCTGTTGCCATTCTAAGTCTCTTTTGATTCCATATGAATTCTAGCATTGTTTTCTCTGTTTCAGTGAGGAAAGCTATTTATATTTTGAGTGGAATTTTTAAAAATCTGTATATCAGTTTTAGAAGTATGACTGCTTTTATTACATTGACTCTGCCTAACCAAGAACAGGATAGGGTTACATTTTCTGGTGTCCTCTTTCATATTCTTTTTAAGAATACCATAGTTTTTGTTGTAGAGGTCTTTCACTTCCTTGGTTAGGTTAATTCCAAAGTATATAATATATGGATTATTTCAGTGACTTTGAAAAAACTTCTAAAATATTGGCATCTCTGCTTTTTTAACATTCTCTTCTTCAACAGTGTTGTGCTGGACTCATTTCTGTGGACATATCCTATCATGTTTCCCTGAAAATAAGACCTAACTAGAAGATAATCAGCCTGGAAGAGTAGAGATCAAAAAGGCTAGCCCCAATTCCCCTGGCTTACCCGCTATTACAGAGTACTTACTGAGCAAGAAAAGTGAGGTATAATCTTCTTGAAGACACTGGCCATCACCACGTGTGGTTAATTGATTAAATGTCATCTTGAGTGGGAACCTCCTGCTAAATTGTGTCAACATCATTCCAGGTGTGGAAGACCCACTTTATTTATTTTTTTAGTTTATTGGTACATTTTAGGTATACTGTACAGTTACATTCATTACTGGGATATTGTACCTTTACATGACAGGTCTTGGTTCTCATTTTTTCCCCTTATCCCTGCCCTCCCTTCGACCCCTCCTCCCTCCCCATTTACAAACACTTTATTTCCATTTTTTCATTTTCTCATATTTTTTCTTTTCCCTTATTACCTTTCCCCTACCCTTCCCACTTTGCCTACACCTTTAGGCCTTTTCTTTCTATTTCACATTGTCAATAATCTCATTAGGGTCTTATGTGCTATTACAGTTTTTCACACCAGAGAAACTACTTGGTATTTACACATGTGTGACTTATTTATTTTACTTAGGAGTATAGCCTCAAAATGTATCCATTTTCCTATGAATGAATCTAATTTCTCATTCTTTATGGCTGAGTAGTATTCCATTTTATAGAAAAACTACATCTTCTTTATCCAGTCTCCAACTGATGGGCAAATGGACTGTTGTTTTAGCTATTACAAACTGTGCTGCTATAAACATAGGTGTGCATATGTCACTGTGATATGATTCTTTTAATTCTTTTGGAAAGATACCCAGCAGAGGGATGGCTGGGTCAAATGGAACCTCTAGTCCCAGCTCTTTGAGGTATCTCCATATGATTTCCATAGTGGTTGCACCAGCCAGCACTCCCACCAACAATGGAGAAGGGATCCTTTCTCCCCAAAACTGGGCCAACATTTGTTATTGGTTGATTTCTTGATAGTAGTCATTCTTTGTGGGGTGAGGTGGAATCTCAGTGTTGTTTTCATCTGACCAGTGATGTGGAACATTTTTTCATATATTTACTTGCTGCTTTTACTTCTTTGTCTGGGAAATGTCTGTTCATTTCAGATGCCCATTTTTTAATAGGGTCTTTATATTGGTGGGTGCTGATTGTTTTGAGTTCTTTATATATTCTAGATAATAGCCCATCTGAGGAGCAGCTGGTAAAATTTTTTCCCATATTGTAGGTTGTCTCTTAGTTCTGTTGATGGTTTCTTTTGCAGTACAGAAGCTTTTTAATAAGATGAGATCCCAGTTGTTGATTCTTTGAGCTAGTTCCCATGCTACTGAGGATGTGTTCATAAAGTCTTTTCCTATGCCAATGTCTTCAAGAGTTCTGCCTAACTTATCTTCCAGCAAGTTTAGTGTTTCTTTTTTAATATTTAGATCTTTAATCCACTTGGATTTTAGTTTAGTGCATGGTGAAAGATAAGGATCTAGTTTTAATCTTTGGCAGGTTGAAATACAATTTTTCCAACACCATTTATTAAAGAGGCTATCTTTCCTCCAGTGGGGATGGTCAGCTCCTTCAAAGATGAGGTAGCTGAGTACATCCGGTGTTGTTTTTGTGTCTTCCAGTCTGTTTCACTGATCCTCAGGTCTGTTTCTTTACCGGTGCCATGCTGCTTTTATCACAGTGGCTTTGTAGTATAGTTTCAAATTGGGAATTGTTATACCTGCTGCCATGGGAAGACCCACTTTAAAGAGGATTTTTGTCAGAATGGTATACAAAGGAGAATAAGAGGGAAGGATTTCAGCCAATTTTCCTTGTAAGTAAGAGTTTCATTGTAACTGATTTTCCTTGGAGGATCTTTGGCTGTTCTCTTCAGAAAATCTCTGGTCTTTGCCTTTGCCTGGGGCATTTTCTTCTGGCATTTGGTGCAGAATCTTCAGCAGACTCTTTACCTTCTAGTGCCAACCCTTCAGCCTCCTGACACAGACCTCTCAGTCTTTCATTAAGGATTCTTTAGCCTCAGGAGGACTTATGCAGGACTTTACTATGGGCTCCAGGCCTTCAGCTGGATCCTTCAGATATCTACTCTGCACATAGATCTTTTGCATTCTTCTACATTTGACTCTGTGGGTGGACACTGTAAATTTCTCTGTCCTACTTTAAATCTGATTCAGAGCATACACAATCCTTTCAGGAGCCTTGCCCCAGCCCTGCAAGCACTTGGAAGCACTGACTAATACAGTATTAGTGGTAATGACCAGCACTTATTTTCTGGCTAGGTGATATTTTAGGGGAAACATAGATGTTGTCAAACCAATGACTGAATACTTTCCACAGTATCAATTTCAAGGACTGGATCATCAGTAACCAGGACCCAGTAGTGCTTCCCTGACTGGAATTTATAAACTATGCATTGATTTTTTTCTTTTTTGCCAAATATTTCACCATTCTTTATCTCTCTTATCTTCTAATTTCTGTGCTTATCTGTCTTTATTGATTTTTATTGCCATAGTAAGTACTCCCTTCCATATACTTTCAAGTCATTTTGGCTTTTTTGTAACATTTTCATTTTTTAACAAACCATAACATTGATTAGATAAATCTCTGATTTCTCTGTCCATTTCCTAATAGAGCTGAATGGAGTTAAAGAAATACCTCCATGTTTACTGATTTTAAATTTATATTATAAAGTTCAAATGTGCCTTTTATTTTGCATCAGGGTCATATTGCATTAGGATCATATTGTATTTTTCTACCCTTTTATCACTTTGCCATGTAACTACTTGTACCTTCATCTTTTTCTTTAAAACTCTAACATATCTTCTCACCATCTTCAGCTGCTGACATGTTTCATGGAGAGACATGAAGAAGAAACCTTCCAAAAGTTCCTCCATCATATCTATGTACCAGTGCCACCAGTCCCACAAACTCTGCCTTGAAGAGCTGCCTGTTCATCATGTTACAATCTGAACAGTTGTATGTAATCTCTTTCTGAATTCTTTATGCATTATTTTCTTTCTTTGAACAGCACACTTACATAATCATGTTGGCCTTTGCTTTTTTCTCTCTCTTTGTTGTATAATTTTGATAAAATAGCTACCCATTAAATGTAATGATGAAGACATTGCTAAGACATAGACATCCTGGTTGGCGTTTTACTATCTTGTATTTTTCAATTACGAGGTCCATTAGACTTAATCTAAATTTGAACTGACTTTTTGAACCACTTTCCTTTGCATACATAACTAGCAAGTTCCATATTATTTGGTCCAAAAGGTGTACAGTCTATGGTAATATTTTTCCTCACTTTTTGATTATAAGATAGCTTGTTCAATTTTGGTCAACTTTGTCAACACCACCCATAGAATTATTATAATCATTGAACACTATTGGAATTTTTTATTTTCATTTTTCTTTCATATCCTGTACTATAAATAGTAAGGAGGCAATAAGAAGTCTTTTTTGTCATTCCATTTCATAACACAGACTTTTCATCTCCAATATGCTAACATTTCTCCCTGCTTCACTTTTTCTTTGTGCACATCTTTCGCCCTTCCTTCTTATTCAGTCTCAGTGTCTCAAATGTGTCCATCTTGTATTATAAAAGAATGTCATTGAATTCTGGAATTATAAAAATTATGTCTAATGAACTTACAATAAGACTTTTTATAGATTGTAGCACAAAATTATTTCTCAAAAATAACCACAAATTATTTGATTTCACTAATAAAAGAAAATAACCAGAACTTATTATTTGATTTCATTAGGGAAAAAAAAACATCAAAAGTGAATTCAGGTCTGGGGATTTAGCTCAGTGGCACCATACCTGCCTTGCAAGCACAAAGTCCTGTGTTTGATCCCTGTTATATAAAAAAAAGTAAATATAACCTTCAAATTTTTAAAAGGTATGCAAAAATAGTCTGTATAAAGCAAATAAAAAAACATACAAAAGTATCTCCTGCAAATAAGAATCAACTAACTGAAATGACACCTTCCTGAGCCATGCCCGAGATACTCAGTACGTAAACAGAAATGCTTTGCTAGTAAAGCTCAAGGTAAACTGTTAAGTGGTTGAGTCCAACAGATCACTTGAGTCCCACCCTATGTCCTCTACACTCAGCAGAGACTAAAGGTCTGATTACATTTCCCAACTACTAGTGTGAGCAAGTATATACCTCCACTTGGACAGCTGCAACAGTACAGGGTTACAGACAGTGGGTCCTGTGGTGCAGGGTGGTCACATCACAAACCCAAAGACGTAAAGCTAGATAGAGAAAATTATGATCTCCTGGATTTGAAAACTGAAAATGCTGGAAAGAAGGTACAGAAAGATGCTGTTAAGGTCCCTTGCTGCTTTCGCTGTCTTTTGCCATCATGAGATTGCCTCTCCACCATGTGTTACCCTGCCCTGGAGCCAGCCAATTATGGACTGAAACCTATATAGACTGTGAACTACATAAACATTTTCCCCTTTAACTTGGGATGTCACATATTTTGTCTCGGTGACAAGAAAAGTAACTAAGACAGCCTTCAAATCAATGAAAACAGGACCCCACACAATTTCTTCAGAGTTTGACAGCTATTTTGGCTTAGAACAATAGCAAATGCAAATACAAATCCTCAGAGATCTCTTTTTCTCTTTCAATTCTGTGTAGCCTGGTATTAATATACTACTAAGTAGCTGCTAGTCCAGTGATTGGAATGAATTAGTTACGTTATTTGATGGTCGCAGTATACAATAGGCTCTTTAGAAAAAAAATTACTACTACCTAGTTAAAAAGCTTTATTTTTTTATGAAGTATTCTGCATTTTAGAGACTCAAACTTCAGTGAAACTCATGTTTAAACTTTACATGCCATAAACTATACTGAGAGGTTTATTTGCGTGTTTTGGGGGGTGTGCTTTTCCTTCCCTCCAAGTTGTATAGGAATAGAGAAGCACTGTAGCACCTAACTGGGTTCAGTGGCTGCTGGTAAAATTGTGGGAAAATAATCAAAAGGCTGAGGTGGAAAGACTGAGGCCTGGGTTGAGCTCTCCTTGAGACACAAGGGAGGAGACAGCAAGCTATACCTCTTTGAGCTGCATGCTAGCAAACCAGTGCCAGCCAGTTTAGGGACAGAAACAATTACAGCTGAAGTCCGATTAAAGAAAATACACATTTGGGTGTAGTCTGCATATCACGACAATCTGATGAAATTTACATGAGCCCTGGTTCACATGTTCGCTTGTTTCTCTGTGCAAATCTAATGAAAGTGAAGAACACTACCAGTTTGAGGCTCTTCTGTCCATCTTAGGCAAGAGTCCCCTGGCAACCCTCTTCCAAATTATTTTTGCATTTTTGTCTTTAATCCTTGTTCACTCCCTCCAGTTAGATGTTCCTAGAAGACTGGTTACCTACAAGTCTTGTCAAAACAGGGACCTGACTGGGAGTAATCGAGCGTAGTGGCTAGTGCAGTTCATTAGTAAGGAAGATTTCTGAAATGGAGACAAGCCAGCTGGCAAGAAATAAAAGTAAGTCACATGGAAAACTTTCTCAATCAGGGTATTGGGGCAGAATTAGTCAACTGAAAAGCAATGCTATGTGTATTTGTAGAAAATGCTTTTGCATCAGTCTGGCACTCAAGACAGTATTCAGTTGCTTTCTTCTATGTTACAAGATGTTGTCAAATATAATCTTTGGTTCCCTCAGATTGGCACATCAGATGTGGAGAATTGGGATCAAGTAAGATATAAATTAAAGCATACTCATTTACAGGGCTCTGTTATATCCTCTGATGCTTTCTTCGCATGGGGTTTTGTCCATGCAATCCTTTGTCCTTTGATAAGGGGAAATATCCCACACCGAGCACACATTCAGGAGAGAATAAAAATGAAAATGAGGTCTAGGTCATCTCCTCCTCCTGCTCCTACATCTACAGTCATTTCTGAAGTAATGTATCCACGTCAAAATTGGTCAGAGAAGCTGCACTCAGAAAGGAGCCCTTTGGAATATGTGCATTTCTGATTACTATTTATCCCAATCCTAACAACCCAAATAGAATATTCATGAGCCTCATCCTTTGAAGTGTAAGTTGCTTAAAGTATTAAAATCTAGTGTTGTGAATAGTAGAGTTCAAGGACCATTCACATTGGGCTTATTGGAATCTATGTTGGGAACTTTGCACTTAGCACCTTTAGACATTAAATATGGCTAGGTTCTGCCTTTCTGCGGGACAATATTTGAATTTTAAGGTTAATTTTCAAGAGTTAGCAACAGAACAAGTGTGACAGAATCGAGCAGCAGAACATGCTGGGACTACTGCAAGTACACTTTTAGAAAAAGGCCCATACTCGGATCTAATTCAACAGGTAATCTTTCCAGATTAGGTTTATCAGCAAATGGCTCTCATGATGAAATGAGCTTGGGCAACTATTCCTGAGGAGAGTACTCCCACTCAGGTTTTTACACACTCATGGAAGCCTTATGCCTAGTTCTTAGCTCAGTTGCAAGAAGCTGATTGCTGACAGATCCACATGCCGAAGCAGCAGAGATTGTTGTATTACAGCTGGCTTTTGAAAATGGTAATAAGGATGCAAACACACATTAGGGGTTGTTTGGACTATTAAAAACCTTGAAAACTATTTGAAGGCCTGATGTGGACAGTTAAAGCTGTAAGTCTTCCATGCTTGCCTAAACTGTGCTTAGTTTCATCAAACGAAAATAGGCTTCTTCATAAATATATTGTTTTAATTGTGGTAAGACAGGTTATGCTCATAACCAGTATACTCAACCCCAGGCAAAGATAGGTTTAATTGGTATGCTTAAAACATTTCTTGTGATTTAGGGCATTGCAAATTCTTGAATTGTAATTAGAGGGTTAACTTGCTCTTCTCTCTGCTCTGTTCATTACCACTAATTCGAGGTTACTTAGGTATCTGTTAGCAGTGAGTCAAATTTAAAATGTAAAATCTGAGAATAGACAGTAAAGGGGAAAAAGGACATTTTAAAATCCAGGCAGACCAGGGATGTGGCTCAGTGGTTCTGCCACCTGCCTTGCAAGCACAAGGGCCCAAGTTCAACCCTGGCACAAAAAAAAAAAAAAAAAAAAA
>NW_022900931.1:17622278-17627891 GCF_012274545.1 Fukomys damarensis
GGAAAAAAAAAAAAAAAAAAAAAAAAAACTGACTAAAATCCAGGCAGCTGCAGCCAAGTTTGTTATAAAAGGTTTATAGTAAGTGAGGCAGAGGAAAATATTAAAAAGGTGATAAGTACAAGTGATATACTTTTGATGTGACATTTTATATAATAAAAGTTTTGTCTTGTTAGTGAGATAAAAAGAGGTAATAACAAGACTGGAAACCTTACAAATGTTGAGAGAAAGCATGAAGAAGTGATTTATTAGAGAAAATATGTATATTTGCTTGTTGGTTTGTGAAAGCCTATCCTGTATTTCTAAAGCTCTTAATTTCTCAGAAGATTAAAAAAGCATGTATGGTTCTGTTAATTTAATAGAGCTCAAGTTGTTCCAAAAGCAAAAGTGGTTGAGAAAATGACTTGCATTGCAACAGAGTAGATGTAGAAAAACAGGTAGCCCCTATGATCCACATAAGCTGCAAACCACATAAGATGGAGACAATTGAAGAAGGCCATCAGGAAACAGAAAAACTTGTCCTTCAACAAGGCCTGCCCAAAATTGCTTGATAATCTCTTTATTGCTATGATCATGGTCACTGCCTAAAATGTATGTATATTTGGAGTGGGAGGGGAACCATACAGGGTTTATATACCTAATCCTCCTTTGTTGAACACTGTTACATGGTATGACTTCCCTCCCTTTTATGGTGCTATTTTTTTAAAAACACTAAGGCAACTATGAATTATACTTCATGGTTTATAACCCCTATGAAACATAATAAATCTGTACACCCCTAGGAGACTACAAAAAGGCACCTGGAAGGATCTGTCAATACTAACATTACCTCTAATATAACAATATCTGCAAGTGCTAGAGATTTAGCTCAGTGCTGCCACCTGTCTCTCAAACACAAGGTCCTGAGTTTGATCCCCAGTACTAAAAAGTAAATTAATAATAATAATAAAATAAAAATATCTACAAAAGGAAGTGTTATCTATGTCCCAACAAACAAAATGATTTTAATAAGTAAATATCTTGACATGCATATAGGATTGGTAGGATTCTTAATTATTTGTCTTACTGTTTTGTTTATAGTCTACCTTTGAAAAAGATTCCAACAACCATATGGCCCATATAAAAAGGGCCTCACACTAAAATCCTGTCTAGTCCCATGCTGTTAAAATTAAATGAACTGTGTCTAAGATCTACCATAGCCAGCTAAAGTTAAGAGCTCAAGACAAGTAAACCAGTCAACTGGATACAGACCACCAAAACAGCTGATCCTGCAACAAGATCAGGCCACCACCAGACATGACAGCCCTGCTCTAGTCACTGACTAGTCTTTGCATGGCAGAAGCTTGAGGATCAACATAAAGTCACAATGACAATGTAAGTTTCCTATTGTCTGTGCTATAATTTTCCTTTGCCTCTTACTCTTGTCAAAGACGTGCAGTTGACCACAGAGACTCAGATAGGCACCCTAACACTTCACTTTGCTTTAACTAGTGTTATTATAAAAACAAAAAGGGGGAGATGTGGAAAACTACTTGGGAGGCTGAGGTGGAAACACCAAGGCCTGGGTTTACATCTCCTTCAGAAATAAGGGAGGACATAGTAAGCTACCTTCCTTCAGGCTGCGTACTAGCATTCTGGCACCAGCCGGTTTCAGGGAGAGGGTCAACTACAGTGAAGCCTGATAAAAGAAAAAACATTCAGGTGTACTCTACAAATTATGAGAACCTCATAAACCTAAATCCTGGATCACATGTTTGCTTGCTTCTATGTGTAAATCAAATGAAAGTGAAGCACACTACCAGTTTGAAGCTGTTTTGTCCACTACAGCCAAGAATTCCCTTGCCATCCTCTTCCAAATTATCTTTGTGTGTTTTTGTCTCAATTCTTGTTCACACCCTCTGGTTAGGAATTACTAGCAGGCTGGTAAATTACTAGCATTTCTGGGAGTTGGAGGAAACTGATTTTTGGAGTTTGGTAATTTCTCCAGAGTAAATACTATTAAACTACCACTGCATTGACATTAAAAACTAAGTGGAAAAAAGTATGTGTAGCTATCTCTCCTAATCAATGCAATTACATCAAATTTTTAAATTTTCTGAATAAAAAAAAATGAGTGAAGAAACACAGGAATTGGGGGGAAACGTGCCAGCTATTCCTCAGACAGAGAAATATATCTAGAATATATAAACACTCAAAAAATTTAGAACCTCAAAAATGAAACAATCAAAATATGGGCATCTGAAACAAATGGAAATTTCTCAGAGGAACTACAGATGGCCAATGAATACATGAAGAAATGTTTAACATCACACGTCATTCGAGAAATGCAAATGAAAACACACTGAGGTTCCACCTTACCCAAGAAAAAATGGCTACCATTAAGAAATCAATTGCTGGTAGGCTGTAGGGAAAAGGGAACCCTTCTACACTGTTGATGGAAATGTAAATTACTACAACTACTATGGAACTCTATATAGAGATTCCTCAAAAAACTAAAACTAAATATTCCATATTTGACCCAGCTATTTCCCTTCTAGATATGTTCTCAAGAGTTAAATACATCATATTACAGTGACACAAGCATATGCTTGGTTATAGCAACACAATTCATAAAAGTTAAACCTTGGTAGAAGCCTTTATGTCCATTAACACATGAATGGACAAAGAACATATTGTTTTTACACACAGTGGCATCCCACTCTGCTATAAAGACAAGCTTGAATCATTTAGGTGAAATGGATGCACCTTGAGATCTTAATATTAAGTGAAATAAATCAGACACACAAATTTAAATGTCCTTTTTCCAAAAAACCCAAAATATAAATAAAGAGCAAAAGGGGCAACCTACTATCTGGTTCCCCTTCTGCCTCTCTTAGACAGAAGCTATCTTTCTCTCAATAATTTTTTTTCCTACTTTTAACCTCCTTTTTTCCTAAAACTCATTGACTTTGGAGAAAATGAACTTGTATTTTGGATATCTAGAAGATTGGGAGTTATATTTTCTTTATGTGTATTGTCTACTACTTTATATCATGTTGGAGGCCCCAGTGAGATCACTGGATGGAGAACCTACCAAACTCTAAGGAGATGTACAGATGGAACCAACAACAAATGTGCTAGACTCCTTTTAAAGGGATCCACCAGATTGACCTTGTAAAAAGTACGTAACTGCTAAACTACAATATGATTTCTATCTGAGGCCCATTAAGTTAGCCTACCTGGAGAAGGCCTAACTGCAGTCTTCCTCATACTGACTCTTCTCAGATAGAAGCTGATAGATAATAAAAACTATGCCCTTTCCCCTAATTGCAATTACTGAGACTTCTTTTAGTACAATGCTGGGCCCTTGGGTTAAAAAAACAACTCAAGAACCTTCAATGGTTAGTATTATAAAAAGAGAAAAGGCACTACATCCACCTACTTTCCCTAGGGATGAATAGCAGTGACTGATATACTAAATGTTCATCAATCTCCCTAGGCCATTTCCGTTCTGGTGATTCTTTGTTCTTTCTATGTATATTTGTCACGTGACTTGTTTTTCCATTTGATCCCCATTTAATCAATATTACCTCGGCGACTACACATGTAATCTTATTGGTTGGTCATGGTTTTGTCCCACCTCACATGCATCTTGCTATTTTTCATTGAATCATATAGGTTTGTCCAACTTCAGGGTTTTTCAGAGTTTTTCTTTTACTGCCACCTGAATTTTCATGCTCATTAATTCTTGAGATGTTTCTTTCTTGGGTTTCTTCTTGTTCTTCTGAATGCATCCAAATGCTTTTGTGCCTCTGAGCATCAGAATAAGCACCACCTCTTCTATAAATCTTTCCTTCTCCACTCCTCCCCAGGATTCTTTCCCAATACTAAATATACGCCATAATATTCAGCAATACAGTGATCTTTCTTTTACTCCGAAGAAACAGTCACTAAATTGGTGTGTCCTTCATTCCTGAGCTTCCAGCTAGTTGAAAGGGAGCTGACATTGTCTTTTCTGTTCTTTTGCTGCTTCTTAACATTAAGCCTCTTATTTCTAGCAGCCCAGTTTTCTCTGCTCTGCCCCTTCTCCAGCCCTTATGAACATGACTCTCCTGAGATCATGTTTTACAGCTAAGGAAATCTTACTTTTAACCCATTCTACACCTAGCATGCTTTACTAATTAAATCAATCCATACAAAGACACACTGGAAGCCTTTTCTTATTATGCTTCCTTGTTCCTCAATATTTAGAAATTTCTAAATATTAAATATCCAGGCCAGTGTAATAGGAGGCTAGATCTTCTCACTACTTCTCCTTGACAAAGGCCACATGTCAAAGGGGAAACATAAAAGGGGCTTATGTCACCATCCCTTTACATTTGAGAGGGGACCTTCCTACTGCTTGGCTTCCCGCCCATTTGCAACTTTGGTAGCTCCTTCCATTTCCTCTGTGAGCTTGAGTTGCAGGCTCTTTGAGCTCCATAAAAGGGAAAGAGCTGTTGTTGCGAGGTTCCTGACCTGGATGATGAATCAGAAAGTCTTTGGAAGGACTTCAGAGCAGTCTCATATTCCATACACTTCCTAATTCTTGTCTAACGTGTACTACTAAACATTGGGGATACAAAGGGTAAGAGGAATAATCCCTGAGATTAAAGAGTTCATGATGGTGTTGGAATTGAGTAGTAAATGGGTTAAGTACAAATTCTGGGGATGACAAGGTGCTGGGGGACTACATAAAGAAGACACCCAGTTAGTCTTGAGGATATTAAATAAAACTAGGGGAACTAATGGCTCGATGAAACCATGAAGAATCAGCTAAGGAAAAGTAGATGGTCAAAATGTATGAGCAAACGCTTAATAAAGAAAATGACCGATTTTGGGAGTGTGATTGTAGTTCAATCTAAATGGAGCACATGATCTTGTATGAAAATAAGCTGAAAACGCAAGATTAGATCTAAATGGGAGTAAAGAACACTTTCTCCTAGAACTGTTTTGTCTAAACGAGAAACAGGAAATAGAATCACTTATTGAACTGCTTACCATTTAACTTAATAAATAAAAGCACAATTACTATTACAGGTATAAGCATCTATAATTAGCTACATAGCATTTTTTTCTTTTTATATAGAATTGTTTATCCTTAGAGTTTAAAGCATTAAAGGGGCACCAGTAACTGCCAGTTTGAGTGATCCATTTCAGAAACAGTGCCTTAAGGTTACAGTATCATTCCTAGGCAAGGTATTATGAGACAACAAAACCATTTCAAAATCAAGTTAGCTATTTCTCCAAACAAGTGAAAGCCACAAAATTCGCGTTAATAGTAAAATTAGGATTAAGAACACTGCTTTCAGCTCGCTGCAATTTACTTGAAAGCTTAAGAAAAATGTTCCTCTGGATGAGACGGCAAGCGACCAATCATTACTAAAAGTTTTAACTAAGCTCAAAACTGCAAATGTAAATCTCTACGACTTTCAGAAAAATGCAATAGTTTTACACTGCCTTGTCATAAAGATCGTGCGGCAGCGGGGAGTGGGGTGGGGTAGGGGAGGCTCCAGGGATTTAGCTCAGTGGTTCCGTCGCCTGCCTCGCAAGCGCATGGTTCCGAGTTCGAGTCCCGATACAAAAAAAAAAAAAAAA
>NW_022900931.1:17628037-17632250 GCF_012274545.1 Fukomys damarensis
CCCCGAAAAAAAAAAAAAAAAAAAAGAATGTGCATACACAAACAAAAAAATTTCAATTAGGTAAGAAGTGACAAATAGAGAACTGTGCTAACATGACCCTTCCTAAAGGGGCCTACCTCTTAAGAGTTTGAAGATATTACTCTATGTCTCATTTCTGGAAGGACCGAGGGGAGAACTTCGGCGCAATTAATCTTTCAGTGACTCCCTGTTTTGTTTTGTTTTGTTTTTCCTGTCTTAGTCTACTCTTTATCAAGCCTCCGTGGAAAAAGCGATAGTCAAAGTAATAGTAACGCAAAGCCCTGGAAAAGGTAGCGATAACCCCTAACCCTAAGAAGCCTCCGCGCCTGAGCCGAGCAGCCCAGGATATGATACGCTAGAAATTTAAGTATGAGCTCCCGGGGACCCGTACGTCAATCTTTGGATCATGCACCGGAAGTGACCTCAGGCTGTGGCTTCCTCTCCCGCAGAGCAAACGCCGTGGCTCCTCGCTGTATTCAGTAAACCACTGGGAGTCCGAGGGCACAGAGGCCGCGCGCCAGCCTCCCACGATGGGGAAGTTTGTGGTGGTGGGAGGCGGCATCGCGGGTGTCACGTGTGCGGAGCAGGTAAGGTGACCGGGCAGGCGGCTCCGCCGCTTCCCCGACCCCCCGGGACGGAAGCTCTGAGGGTCCTCCCAAGACCCTTCTCCCGCCGCGCTTCCGGTCCCGTTTGGCCACGCCCCGTTACCCCGCCCTCTCTGCTCTCCGCTCCTGGGAGTTGTTTGGTGGCTGTGGACAGAGTCCCTGGTGCTTGAAGAGGCCACGTTGCTGGCACAGAAACTGAGGGAAACATTAGCAAGGAAACCAAAGCGGACGTGTCCAGGGTCTGGTCCTAATAACGCCAGAATGGACAAGAGGGCTTTGAATTTGAACAGAAATTCTGCGCGCTTTTTAAATTGCTTTAGTTGATTGAATTTCCAGTTAAGTGCCAAAACCGTAGTGCAGTGTAACTAGTTAATAAAGAAACTCTTACATAAATTCCAATACTTTGAACTCCCAGGATAAAAGAGACTTCATTTTTACCAGTATCGGTAACAGAATCAGCAAATTATTAACTACAACTAGGAAATGCTTTTCTGATAATAATGAATAGCTGGACCATTTATATTTATATACCTGTATACACCCCCCCATGAGTATTTTGCCGATATAAACAAGCAATTGCTAGTCTTAAGGAGTAGTGAAAGAATTTTTTTTTTAATTTTAATCTTCAGATGTATGTTCTCTGTCAAGTAAACACCTATAAACCAGGCGAGGTCCTAAGGGCTGAGTACTGTAGTCATATCTAAAGAGAGTGTGTTCTATACCAGGGATTCACGTTCAAGTAGAGGAGATATGAATAAATCCTCTCATTTGTGTGTTAACTATTAATCTTGGGAGTGCCTGTGGAATTGGGTGGGGAGTGAATTTCAAGTATATTTTTATCTCAGCATCAAAGGATGAGAAGAATAGGAAGGCATTCCACAGGGAGGCAGCTGTATACTCTCCAGTGGAAAAGCACAGCATCATCTGGGAGCAGTAAAGCTTAAAGCACAAGATACTCCTGAGAATTTACTGAGATTTAGTCAGCAAGAGTAGGTAGAGACCAGATCATAAAGAGTCTTTTATATATTGGAAGAATTTACAAGTAGTCTCATGATGTTTAAGCAGTGGATTAAAGTGATCCAGTGAAATGTTTTGAAAGATGATTAGTTATAATGTGTTTGGGATAGTGGCAATTGGTTAATTTTGCTTCTGAGATTGGGAGGCCAATTTGAAGGTGATTTCAGGAATATAAAAAAAGCTTTGTGAACCTGACCAAGTAATGGAAATAGAAGGGAGATAAATTGCAAAACATACAAAGGAAAGAAAGATGGATAGTTAATAGTGTCAAATATTATAGGGAATTCTGTTAAGATGAGATTAAAGTCATAAATTTTTAAGAGTTTGTAGGTGACTTGAACGTGCTCAGGTTTCAAGGAATACTAGAGTTAGCAACAAGATTCTATTAGGTTGGTAATGTAGGTTAATACTGAGAGTTTGTTTTAATTTCATTCCACCAAAGGCAAATTAAAATATTTTAAAATAAACAGAACTGACTTAACTGTTACTTGGAAAAGTAATTTCTTATTATCTTTATGATAACTTTAAATTGGTGTACAATAATTTAAATAGGATACTTCTTTTTATTACTTTTTGGGAGGCCTTTGTTAATGTCCAGTGTGAATGTATTCATTTTATCAATAAGAGTTTAACATTACTCACCGGAGATCTATAGATATGAACAAGACCCCAAATGATACAGACTTATTTGAGAGACAGTGAGTTTTAGATTTCCTAGGTTAATAACATGATGAAAAGTTTATTATCCCCATATCCCCACACTTCATTTTAGAGCAATATCTAATATTATTTGTCATACTTTTCTCTTTTAAAAAATAAGTTGGCTATTAGCTTTCCATCAGAGGATATTCTCCTGGTCACAGCTTCTCCTGTTATTAAAGCAGTTACAAATTTCAAACAGGTAAAAACCTTTTTCTAACTTTCTTAATTTTAATTTGAAAAAAAATTGCACTAGACTGCTTGGTAGTTAGCATAATTGCAGTGCTTTTTATTCCTTTTTTTAAATTGAAAAGTAACTATTGAATATGTTTATGATATACTTGGATAGGTATAAAGTAGAATGGCTAAATCAAGTTTTAAATATATGTTACCTTACTATCATTTTTATGAAAACACTTAAAATTTAGTATTCTTTTAGCAAGTTCTCAATATATACAGTATATCATTATTAATTCCCATTATCAGTAGATTGCTTGAATTTATTCCTCCTGTGTATATAGTGTGTTGTATACTTTGACCAAGATCTCCACAATGCCTCCACACCTCTACTTCTCAATCTCTGGTAACCACCATTTTACTTTTCTCTTCCTATGAATTGAACTTTTACATTTCACATGTAAGTGAAATCCTGTGATATTTGTCTTTTTCCATATGGCTTAGTTCACTTAGCATAATGTCTTCCACATATGACAGGATTTCTCCTTTTTTTTTAAAGCCTGAATAGTATAACATTAATTTTCTTGAAGAACCTACTTTATGTAAGGCTGTACTAATTCACATTCCCACCAACACTCTACTAAGGATCCCTTCTCTCCACATTTTTGTCAACACTTGTTATCTTCTTTCTTTTGGATAATAGCCATCAAAACAGATGTGAGAAGATGTCTTATTTTGGTTTTCATTTTCTTTTTCCTAATGAGTAGCACTTTTGCTAATGTTGAGCACATTCTTATATTTCTGTTGGCAATTTTTATGTCTTTGGAGAAATGTCTAGACAAGTCCTTTGCCCATTTTTAAATTGGATTATTTTATTTTTTTAATATTGAGTTGATTTGATTCCTAATAAATTTGTGATGTTAATACCTTATCGCATACATAGACTGCATATATTTTTGCCACTCTGAGTTCTTTCTTCACCCTATTACAGTAATTGTTTCCTTTGCTGTGGAAAAACTTTTTAGGTTAATATAATTCTGTTTAATTTTGGTTTTGTTATCTGTGCTTTTGGGATCACATCCAGAAAAATTTTTCCCAGGCCAATATCATGGGGATGTTCCACTGTGTTTTCATCTGTTAGTTTTATAGATTCAAGCTTTACTTTTTAAGCCTTTAATACACTTTAATTTGATTTTTGTTAACATGATGTGAAATGGGGATCTAATTTCATTCTTCATGTGGATATCTCGTTTCCCCAGCACCATTTACTGGAAAAAATTATTTTCCTTTCTCTATGTGCATTATTGGCAAGTATATTGAAAACCATTTGATCATAAATTTGTGGATTTATTTCTGCCCTCCATTTTATTCCAATGGTCTATATGTCTGTTTTTATGCCAGTACTGTCCTGTTATGATTACTATGCTTTTATGATTTATCTTCTAATAAGGTAGTCTCATGTCTCTGGCTTTGTTCTGTTTGCTCATGATTGTTCTAGCCATCCTGGATATTTTGTGGTTGCACACAAATTTTAGGATTATTTTTGGATAAAATATTATTGGAATTTTATGAGGGATTCCATTGGAACTATAGATTGCTTTGGGTAGCATGGGCATCTTAACAATATTCATTCTTTTAATAGATGAGCAGAGCTGGGTGTGGTGGTGCACACTTGTAATCCCAGCACGGGAGGCTGA
>NW_022900931.1:17632624-17649616 GCF_012274545.1 Fukomys damarensis
AAAAAAAAAAAAAAAAAAAAAAAAAATGAACATGAGCTGTCCATGAAAAAGATTTACAAAAATATGAAACAATGCTATTCTCACTTATTTTTTAGAAAAATGGTTATTTTTCATTAAAGTGTATTTATCATATATTACATTTATTAATACTTTAAGTACATAAATTAAGAAATACTAGACATTTTTCCAGCTTTAATTTCTAATCTGACAAGTACTGCTATGTGTAATTCATATAAAGAAAGGCTCTTTGGGATCCTTAATAACTTGTTAAAAATTTAAAGGGGTCTTGAAACCAATAGATGAAAACTACAAAGGCTATTTGGTAGGATTTCTATGCAGTGTTTAATTAAAGAGTAGCTGAGTCAAATACTGATCTACAAGCTTGTATGTTCCTTCTCCAGTGACCTAGGTAAGCACTAAAAAACTAGATAGTTTGATCTGTGGTTGGGGTTTTCAAGGTAATTACAGTTACAAATAAGATGGCAAAGAAGTCAGGGAAAATGACCAACTTTGGGATCTTAGCTGAATAAGAAAGAGAATGAGTCCAAGAGATGCTGATTATTTCAAAGAAAAAGAAAGAATCCAAAGACTACATCATGATAATGTTGCTTATCAGTGAAATAAATGAAAAAGGTAAATAAAATCTAAAAATCTAGGAGGATACAAAAAGAGGTAAGCTGTTTAAACGATAGAAAACTGAGTAGTCTTAACTATCATTTTACAGGCTAGGAAACTCAACACAGGAGTGTCAGAGCTAGTTGAGTTCAACTTGTACTATGCAGAGCCCTCTTTCCATTCTTTATAATGTATGTGTTGGTCATCCTCCCATCTGTGTGACAAAATACTTGAGATAATCAACTTAAAAGGAAGAAAGATTTATTTTGGCTTTTAATCTGTGGTCAGTTGGCGTCATTGTTTTTAGAACCTGTAAGCAAGGCAGAAAACCATGGCAGGGAGTGTCGTTAGAGCGTAGCTGCTTATGGGAGCTGAAACCTGAGAGGAGAGACCCGCATCCCGACGTCTTCTTCGATGGTTTACCCCCAGTGACTCTCCCACCGCTGCTACCTCTACTCCTAAGGCTTCCACCACTTCCTAATAGCAGCATCGGCTGGGGACCACGCCTTCAGCATGTGGGCCTTTGAGGGACACATCAGATCCAAGCCATAACAATGTAGTTGGCTAACTTTTTTTGTTTTATGAACTTGAAATAGTAGTATATAAAAACAAGTGAAAATATTTTATTAACATTCTTGACTTACAAAAAAAAGATTCTTGAAATAAAATTTTTAAAAATAAACATTTTTCTTCTTTGATCTAATAAAGGTTTCTAAAATATTGGAAGAATTTGATGTTGAAGAGCAACCAAGTACCATGTTAGAAAGTCGCTTTCCTAACATTAAGGTCATAGAATCTGGAGTAAAGCAACTGAAGAGTAAAGAACATGTAAGAAAAAAATTTTAAATAATATTTACCCACGTTAAATATTGGTAAGGTTTCACTTATCTTCTTTTGATCCCACCTTTTCACGACCACCATTTCAGTCTCTAAAACATAGTTTAGTGGCATTGATTTTTATGATTAGAAAAATTACACTTGGGGAAGTTGATTTGGGTTATAAGTTTCTGGAGTACATAGGAACAGTACGAGTCACCTGCTCCTACAAACTGCCAGAGTTGAGTGTAGACATGTATACTATATAATTAATGGACATATAAAAAGCACAATCCTTAAAATACTATCAAAATTCTGGCATTAGGTGTTGAGGGAGGTGTCACAACACAGATACAATTGAGCTGAGTTTAAAAGATGAGTGAATTATCTCTCCAGATAGAAGGAGAGGGCATTCTAGGAAGAGCAGATTACATGTTCAAAGACCCAAGGAAGAAAAGTGGGGATGAGGAATTGTGGGGATGTCAGAGAGGCTGCGGTGTGGAAAAGTAAAGAATCTTACCAACAAGGCTATGGAAACAGGTAACTAAGGTTGTGGAGAGCTTTTTATGTCATGCTAAGAAGTTGGGCTTATTTTATATTCAATCAAATTTGTAAATCTGAGGGTAGGGGTGATAAAAAAATTTTTAGTAAGCTATTCTGACAACAATGTCAAGGATGAACTGAGATAAAGCTAGTGACCAAAAACCAAATTAAAAAGTGGTTGCAATCATCTAAAATGATGTAACCCCTGGATTAAGATGGAAAATGTAGTTGGAAAGAATCCCAGATTTAAGGATACTTATTCTGTACATTCAGCAGGACTCACTAAACCCTTACAGTTGAGAACAAGTAAGACAATCTCAGGCAAGGATGTTGCCAGATGATTTAAAACATCCTGAGGACATCAAGGCAAATGGGAAGTAGGGCTTTCATTTGTTTCTACAAAGCAACTCTGATTTATGAGTGAAATGCAAATTTAATACAAAGTATCGAGCCTATGAGAAAAAAATTAAAAACCTGAATTCTAAAACCAAAGTAAGTTTCTAATACTTTTGGTGGTATGGTATATTCCAAATAACATTGGTATCAATTAATTTTGCAAACTGAGGTGGGCTCTCGAAAAGGAGAATTCAGGTATTAGGGCATTTGAATGAGTTGGAGTGCTTCCCACTCCATTTGAAAAGTATCCCCCATGCAGTGCATAGCTGTCTCTTACTCACTGCCGTGTACATGCTTCCAGGAATTAAAAATAGGGCTTCACTCTGTCTACTTCCAAATATTTAGCAGTCGCTAATGAAAAATGTTTTTGTATTTTGATTTCTTTTTCCAGTAGCTAAATATGGATTATTTTAAAAGTTTGGTCAATGCCAGTATCTTTTGTTTCTGTCAGATAAAATTCTAAGTAAGCTATCTGTAGGAAGATATATGTATAATTTTCTACTTGGATTTATACTGTTAGAGGATAGGTTTTATGTACTTGTCGTGCACCTAAAGTTTTGCACTGGGTACTAAGTGTCTCAAATCGTTAGTGTGTGGAGTTAAACAACTTAATACAGTATATAGCTCAAAGGTGAACCCTTAACCATGCCAGCAAAGCACCGCATGTCTCACAGTAGCATATATTTACATCTGTCTGCTTTCTTGGGATATTACTTTAAGTAGATTTTCATTCATTGTTAAGAAACAAAAACACTGGATCTCTAATTTTTTAGACTCGATGTTATTCAAAATTAACACAAAGATTAGAAATCACTAGAATAGAGGTTTGTAATTGCTATAATCATTTAGTGCTACCAAGAGGCAACCTTAATGTATTAGTTTTAGCTTTTGTCTTACTGAAATTTTAATTTAAAATGAAATCATACTCCTGTATAAATTCGTTTCCCCTCTTCCTTTCATGGCTGCGTTTACAGTGCATTTTCACAGAAGATGGCAGTCAGCTTGTATATGAGAAACTCTGTCTGTGCGCTGGAGCCAAGCCAAAGTTGATATGTGAAGGAAACCCTTATGTGCTAGGAATCCGTGATACAGACAGTGCTCAGGTAATATTTTAAGTTCAGGCTCCAGAAAGGAAACTTGAAGATTCCTTTGACTTTTCTGCATGTCAATAAGTGTTCCACTTAACAATACTAATTCCTAATTTATCAGAACAGAAGGGAAGTTTTTGTTTCATAGCTCACAAACAAAAATAGTGGTTATGTGTGCTGGGTATCTTGACAGAATCCAGTAATCCCTCATGAGGCTGAGGCAGGAGAATCAGAAGTTCAAGGCCAGTGAGGACTACATAGTGAGACTCTGTGTCGAAAAATAAGGGTGAAAAAAAAATACAGTAGTCATATGTTTTATTACTGCCAACTTCAGTTTGTCTTTAGTTGATGATTTACCTTGTGTTTTACTACATGCTGATATCAGAAATTCTTTTGGCTATGAGATACTGCAGATACAGTGACTATGTCAAATATTACAATTTATGTCACACATTTATTACTCCACTTCGGGATTATGTGATTTGCCACTTAATTAATATAAATTTTTTCCCAAATGATAAAACATATCTAAAATGTCTTGATCCTATTCCACTGCAAAGAAAATATTCCTGAGATCTTTGTGGTGGACTCATGATGGAACCATAGAACCACAAAAGGTTTATGCTTGGTTAGTTCATTGCTATCATAAAATCACTATTAACCATCCGAGTAAGATAAAACTTCTCTATGTGCACCTGATACACCTTCTTAGGGTGATTTGCCTCAGAGTTTATTAACCCTATCACCAAGAAGCTCCTCCTTGTGTCATCCTACTGCTTTGTCTCAGCTCTCACTCATTGTTTTTTCAAGGAGGGATGATTTTGCACTCATATATTGTTTTACATTCTTCAAAACTCCTAATGATTTCTCTCAGCCTGTTCTCTTAATTAGGAATTTAGAGAAAATTAAGAGAATATGATTGTCTTCGTGTCAACAGTGAAGGTTCATGTCATTAGTGAGTTAGACAGGCCTTCTACATACATGAAATCACATGTATTCTATGTACATGAGCTTTACATACATGAATCGCCATGATAATCCTCATGATACTCGAGAGGCCTTGCCACAAAGGCAGCTTAGGAGGAATGATAATGGAGCACTTGTACTAATAATAGGGAACGTGGGAGAATGAGATTTTGTTGTTACTTAATAAATTGAATAAAATACTTCCACGTTCCATATTCACTTTAATTACCTGACTTTGAGATTAAAAGATGAAGTATTTTCCTATTCTAAAGTAATTATTATGTTCATCAAAACTACAATGTTTGCTTTTGTTTTTGCAATACTGGGAATTAAACCCAATGGCTTCATACTGAGCTGCATCCCCAGCCCCCAACCCCGCTTTTGGTCTTGCTAAGTTGCTGAGTTGATCAGGGTGGGCTTGAAGTTGGGATCTTCCTGCCTCAGGCTCCCAAAGTTCTGGGGTTACCAGGCAGCACCACCACACCCAGCCACAAATATAGTTTCAACTTACTCTGTTCAACTGTGTCCACTGTACTTTACCGATGTTTCTTAAATTATATTATCATCAACAAAGGACAAACTAAAATCAACTTCAGGGTTTTTTTCTTATAGAATATTCATTCAATTTAAGGGATAGTATAAGCTTTTGGGTCATTCTAATAACAAATAACTGAAGTGGTAGGTAGAGGAACTTCTACATTGAGATATTCTGGAGTAATGAAACTATACTTTTGAAAGGGCCAGAAGTGTTACCCCTGGCTTCTCCCAGCTAGTCATAATCTTTTTGTGGGGGGGGGGTGAGAGGCATAATTGTCTTATAATAGTAATTATAGCATTTTTTAAAATAAATGTTGCAAAGTGCCCACTACCTCGGGCAGCTTTATGTACATCATGTCACAAAATCCATACAGAATTGTGAGAAAGCATAGTCACTTCTTTCTGTAGTTGAGAAACCTGAGGTGCAGAGAGGTTAAGCAGCTCATGTCAGGTTATCCAGTTAGGAGCTGCTAAAGCCAGTGACTCCAGACTGATGGTGAACCTTTCCAAAACCAGTGCCCACACTGCAACCCAAAACCCACTTCTCACAAAGTGCAAAGTTCTGCAGTTAAACCTGAATGCCAAGGTTTTAGTTTAGAAAATATAACACATAAATTATCATCTTTTGCCTTGAAAGAAAAACAAAAAACACACATGCCATAGGTTCGCCACCACTGCTCTGGACTCTGCTCTTACCTGCTGTGTTGCTGTACTTCTCATCCAGAAAGCTTCAAGTGTTGAGAGACCCTAAGGAAACATGTCAACCAAAAGGCTAGGCAGGGTAAAACTAATTGATTCTGTCCAATAGCTGGGAATGTGGTAAACTACATAGGGCCTTCAATTGAAATTCTGAAGGACTTCAGTGTAATCAGGCAAGGGAAAATAGGAGAGGCATTGCTATAAAGGCAGCTTGTGATGAAACAAGGATATCAAGAGAGAATATTAAGTGGGAGGGTAATTCCTGGCAGACTGGGAAAGTGAGATTTATTTTGTTCCTTTGTAAATTGATAAAATACATTTTTAGAACATTATCAGTGGAAACTCTTGCTTCACTATTTCAAAATATTTTCTTTTTAATGTAGGAATTTCAGAAGCAGCTTACTAAAGCTAAAAGAATAATGATCATAGGGAATGGTGGTATTGCACTTGAATTAGTGTAAGTATGTTTTAAAATATTATTTAAAAATTGGCCCGTGATTCATGTAATTGTGGTTATGATAGAAAACACTGTGTCCTGAAAATCAAAGATAAGTATAATTGTTTTTCATGTTTTCAGGGATAAATAATAAAGTGGATTTTTACTTTAAAATATGAAAAATTATACTATGAAAACATTTTAATTTATAAAAATGCATTCCACGGTAATAAGCCTATATGTAAAGTGAAATATAAAACATGTTACCTAGTGTGTGTATTCTGTTTTCTCTCAGCAGCAATCCTATATGATCTGAGCAACATACTATAGTATATTCTAACCCATCAAACGATATTCTGAAATTTAGTGACTATAAATGTTTGATGGCTCTGGGAACCAGGAAAAATAAAGGCACATTGGATGAAGTGAGGGAATGCTTGCCCATGTGCTATGAAAGCATGAATTTGACCTGGAATCAGATAAACTAAACTTTTTTTGTCTCCTGTTTATTGATTAGTTTTCAAAATCATTTAATGTAACTACATTATATCAGTCTATGAAAGAGAACAATACTTTATACCATTGACATGTTAAGAATTCATATATTAACATAAATATTCTTATTACTGTTACAAGTTCAAAAAAGTCCTATGTCCTGTTTGTCTGATATTGTCCCCATTTATACTATGATCAAAATAATTATTAACAGGAGATAGTATCTTGGGTTAGATGACAAGTGATATGATTATCTGAATTATAATGGACTTGGAACGCTTACTGAAACTCACCACATTCTCACCTAGAAATTAACTGCAAGATGCCCAGGGTCTCTGGCTAGCTCCTTTACAGTAATACAGTGTTTTACATTGCTAGGGCCATTTCTTTTTTCCTCTAAAGCCTTTGATCTTGTTAGGAACTACATCTTTCTTTGGTTAGAAGGTTTGGGAATTTATGAGATGAAGAAAATTGAAGGTAATGGTTCTTTAGAACTAAATTAAAGATTTTAACTTCTAACTCTTTCTCCTTTTTCTGTCCTCTTACATAAAGTGATGCTTTGAGTATATAAAAATTACCAAAGAAAGAAGTTACCTCTTCCCAATATGGTATCCATATACTATCCATCCTTTATTGATTACAATACAGCCAGATAAACAAAGCACTGCTTACATATGGAACCCTGGAGGACATTCATATAACTATGATCTACACTTAAACACTCTGAAATCATATTCATTTAATAAAAGTTTAGTTGATGCTGAGTACATAGAATTATCATATATAGGTTCTTTCAATAAAATGGTTAAATTTATTGTATTTATTCTATTTTTAACTTAGCTTTTTAAAGTATGTTACATTCTTTATAATCAGTCTTTCCAAATTTGCCTTAAAATATGTTCTTTGCTTTTGCTTTCAGAGATAATTGTTATTTGGAGATTTCTAACTACTCTTTTGAAACTACTTTGAATATCTTTAATATTTCTTCTAGCTATGAGATTGAAGGCTGCGAAGTGATTTGGGCCATTAAAGATAAAGCTATTGGGAACACTTTCTTCGATGCAGGAGCAGCTGCATTTTTGACTTCCAAGCTCATCTCTGAAAAACCAGAAGCTAAAATTCCACCTAAAAGGAGTAAATATACAACTGAAGGTAAACGTAGCCTGAATATAGCTCATTAATTCTCAGATGATATTATTTTTTTAACTGTACACAAAAGGGCTACAAGAAAATGTAGTGAAATATATTTGGGAGATAGAATATTTATTTCTGTATCTTTACATAAAGTTTTCAGATTTTCTAAAATATTTATGTAAATTTACATGTATATGTTTATTCAGATAATTAAAATAGGAAATTTAAAGTGAAATTAAAACTAGCCCATCTGCAAACAGATATTATAATTGGGCAATATTTAAGGTAAAAAATGCAATGAGTATACACCTTGCAATTTTCTGTTGTTTAATAGCTTTTTTTGAACTTTTGGCCTATAAAATTCAAAACAAATTTTGGAGGTACTAAAAATTGAAAATTTTGATTGCTAATTTTTTTACCCTTCAAATTAACCAATTGTCTAATATCCAAAAGATATGTTAAATGTTTATACATATTTAAGGTTTGTTTTATAGCTATTCCACAGATTAAAATTACTAATACAGTGCTCGCTTCGGCAGCACATATACTAAAATTACTAATACAAATTATTTTTGTTACACCATATATTTGTATGTGTGAGAACATCATTCCCTAAAAGCTTCAGAACATAGGTATAAATCTCTGCCTGCCAGTTTTTATATCACTTGAGTTCATTTCTTCAGGAATGAAGAAGGAGGCAAGAACCAAAGCTAAAGCTGATAATGTAGGCAGTGCCTTGGGACCAGACTGGCATGAAGGCTTGGATCTTAAAGGAACAAAAGAGGTATTGTTTTCATATACTGATTAAGTATGTCTAAACGTCAACAAAATGTTATATTCTTGAACCATTTATTAGAGACAACCAAAGAAATAACTAGGTTACTATACTTAAAAATCCATAGTGATAGGAAAGGACTTCAGATACGCTTGACCCAGACGCCCACCAAAGATAGGTGAATATAAATCTCATAAAGTTCATCTAAATTGTGTCTCAGTGTTTCTTAACTCTGCAGGCATCGAGCTCTCTGTGCCTAGACTACAGTGACTACACCTATCTGATTCTAAATTAATCTCTTCTGAAAAGTCACAAGTACATGTCAATGGATCCACAATATATATTTAATATCATAAGTGGAAAAGCTTGTAATTAGGTTTTATTTGTTTCATTCCTTAGCTATTTTAATTTTTGAAGTTTTTTTTAAAGCTGTCATACTTAAATATTCTGAAAAGCCATGTGATCTTTCATTACTGTTATTTCTCTAAAGCATTGTTTTTCAGCTTTGGGTAGGTAGGAAGTGGCTGGCTCCATGGTATGTCTAATTTTTAGGATGAAAATTATATAAAATCATTTCTTTCTGTACTCTTAGAGCCTAAGCTTAACTGTATTCTTAACTCAAATATTTCAACAGTTTATTTCAAAAAACATTTATTGTCTACTCTCTACCCCATACTTTACTAAGGTTCTGGGATTGAGTAAAGTCAGGATAGCCCTACCTTGAAGAAATTTTAGTCAGCACCATTGTCATTTTTTTAAAAAAACACATGTATAATTACCAGTGCAGCATAGACTTAAAAACATTCTCTCCATTCTATCTTCCAGTGAAACTACTAGATCTCAGGTACCGAATGAATTTCTGTTCACTCCTTTCATGCACAGAAACTGAGAGGCTTATTTTGAGGCATCCAGCATGTTTCATTTATAAGAATTGTTTTTTCTGTTCATTTTATAAGTCTATAATTGTTTTCTTCATCTCCGATAACCTAAGTTATTCTTTCTAGAAACACTATATGACTGTTTTTTTTTAATTTTTCAGTTTTCTCATAAGGTTCACATTGAAACTATGTGTGAAGTTAAGAAAATCTACCTCCAGGAAGAATTTAGACTTCTGAAGAAAAATTCCTTGACTTTTCCAACAGACCTACATAGTGAGTCAGTTACAACTGATAATGGTAAGCAGCAAGAAAAAATGTATTATTTATAAGTAATAATAATAAAGAATAAAAAGTAATAAACATAATTTAACCTTATTGTATTATATTTTAAAACTTCAAATTTCTGTGTAAAATGTAAGAGAAGTAAAAACAAAATCAAGTTTTATTAACACTAAGTCACTTTGTTTCACTATTTATATTGGGCTTTGTATTTCACATAAGGCTCATAACGTTTGCACAGCCCATTGAGTCAGTATCATACAGATCAAAACAAAACAAACTGAAAACAAAACAAACCCCCCGAAGCTTTCAGAGGTGAAGTGATTCCCCCAGACAGATTAATATCTATGGATTTGAGACTAAGATGCAGATCGAAGTCCTACTCTACACCTCCCATGAGAACTTCGCCTGTCCTACATACTCCTGTGAAGCATCTGAAGTAATGCTCGGCCCACTGGTATGTGGGAAATTCCACTGTTTTAAAGGCTTAAAAAGGGAGTATTGGAGGTGGGCTGGGAATAGCAAGGAAAAACGCTGAAAAGTGAGTAGATGAGTCAGGGCACACACTGTCACCTATTAATAAAGGTTTTTAAAGAAATAGTTTAGAAAAAAAAAGAAATAGTTTAGAAAGTGGTTATGCAACTAAATTTACTTTGTTACAAAGTTTATATGTCCAAATTTGAAGGAATATGTTTAAAATGACTTTGCAATTATACCAAAAGTAGAAGGTACTGATTGTATTAAAATTATTCTAAGGAAAACACCTTCTTAAAATCATTAAGGGGTGTTGTTTAAAGCCATCTGCTTCCTTTTTCTTTGTTTATACTCATTACATTTATGTAATGCTGTGGACAATTGCTGCTGAATACATTTGAGAATAAAATCTTTCTTTTTTAAAGAAACATGGCCTGTATATGTGGAACTGACCAATGAAAAGCTGTACGGCTGTGATTTTATTGTCAGTGCTACAGGAGTTACACCAAATACAGAACCTTTTCTCCATGGTAACAATGTAAGGTGAATGTTTTGTCCAGTTATGAATATTTTGAAAGTATTAATTCTTTATGAAGAAGTCTAATTCTCAATCACAAATAACTATTCCTCATTTTAGTAAAGAACTAAAAATAGCTGGAAATAATGTGGTTTATATTCATGTATTGACTTACGTTATTCTTTACTTTTTAAAATTCTTAAAGCAGTTATCATCCCAGCCTGAGTGCCATCAAGAGACATAATGTACAATTTATCTAAGAGTTGGTTAAAAGACTAACACCTGTTATGAATTCTCAGAAATGAGTCTTAGAGATTGTTATTTTCTTTAGCCTTTTAGCGTTTAAAGCTTAGAAAAACAGGAATGTTGTTGTCATTATGTGTGAGGCAATTATATGGTTATTGGGTACTTTTGAAGTTGAAATTCTGAAATCTGAGTCTGTATCAGTAAAAATTTAATCCCTGGGGGAGAAAAAAAAATTTAATCCCTGGAAAGTCAGCATGAGATGCCTAGACTTTGGAGATTAACATACCAAGGTGTAAAATTTGACATGTCCTTTTATTTTTACAATGAAAAAGTCATGCATCAGTTTTCTCTGTACTTGCTGTTTATGAGGAACATCATTTAGTTTGACCTAGGAGAAGACGGCGGCCTGAAAGTGGATGACCACATGCACACGTCACTTCCAGATATCTATGCGGCAGGTGACATCTGCACAGCATCTTGGCAGCCCAGCCCTGTCTGGCAGCAGGTGAGCCAGCACTTAGGACCACGTGATTTTATCAGGGATTCATTTGGAAATAAAGCAGTTGCTACCCACTCATCCAACTTTCTGGGTTTCCAAAGTTATTTTGTGATATTAAAAAAACCTCTAGGGCAGGGGTATGGGGAAAAAATAAGAACCGAGACATATCATGTAAAGGTGCAAGAGCCCAATGATAAATGTAACTATTGTTTGCTTTAAATGTACCAATAAACTAATAGGAAAAAAAACCTGGATTTTTCCCCCTTTTTGGTAAGTTATATGGTAAACTATAGGGTAGGCAAGGATATCTTTTAATCTATAAAGAATTAAGGACTGTTACTTTACTTTTCATTCTCATATGCATATCAGCACCAACCACAACTCTGTGATAATGGAAAGTCTACAATTCTGGACTGTTTAGTTAGCCACTAGTCACATGGGCACTTTAAATGTGGCTGATATGACCGAGGAACTGACTTTCTAATTTTATCTCCATTTAATTAAATAGCTGCGTGTGGCTAGTGGTGACCATATTGGACAGCACAGCTTTGGATTAAAAAACAAACCACTGAGATCATAAATTACATAAATAAGACATTCTATTTCTGGATGACCCCATTCCATCCTGATGACAATTATTACTAAAAAAAAGAGTTCCTAACAGTGAATAGCTTTCCACATCTTAACAGCTTCCATCTGGATCTAGTGCTCACAGTGCTGCCTGCAACCTTCTAAGGGGCAACAAAACTACTAGAGGACGGTAATCAAAGATAAAAGTGGTCTTAGGAAGGAAGGGTAGAGACAGGGGAGATGTTACAGATTTAAAAAAAAAAGTCAGCATTTATCTTCGTTGAAGACCAGTTCCATAGTGAGAGCTGTTCATTCAGATGAACTAAGAAATGTGAAGTCCTGGGAGAGCTCAGTGTATTTTAAGATGTAGCTTCATCATTTTCTGTTTTTATGTTCAGAAGAGACATCAATAAAAAGAGTGCTTTTAGCCTGATTGTTCCTAAAACACCTCATACTCACTTGTACCAGTGTTCTCTGTATCCTACATCATTTCTGTGGCTTAACTCATAAATTCTTGATTAGGAATTGGAGGTGGTGGGACATTCTTTTTAATAGTTTATACCCTCTCAGATAAACTATTTTCAATGTATGTGATAACCTAATATAAAGAAAAATATCTAAAAAAACAAACAGTTCTCCCTTGTTTTCAGTGAATCTAAGATTCTATTTCTTAATCTGCAGAAGCACTAAAAACATTAATTTATTTGACGTAACCTAAGACACAAACTTAAGAGATTTTGATGCTGGAATACACTAGTGTTCCAGCAGTGTCATACTGCAGGCCACTGTGTACTGTTACTATGTTCAGTTTACTCTGCTCCTTTGTAATAGACTGCTTTTCACTTAAACCTACTTTCCTTGTAGGGACTGAATTTTTAAAAAATCTTAATTAACACTATTAGAAATGCCCAAAGCTCATGTTTATGACTGATATTTTGGCACATAAAAGTCAATATAGGCACATATGCACACACACAGGAAGAAACTAAATGCTTATCACAGGCCAGCCCACTCCCAAGAGCTACGCAGTAAGTGGTGTTATGTTTATGTTTAGTGCAAAAACTGAGGCTCGGGAAAGTTAAATATGTGAAAGAGCTGGTATTCATATCTACCAAGACAAGTTTTCTTCTTTTATACTAGGGGATCCCAAAACTGTAGAAATAGACTAAAAATACACTTGCAGGGAAATTGGTATAATCATAGAGAAAAAATTATATGACTTTCCACAATCAGTTTCTGCAATCTGATATGATATCTTGGAGCGGGCACCAACTGATACTGGTATATCTACATCTCTCTGATTTTTTAGTTTAATTGCACAGTAATGCTTGAGCTTAACTAATGCTTGAAGAATGAAGGTAAATGGAATACATTTTTCAGTGACTGTTTGATATGTATATTGATGCTGATGACAAACTCTGAAGAGGAGACTGGTTAAAATCTGATGTAATTTGAAATATTTTTGAATAGAAATTTGTTCAGTAGAAATTTTATTGAAACATTCATGATGAGTGGATGTCCTCCTTAATTTTCAGAGACAGTAATTGATAGAATTAAAAAAATACCAAAATCAGCTTGATTAGTGTATGCTGGTGACTATTTCAGTGGCAAAGATGATAGATAATAGCTAGAACCAAATGAACTGAAGGACTGTCAAGTATAAAACCTCTTTAAGGGAATGTGCGAGGCTAAAATCATCTTTTTTAAGTAATGTAAGTGAGAAACATTTGTCATATAACTTTTTTCCATTCAGATGAGGCTGTGGACCCAGGCTAGGCAGATGGGATGGTACGCTGCAAAGTGCATGGCAGCAGCTAGCTTGGGAGACTACATTGACATGGATTTCAGCTTTGAACTCTTCGCTCATGTAACAAAATTTTTTAACTCTAAGGTAAGATGGTTAAGCAAATGAATACTATTTCTTCTGTTGGTCTGGTAATTAAATATATTCAATCTCATTTTCTCACTAAAGATATAAGTGGTTTCAATCATTCTGCCAAAAAAAAAAAAACTTTCTTCTTGCAAGGCAACACTGGTATGACTGCTCTTAATTCTTAATAATTATACTGCTACACCATTTTACGGTTATGGGCGGGGGATTTCTTCCTAGATTTGTTTCATGTTGGTACATTTCTAAGTTTTACTTGAGATTCATCTTGTCATTGTGAGGGAAACTAGCAGGTGTCACACTCAGGAATGAACCAAGTGTTTTCCTGTTCGTAATAGTATTTTATTTGGTCCTTGTTAAATTATTCTAAAGCAGGGGGTTTTTTCCCTACAAATTTACTGATAAGGAAAAATACGTTCAAAAGCTTTAAGGAAATTCAATAATCTGTCCATGAAAGATCTAACTCACTTCCTCATGAAATATTTAAACTGGAGTTCTAGGCTAATGTAGTTCATGTTCTGTATATTTATGCATTCACTAGATACTTTTAATGTTAATGTAGTATAGTATATTCTCCAGATACTTCCAATATTAAAATTATTAAATATTAATATATTCACGGGCCGGGGATTTAGCTCAGTGTTTCCACTGCTTTCCTTGCAAGCACAAGGACCCGAGTTTGATCCCCTGTACCAAAAAATTTCACTGATACTTTTAATGTTAATGTAAATTGTGTTGCAATTATATACAGAATAAATGTTTTCTTTGGGACCCTCCCCATTGATATTTTGAGCTGTAAAAATTTGAATCGTTTTTTTGCACGCTATTAAAACATGACCCAAAATAACTGCATGTTATATTTCCCTTTTTGACATTCATGAGAATAATTTTTTTTATCCCTATGTATAGGTTGTATTGCTGGGGAAATACAATGCACAGGGCTTGGGTTCAGATCATGAATTAATGCTGAGGTGCACCAAAGGACAAGAGTACATCAAAGTTGTCATGCAGAATGGACATATGATGGGAGCGGTCCTAATTGGTGAAACTGACTTAGAGGAGACATTTGAAAATTTAATTTTAAACCAAATGGATCTTTCACCATACGGAGAAGATCTCCTAGATCCAAATATTGATATAGAAGATTATTTTGACTAAAATGAGACTTCTTCAAGAATCACATAAAGTTCCAACTAAAGAAAACTACGGTCAGTAAAATGAATGATCTGATTTAATGATGACTTCAATGGAGTTAAAAACAGATGGGTCGTCTAACATCATGCCTGGGCCCTGGGTTCAATCCCCAGCACCAAAGTGGGGTAAAAAACAGAATAATGATGTTCATGGAAAAGTATTAAAAAACTAAAATTCAGTGGATGAAATCAGTTCAGATAATTTCTTTACATATACATTTTTCTAGTACAAAACTGACCTTATGTAAGAAATCTTAAGTTACTTAGTCATTTTTAAGCTTTAAACATTTCACCTGTGATTTAGCTTTGGCACGCATTTAGCTAAATCGTTATCTGCTTAGCCAAAATGTACTCTAATAGGCTGGATCTAGTCTTTGATTATGAAGTGTCAAAACAGTAGTTTTAGGAAGCTTATCGTTTTATTTTACTTAAATAAAACTCTATTTACTTAAATAGAGATAAAACAGTATTTTATTTGTTAATATTATTCATACTGATGTTATTCCTTTTGTTTGAATCATACAGCCATTTTATACCTGTAATCATGTACATTATCATGCTTAAAATATCACTTGAGTGTAGATCACTTGTATGTCAGTATAACAGTGCTATCAAAAAGACTTGTGTTGAAGAAATACAGGAAGCATACCAAGGCCTAAAGAGCTTATACTTACATGGACTTGTCTCAAGTATTTCACATTTAAACAATTTTACATAAAGATTTATTTTTCCCTTGTTTGACAGTAAAATTATATAATACGTGAACTTTTATCAAAAGATCTCAAATTCTCTAATATTCAGAGATGAACTTTGAAAATACAGTTCTATAAGTATAAAAAGCATCAATGATATTGTTTTTAAAATTAAATGTTAGCTACAAAAACAATGGTGTACACATGCATAAACTATTCCTTTTGTGGAAAATTTAATAACAGTCTTTTCAGGCATCATCAATTTTTCTTTTCTTGGCCCCTGAGTTCTTGGAACCAGATTTTTGAAACATGTTTGTAGACTTCTGGAAGTTGCCTGAATTTTTTTCCACCACCGTTTTCTGAATTCGATCAGAATGACAAGTTTCAGATGATTCAGCCTACAAAAAATGAAAAAAATAAAGCAAACACCCTTGTGGAAGTCCAGATCTTTGGGTTTCTCATCAGATTAATAATCTCAAAATATTCCTGCTGTATCAGTTAGTTAGGTAAGTGTCCAAGGTCTGATTTTCATTTCTAAGTTTCTCTCAAATATGAGCTCTAGCTTAAACAAAAGGTACTACATTGTCTGAAGAACTCTAAAGAACACTTGCAGTATTCCTAGACAACAGGAGTACATAGCCTGCTTTGCAGGCAGGATGGTACTTGCCTTATGATGGCTTTCAGTCACTGTAGTAGCACAGACCTCTTAACCAGTGTTGATCACAACCAGTGTCTCAAGGGCAGATGCCCCAGAAAAGTAGACTAAAATGGAGGCCTCTCATTCTAGGAGGTTGGAAACCTCTTAGTCTATGTTAGTCTGGTCTGAATTCTTCCACTTAACACCTACAGTAAACAAAGTTATGTTTTCTCACTTCCAAAGTCAGAATTTGAGAACTAACATCTATTCTTGTGTTCAGTTAGAACTAGGAAGAAATTACAGAAAGGCATAGGATTTAGTTTCTTTAAATACATAGAAACTGAAAATGAATAGCTGGTCAGTTACCTTGGAACAGTTCTGTGTGGGCTTCTTCACCTGCATGGTAATAACGTGTGCTTCACTGTTCAGAAGATTAGCTTTGGGTCCAACTTTCAAATACGAAATCGTAGCATAAGCTGTAAAACTGTAGTCTTCTCTGCAGCAGATAAAAGCCAACAATCAGGAAACTTTTGAAGGAACCACAGGAAAATTCATTAAAAGCCCTAATTTTAAATAACATTACTATTAATACGAAATAATACTATACAGGTATATCATT
>NW_022900931.1:17649763-17655723 GCF_012274545.1 Fukomys damarensis
GGGGTATATCAGGTGACAAACAACCGCGGCCATCTTCCCACATCAACATAAACACAGCCATTTTTTCCAAAACTGTAGAACAAATTAAGTTTGTGAACTGAGGTACTACTATAGTTTTCTGCTTTTTTGATTTACAGCAATCAGTTAAGGCTTGAGTTTATTAGGTAGTTGTTTTCTATAGTATTTAAAAGTTTAGATGAAAGGTATATCAGGTGACAAACAACCGCGGCCATCTTCCCACATCAACATAAACACAGCCATTTTTTCCAAAACTGTAGAACAAATTAAGTTTGTGAACTGAGGTACTACTATAGTTTTCTGCTTTTTTGATTTACAGCAATCAGTTAAGGCTTGAGTTTATTAGGTAGTTGTTTTCTATAGTATTTAAAAGTTTAGATGAAATACCTACAAAGTCATTTATAAAAACCAAAGGCAACCATAAATATAAAATGAAAGGACAGTAATTAGATGGATACCTAAGATACTGCTGTAGAAGAAAGTGTGCGATTATTTTCTCCAGGTCTTCACGAGGAAGTGTGGGAGCAGCAACACCAGCCACTCTCAGTTTCCCTGGGCCCTTTCCCATCCAAGAATCAATGAGTTTCAGAGGAGTGAGTTTTTCATTCAGTTCCTCTGCCTGCTTCAAGATCTTGATTAGATCTCTGCAGTATGCAGTTATGTTCTTTTTTTCAAATGCTGCAATCAAAGAAAGAAGCATGGTTTCTGACAAGTGGGATTTAGAAATGAGGGCAAGGATACTATATCCTATGTGATTAAATTGGTTTGATTTGTTTTCATTTTTTTTTTTTTTGTAATGTGCTCGGAATTAAAACTAAATTGTTCAAGTTTTTTTGCTACACCAAGTTCTGGTCTCTATAACAGATTGTGGGATTTATAGTGATGTAAAAGAAATAGTGGTTATGAGAAGGGTCTAGCAACCAAATATTGTCTGTAAGACGTTTACTAGGAGGCATGCCTTATAATAGTTAATCTAATTTGTATACATTAAGTCCAATTCTAAAAATGAGTATGGGTGTGTACAGATAAGAACCTCCTAAATAGTGATTAATTAAGAGATGAGCACTTTGATTTACATATCAGGCTCCTGTTAATTTGGTCATTATAACAGTCTAATAAACTGCTAAGTTGCTCTAGCTACAAAGTTAAAAGTGTAGTGACCACCACCCACCCAGGCATCAGAACTAATAAGGCCTTATATGAGGATCTGGTTAGTCTGATTTTTCAGGAACGACACGTACAAAATGAAAAAAGAAAAAATTTAAATACAAGGGGTAAGTGACAAATATGGTGAACATTTAAATTTTTAAAACTTTATGACAGTAAAAGACACACAGCCAGGAACAATGGAATTGAAGCAAGGGGAAATATTTTGAGCGTGATTAACGGCAATGTGTCTTTACTATAATAAATATTTTATAATTTACTAAACTTTTCAGTCACACCTCGATCAAATGTTTATGGCTGTTTCCGTCAAAAGCATTACAATGCATCCTTGTCTACTTTATTCAATAGATCTGGTACCGTGCAACTCCTAGTTCTTCCTCAAAGTCAAAATGCCCATAAAAGGAAAATGTGACATCACAAATAAAGACTCCCCAGGGAGAGGACTTCAGCAAGAACAAATGGATAAATATGTTTGAAGCAAGAGGGACTGACTATTTTGAGAGGGATTGATGGCACTGTGTCTTTCACTGTAATAAATTTTTAAAAATTTAAACATGCATATTTTTCTGTCACATCTTGTATAGCAGCAAAACATTGCTAAATTAATGTCTAATGAGTAGCTTTCATTATCAAGAATGATTTACTGGAATCTATTTTCCACTAAATTTTCTTCCCAATCTGTGACTATAAAGTATTAGAGATTATCATAAGGTTGGTCTTTTCTTTTTATAAGAGCATTTCTATTCAGAGAAAGTACAATTTTTTTGTCTCAAAAATTTCACATGTCCTCAGTATAGCCAGTATAAAACGTATGTATACACCAAAGACTTAACCACCTTTTTTTTTCTTTTTGAAACCTGGAAAATTCTGGTCACACCTTGTTTAATCTTTTAAATCCATTTTGGAGCTTAATACTTTATTTAATGCTAGCTGTGTATGATAAGCCTATAAAGGTTCAAGAACAGCAGACTTACAAGCATCTTTACAGCAGTTATCACACATTTTGTTACATGCTTCTGAGTTCCATACTTCATCAAAATGTTGAGCTATCAATACACGGCGACATCTACAATGACATTTAGATACAAATTATTAAATGAGCTAATAAAGTTTTAAGAAACTACTTCAGAATACACAGTTACATAATTCATTAGTTTACTATGGTATAACTACAAACCATAGCTTAAAACAACACAAATTTGAAGCCTAATACACATCTCCCTGAGTCAAAATCAATGTGTCAGCAGGACAGGATTTCCTCCGGAGGTTCTCAGAGAGAAAATCTGTGTCCTTGCCTCTTCCAGTTCATAGAGGGGGTGCACATTCCTGACTTCTTGGCCCCTTCTTCCATCTTTAAAGCAACAACAGTGGATTGAGTCTCATCCATCTGCCTTCCTCTTCCACTTTTAAGGACCTTTGTGATTATACCGGACCCACAAAGATAATCTAAAATAATTCTATTTAAAGGACAGCTGAGTAGCAACCTCAATTCCATCAGCAACTTTGATTTCCCTTTGCAGTGATCTGGACATCTACATGCTGCCCACTCGCTACATGTAATTTTTTTCTATATGGTAACCACTGCTTAAGTTATCTGTCCTTTTGAGATTCATTATTTTACAACTACTAAGAACATTCTTGACAGTAAAGGAGTTTCTTATATTTTAAAGTATCGATATTTGATTTGAAACTCCAAAATATGCTTCCTGGAAATCTACTGGATTTCTAACAAAATTTTCATTTCTTTTAACTCTAGTACCTAGTGGAAAGAAAACACAACCATCTATCACTGTCGGGTCATTGTTTCCCATTTCAACATTTTGAGCTCTCCTGTGATTGAGTACAAAGGTAACAAGGACCAAGAGGCCATCAGGAAGCTGTACCTAATGGCACTCTTAAGTAGATTCAAATGCATAAAGAGAAACTTGACCCTGTCCTGGATTATTTCTTTGACACATCAGCTCAGAGAATGGCAAGTGACACTGAGCCTCACCCTCAAAATGCCCATCTTATCACACAACTTTTCAAAATTGTCAAAGCACATGGCTGTACCCCAATGCTGGAGAAAAGTGGCTTCATCTTACTGTTGACGTGTATCGAAACCTTCAATAAAAAAATTAGTTTTGGAGGAGTGCTTCAAAGACCATCTTTTTTGTATTGAGTAGATCATAGAAGGTTTGTGTGCCAGTTTACCCTCAGACCTCTGCTCTAACAGCCCTGTACTGTGGGGTTAATAAGTACTCAAAATACCATACATTTTAATATCATGCTTATCTTTAATTGACAAATTATAAAAAGGAATATGGCTCACTTGCTTATGTTTTGACAGTACGATACCATCTCATAGAGCTTCTGTTGTCCCACATTTTCCATGACCACCATTGAACTTATTCTGAATATATCTCCAAAGCCATAATACAAAATGCAGTCTGCTCTCATGTCATCTCGACCTGTAGATTGAGAAACCCTGAGATTGCATAATTATTTTAAAAATTCGTAACATGCAAAAATTATGTAAAATGAGCTGGAAAAATTTCATTTTATGTCTAGAAATTTAGGTATGTCAAAGTTAATTTGTAAGAGCTACTCTCAAGTTTTTTTTAAAGAAAATGAGTAGAGATTTATCAACATTAGCTTTATTAAGTTGTAAAATGTGACCAAAATTACCCAATTATTTAAGCTATAGATTTGAAACTTCTAGTTAAAAATTCAAGAGACAGAAATGATTATCAAATTATCTTAGAACATATATGAAACAATGCATAACATCCCAATAGCACATATGTAAAATTTCTCCCTATGAAAATACATACAAATCTGGTAAAAAGATTTCATTGTTTGTTCTCAAAGTACTACCAATAAAGATTTTAAAATGCAGAATTATTAAATGTTTGTAATATGCCTTCTGGAAAAGGTTTCTAAAAATTACTTCTGGATTTGAGTTCTACATACCTGCACGTCCACTCTCTTGGTAATAATTTTCCATGGATTTACTCATTGAATGATGAATAACAAATCTCACATCTGGCTTATCAATTCCCATACCAAATGCAACTGTTGCCACTACTACCTAAAATGTTTTAACACTGTATTAGTTAATTAAGTCAAGTAAATAGTTTTAAAGACATTAGGCTTTGTTGAAGATATATACTTAACCTGAAGTTCATTAGCTGACCACCTTGTGTGAACTTTGGATTTATCTTCTGGTTCCATATTGGCATGGTAAGCCCCAGCATGAATTCCTAACTTTTGTAAACTAATAGTAACTTGTTCAGAGTCTTTCTGAGAAAAACAATATATGATTCCTGCAGTAAGATACAAGGTATTAGAAATATATATGATATATTCCACGACACTGTTTGATACAATGTACACAAAGAAAACAAGAAGTATGAGAAATTCTAAGGCTTTAAACACATAGCAATATTTGGGTGTAATTCAAGAATTGATCACCATCTTGCTCTAATACAGAAATGAGCCCTGAGCCACCAGTTTTGGATCCTACTACTTCTTTTCTCTCTTCAACTTTATCTGCCACTACATAGTATTTCTTAATCTAATGTCCCATCACTCTATGTTAATAAGTATGGTGAGAAAAAAGAACTTCATGTGCAAATTAGTTTGGTAAATACTGCACTCAACAAAGTTAAAGAAGCATCTCTGTTCTCTACCCAGGGCTGGTCAGAGCTTCCAATGTGCTGAAACACTGTAAATCTCCAGTGTTTAAGTGTTTAATCCCCACCTATTAAGTGCTATTTATTTCCTTAATGTTTCCTTTACTATAAGATATCATATTCTATAGCCCTTTAGAACAACATCAGTGCTTAACCCCATTATCTTGTACACAGCAGATACTTAGCTAAATATGTGCCTCTGAAAATTAACACTGTCATCGGGCCCATTCTGAAGGAATTAAGTGTAAATAAACAAAAGTGAATCAGAGAGTTCTATGACTCATAAAATGTGACGTGAGCAAATGTCACCCAGTTTCTAAGATTATCAAGTGACTTAACTGTATTACATTTTCAAGTACCTTCTGCCACATGTTAATATTTTAGATATTAGTCATCTATCCCTACAATTATCACTGGAATTGGTTATTCTTTGCAAGTTACCTTTCAGTTCCCAAAGTTGGTTTGCTTTTATATTACCTGATTGTCCTTTGTATCTCCCATTAACGAGCTTTACAATATCCTCAATAAAATCTTCCGTGTTTGAAGGCTTTTGCCGAACCTATAAGAAAGCTATCTTATTAAAAAGTAAATGAGAACCATCAGAACAGCCGTGGATGCCCAGCTGCTGAGGTGCAGTTTTTCATGAGGATGGTGCTTTTGTGCCAATACTCTTCCACTCGCCTCATGGGCTCAACCCATCTGACTCATCCTTGCCACATCCCACGCTCTCCTCTTAATTATTTTTAATTTTCCAGATATAATGAGGCCCAGGAGCCCTGAGTAGCTTATCAATATGGGGTCCTTTACTTTCTGATGCTACTTTTATAAAGACATAAAACACAGCGTAACTAGCTAACCTATGCAATTCAGAAGATTAAAAGTGTTCTTAAAAGGATTTAGAAAAAGCTACTAAACTGATTTTTTTAAAGTAAGTGTATTAAAAAGCTATGTAAGGCCGGGCGTGGTGGCGCACGCCTGTAATCCCAGCACTCGGGAGACTGAGGCAGGAGGATAGCTGTGAGTTCGAGACCAGCTTGGACTACATAGTGAGTTGCAGGTCAGTCTCAAGTACACAGTGAGACCCTGTCTCAAAAAACTAAA
>NW_022900931.1:17655768-17659860 GCF_012274545.1 Fukomys damarensis
AAAAAAAAAAAAAAAAAAAAAAAAAAAAAAAAATCTATGTAAGATAATGGCCAGATGATAGTACTTTCAGGATCTGTTCATGTTTCTATTATGAAGTCATTTCAGCAGAGATAGCAGTGGGGTCCTTGCTATCATCCCATCTTTTCTCTCCATATTTGCAAAAGAATGTACATAAATTTAACAAAGGTATATGACTTGTGTATATATTAAAGGATTATGAATAAGCACTAAAAATATCTTAAAATCACCTCCTTATGTTAATTTTGTATACTGTATCATTGTTATTCATGTAAATAAACAGCATGAAAAAGTAGAATCTCTGCTATAATTCTTCACTAAAGTAACAAATTGACATAAAATTACAAAACTGACATAAAATTACAAATTGACATAAAATTACAGACCTCATAATAAAGATTTGGACGATTAAAAGAAGCTGTAAAAGTAATACACTTTTCAACACACAAAATTTTCTGAGCATCCTTTAAAACATGGTTTGTTGCAGTTGCAGTCAGCCCAATTAGAGATGTATTAGGGAACTGCCGCTTCAAGATGCCAAGTGCTTTATAATCTGAAAAAGACAAAGTGGGACTGTTTGATTCTCAAAGGAATAAAGTAAACGACACTCTCAACGTTATGCAGAAAAATCAATGACCTCAATAACTCATCTCCATAGCTGTCGATAACAGTAAACTTGCAGTTAGTTGCCTGCCAGTCTGCCTGACTAGGTAGGCTTTATTATACCTTACTTAAGAACCATTCTTCTTGGCCACAGGTACAACTTCCTGTTGAAGAGAGGAAACATTAAATATGCCATCAAGCTGCACACTGCCTAACCATAGAGTCAAGAGATAGTGGTGTTACCATAGCAGTTGAATCGCCTAAAAGTGACAAAAAATAAAAGAAGCCACTAGCCAAAACCCTTCTGCTGTCTAGTACCATGTAAGGGTAGCAAGCTCAGAGCAGAAGAGGTTTGGTGAGAGCACTGCTTTTCACAGAATCTATTTCAGGGAAACTATGCTGAACTCATACTTGTCATACTTATATAAATCACTATCTAGGTGGTCCTTCAGGTTGCTCATCACCACTTCAGCTCTCTGGAGAAAAGTGAAAAAGAAATGTGGTAGAAATAGCTAAACACTAAGGTAGAAGACTACGATGAAAGTAGGAATCTGTGATGATTTCAAGGAGGCAACACTTGAGTTGGGTCTTAATAACTAGAAGTTCACTAAACAAGAAAGAAGAAGGACATTAAGCAGAGAGTGCAGCGTAAAATACAAATACACTGGCATGAAATCGCTTAGCACATTCACACAACAAGCAGCTCGCTGGGATAAACCATAGGGCTTGTGCTGGATAAGTCTATCATCTAATCCATTCAGCTGGGAAGTCTAAGTCCTTCCATGCTTCCTCCTAAATTACAGTGATCCAAAAGAGGAATGTGTGCAAGACTTGGGAGGCAGGAAAAACCAGCTCCTTGAAGATCTTTCTGGACAGATAGCATCACGGATCGATGCAGAAAGGCCCAGCCAGTTCCAGCTCAGCCTAGTTCTTTTCCACTCCTCACTGGGCTCTTCCTCCCAACTGCAGCCTTCACAATCAACAGCAGCTCCAGCAGACTCTTAGCAGCAGGCTCACAGGAGTGATAGCTACTTATCTGAATCAGTAATGGAGATCTTTCCGTAAGCTTGTCCATTGGCACTAGATATCCAGTTGCAGGTTCCTCTACAAGTTCTCCCGCATCACCACTTTGAGACTAGTCAGAGATTTTTCTCTAATCCTTCAGACTTCCCCACTTCCTCTTGCAATTGTGCAAGGTCTACTTCCTGCACTAAATCTCTACGATGGTTAATCTTGAGGGTCAACCTGATTGGCTTGAGAGGGTGTTATGGTTTGAGTCTGGATGTCCCCCCAAAGCCTCATTTGGTCAGAGGTTGCTGAATCTGGAATGGGTATATGATGCTGGGATTAAGGGCATGTGATTAT
The DNA here is from genome assembly GCF_012274545.1 of Fukomys damarensis. Taxonomy (NCBI): domain Eukaryota; kingdom Metazoa; phylum Chordata; class Mammalia; order Rodentia; family Bathyergidae; genus Fukomys; species Fukomys damarensis. The sequence continues at coordinate 17,657,755 of NW_022900931.1, forward strand.
CAAACCACTACCTGTGAGTAAGTGGTCTGACACCACCCTCATCTTGGTAGCTGGATGGGATAAAAGAGGCAGAAAGATGCAGTGAAGGTGTCTTTTTGCCTTTGTTTCCTTGCGCATGCGGTGTTGCTTCTCCTCTACAATGCCTGTCTGCCACCCTGCCTTGGAGCCAGCCTGTTACGGACTGAAACCTTCATGAACTACAAGCCAAATCAGCCTCTTCCCCTCCAACTTTGGGTGTTGGGTTTTCTGACTCAGCTATGAAAGAAAAGTAACTCACACAGAGGATTAGGAAAGCACGCTCCTGTGAATGTGTGGGTGGGTTGTGGGGGTGTGGCCTTAAGGAGTATGGTTCCTGGCCCTTTCCACCCTGGGCTCTCCCTCTGCTCTCTGCTTCTCAGATGCTGTAAATTGGGCCGCTTTCCTGTGCCGTGATGTTTTTGACTTGAAGCCAACTGACCATGGACTGACACGTCTGAAACTGCGAGCCAAAATAAACTACTTCTACTTTAAGTTGTTTATGTTAGGTATTTTATCACAGCAATGGAAAAGCTGACTAATACGGTCTTCTATCCTGTAGCATTTGTAGCAACCCTGTTTCCCTGCCTGAAACTTGATACTGTCATACAGAAAACAGGAATAAGTAAAACAATAAACAATGTAGTCCCTTGGTTCTAAGAAATTAGGACTTAGGATATAAAAAGTTATCATGTAATTTTCAAGTCAGACAAAGGACATAAATAGATTAATGTTTCAGAAATTATCTTCTGGAGGCAGGACAAAGGATATACTTGAATAGACAAAAGATTGGATAAAGGAGAACCAGTTACAAAATAGCAGAAAAAATAACAGAGAATGTCAAATAAGGACACTAAGGATAAATCAAAAAGAAAAGACTAAAAAGAAATGCACAAATTACAACTCTATGGGTCCTAGTGACTATTGCGATATGGAGGTCACAGGTAGCGTGCAAAGGAGAGGGAATGAGTCCTACACTAATCCATTCACCAATAGATAAATGTTGGCCAAGCATGTCTCAAGGCAATGGAGACAAAGCGGTGAGCAAGACAAGAAACCACTAATAGGGGCCAGGGATTTAGCTCAGTGGTGCCACCTCCTGCATCACAAGTGCAAGGTCCCGAGTTCGATCCCCGGTACCGGGGGAAAAAAAACAAAAAACAAAAATCACACACACAAAAAAGAATCAACCACTAAATAATCTATTACCAGAGTGATAACTGCTCATAGTAGGAAGCTCCCATGAGCAAAGGGAAGAATAGGAAATTAGGTACCCAGATAGAATCAAATCGCATATCGACCAACGGGGCCCAGTCGAGAACTTTGAATTTTATTCTATGTACACAGACGAACTGCTGAATAGTTTAGGTCAAATTAACATAATTTGATTTCTATTTGGAAAAGATCACTTCGGTGGCCACGTGGAGAAGAAGCTGTCAAAGGATAGACTGAAATCAAAAACTATTTAAACAGTTATCACCAGAGACCAATGGAAAGGAGCCCAGTCAGACTCAAGAGATAGGACAAAGAGAAATGGACAAACTTGAGATTCATTTTAGAGGTAGAGCTGTTGGGACTTAGTGGCAAGTTAGAGAGGCAGAGGTGTGAGACATCAAGGATGACACGCTGCCTCTTCAGTTGGTTTCCCCGGCTCCAGCCCCATCCTTCCATTTTCTGCATGCTACATGTCCACTTTGCCAGGTGGCCCAGCAGGAGATGCCATGACACTGTCTGCGGCTTGCTGTGGGCTTGCTCAGGTCCCACGGTGTCAGCCCGGAGAGGCTCAGGAGCAGCTGAACACAGCTGGCAGCTTTTCCAGCCTTTGAAGAAGCAACTTTATCTTGGATCCACTTGAACTCTCCCTGTAGGAGGGACTCCAGAAACCAAGGAACTTTGCCTCCTCACGGGTCTGAGAGCCAGTTCCCCCCAGGCACCTCATCTAAGCGTCTTAAGTTTTAGTAGCTTTTTATTGCCAGCCTTTTCTTCCTATTCCTCTAACCCTATAGACGATAGCTGCTTCTTCTAGTTTGTACTTCTATGGTATCTGAGTGTTTTACATTTTAATTATCTACTTAATCAATTTTTACATTT
>NW_022900931.1:17660027-17703911 GCF_012274545.1 Fukomys damarensis
AATTTTATCCTTTTTTTTTTTTTTTTTTTTTTTTTGAGAAAAAGTCTTACTAACTCACGAAGGCTGGCCTCTAACTTGCAATCCTCCTGCCTCAGCCTCTCAAGTAGCTGGAATTGTAGGCATATACTACCACACCCTGTCAACAATTCTATATAAAATTACCTGCGTTCAAATAACTAAAATGGTTTCTGTCTCCTAACTGGGTCCTGAAAGATACAGATACAGTGAGCCCTCCTTCCCCATAGGTTCCATATGAACTGCCCATCAAAAATATTTGGAAAATTGGGCCGGGGATTTAGTTCAGTGGTTTCATTGTCTGTCTCACAAGCACAAGGACCCAAGTTCGATCCCCAGAATCAAAAAAAAAAAAAAAATTGCAAAAAACTGCATATGTACCAAACATGCACAGAATGTTTTTCTTGTCATTATCCCTTACCTACTTAGCATTCGTACTGTATTAGGTTCTATAGGTAATTCCCAGATGATCTAAAGCACGCAGGAGGGTGTGTACAAAGTACATGTACATACTGTGCCACTTTATGGCTCACTTTTTTAGGCCGTGATCATCAACTCCAAGTAGACTGGGCATGGAAGAGGGGCACAGCAGAGGAAAGAAAGCTGCTCACAGCGTGGCAGCCAGGAAGCATCTCGAAGGGAGATGCACCCTTCCCAGTTACACCCCAGGGACCCTCCCTCCTCTTCTGACCAGGCCCCGCCTTCTAACAGCAAGTCGGCTCTCTTGCCCCCACGATGCAGTCATTTCCAAAAGCCCTGCTATGAGCCTTTGCAGAACATTCTGGATCCTTCCGTGGACTGCAGGACCATCCTGAACACCCATGGATTTGGGAATATGTAGGATCCTGAAATCAATCCCCATGGACACTGAGGAACTGTGTGAACTGCTGAAGTTCTGGCTTAAGCAAGTACGTGTTTGAATGACTTTCCTACAATAGAGAGGGTGAAAACAGAAATTGATCGGGAGGAGGAGGCAGGAAAACCAAAGGTTTCAAGAGGGGAGAGGAAAAACCAGAAGTTCTTGGTGAGGATATCTAGTAGAACAAATGGTGATCCCCAGTTGCAGCACAGAAGGAAAAAGGGAAGAATTTAGGTCTGGTGATCTAATTTACAGGTATAGTCCCAAAATAATTAGGAATATAAAATTGAATTTTAGAAAATAATTACCTATGGCAGCAGATCAGTGGAGCTAATGCAAGCCATGATAATACAGAAGCCAGGATAATTATCTTAAGTAACCACACCTTGGTTCAACTTGGTTGAGCCAGACCACTTGGGTTAAAAATATGTCAGGGTCAAAAGCTGGCCACCAGCTAAGAACTATGTGGAAAACTGTGTCGTCACAACAGTGGGGCTCTCAGTGAAAAATGAGATCATGCAATCAGCCAGAATTTTTTAAAAAGTAGTGTCCCAAATAATTCAAACTAGAAAATTCAGTTTTCAGGCCACAATTTCACTATCCCTGAATAAATGTAAGAAAAGGTAAAGGCTGAAGTCCGAATCCTAGAGAACGCTGATATTTAAGGAGGAAACAAAGGAAGAACAAAGAGGATGAAAATGGAAAGAAAGACATCCAGGAGTGACACATGAGAGTGAACAAGGGAAGAGAAAGCAAGAGGGCAGAAGTGAGCAGGGTGATAAGCTTCTGATGTCAAGCGGGAGGAGGAAGGAGGGTTGGGTCAGTGGCTAAGAGTCCTGGGAGGGGCCCACTGGTGACCTCTTTCAGGACGGTGTTGGCGGCAGAAGCAACTCAATGAATTCAGAAAGGAGCGAAGGTAGCGATGGAGAGCTGAGACGTTTTGATGAGAAAGGGAAGAACAGACATAGGATAACACTGCAGGGGCAGAAACGCTAGAAACACTGCTTCTGCTGGTCTTTAGGGAGGGGATAAATGAGGCCGAAGGTGCCTCAGGGAGGAACTTGCAGAATAAGGCCTTCAGAAGGCAGGGAAGGAGGAGGTGGGAGTGGTCATAGTTACCCTTACAAAGTAACGATGGGTCGTTTAACCTACAGACAGAAAAAGAAAAAAACACAATGCTAATGCTTGGAAGGAGAAAGAGTTCTTGATGGGACCGATTTTCTATAAGAAGGAGGTGTCTGGTAGGCGTGAGTTAGGACTTGAAGAGAAACGTAGTGACACAAAAGTTGGAAGGCGCCAAGGAGTTGAAATGAAGACAGATAAAAAGATGAAAATGGTGAAAAGCTGAAATGAAATGGAAATTAGCACAGTTCTATAACTTACTTCTGACAGCGGTCAGTAGCCAAACAGCAGGAATGGAGAAAGCACAAGTCTGGACGGAGCCAGCATCTCAGTCAGGCCAGGCTGGTGAAACAGCCAAGCAATCCAGGACAAATGGAACAGAAGGGGTCAGGGTGGGGAAAAGAGATCATTCTGCAGAGATGGGCACCACAGACAAACACACAGGCATGGACAGAGGAGGGATGCAGGAGGTCCCTATGGGTGTGCAAAGCCTCAGGAGGAAAAGACGGTGGAACCAGGGAATACGATTTTAGGATTGCACAGTTCTAAGCAACTGACTTCAGGCTCTGACTACAGCATTAGGTGGGCAAAGTGAAGAAAGAGTTACTAAAATATCTCACACAACTCTGACAATGACGAGTCAGAGGGGACGCTAAAGACGCTCAGAATGATAGACGAAGACAACTCTGAAGCAGATGCCAATTCCTTGACAAATGTGCCACAACACCAAGAGGCAAAGAATGCCACGGAGATACATAACACTGGCCAGTAAGCACACGTTTCAGAGGATAAAGACGATCAGACTGAATGGTGCAGTGACGAATACAGAGACTAAAGATTCTGCCTCTTGGCAGAAGACAAGAGAAAATGAGTAACTCCCATGTAAGCGGATAATTCTGATGGAAGTAGAGATTTCCACTGCACTAAGAGCATAGTCTCTGATGTCAAGGGGTTTTCTAGGTCAGGCGTACATACCAGGTCTGAAATCGTGTCCCCACTGACTGCAGCAGTGAACTTCATCCACAGCTATTCGAGTAAATCTCCTCGCTTCATAGGCTTTCTCTAGTCTTGACATAAATATTTTGCTTTTTGCAATTTTCTCTGGAGTCACATAAATGAGCCTTAACTTGGAGTTTTTGTTTACCATTTCAGCATGAACCCATTTCACGTGCTCCTATTAAAAGGCAAAAGAGACACAATTATAGCAGAATTAAGCTAGCAGACTACAATACGAAGTGGGAAAGGAAGACTTTGATTACCCAGAAGCAACAGTCTGGGGCTCTTCTAGAAGCAGATGTTTGATTCATTAAGACTAAAATCATGCCCTTGTACTAAACTTCATGGCAGCTGTGCAAATAGTAGTCTAGTGATTTACTTACATCCAAATTGTTGCCAAGAAAAGAAAAATTTCACTTGGCAAAAAGAGACAGAGAGAGAGAAAAAAAAAGAACATGAAACTATATTCCAGTAGGGAGTATTTATCCTAAAAAGCTTAATTTTAAATTATACATAATAATTTCCAAATGTGAGCCAAGTGTTACTGATATGATTATAAAGATAGGCTTCATTAATTTTCACATTGCATTTATAATCACTTCATGTATCGGTGAACAAAATTTTTGGCTAGCTACTTTAATGCTAAATAATCTATTTAAACATAAAGACCATAGGATTTTTACAGTATTATCATTAAATTAAGGTTTTCTAATATTAAAAATGTATTATATATATGTGTGTGTGTGTGTGTGTGTGTGTGTGTGTGTGTATAATGAAAATATTTACAAGGTAAAAGTTATTAGGATCTTAGTGCTCTGGTATTATTTTATAAAAAATTTAGCACATTAGGTATTATTTTTTTCTTTCTAATTTAACAGGACCCAAAAAGTATAATATAATCGATAATGAATGAGATAGGAAAACGCAGTCAAAACCACTTTCATTCTCCCAGGACAGAACCACTTTGGTTTTTGTTTTGTTTCGTTCTGTTTTTTGGTACCGGGGATCGAACTCAGGACCTTGTGCTTGCCAGGCAGGCACTGTGCCGCTGAGCAACATTCCCCAGCCTCCCTTTGTTAACTCCTACAGATACTCAAGTCTACTTCATTCATTCATTCGTTAATCTTTCAAGCAGTAGTGACATGGCGTGAACTTGCAATTTTCTGTAACTTTCAAAATTTCTTTCTATTATGATTACTTTCTTCTTCAATTTGAAGGAAGCACAATAGTAAAGGCAATTTCCCCCCAGATACATTCCATTGAATCAGAGAGCAGAATGGTCATGAACATTACAAGGGTGCAGTCAGGAATACAACGACGTAAGTCTAAGTTCAGCAAAAAGCATATGGGAAGACTAAGGACCTGGGGCTTTTTGGAGATATTGCTGATTCTGGACCTGGGCAAGAAATGCAGAAAGTACAATGGATTATCTCAAAGACAGCAAGGAGTCAAAAGCGACAGAGTCAAAGAAAAAGATTCAGAAGCCAACTTACAGAGGTGCTCACTACTCAAAGATGAAACTATTTCAGCATTTAAAATATGGATTAAAATGCATCAATGATGTTTAAAAACTCAATTTATAGTGATTCCTGAAGGGAAAAAACCTAAAGAATTTATTGACCAGCTGTAGATAATGCAAGAACACCAACTCTAACTGAAAACCAGTAAAGAAAGAAAATGAATCAAGCATTTTCACCTTGCAAAGAGTTAGTGAGAAAAAAGTTCCTTTTCATAGAAGAACTGTAGTTAACATATGAAGCCAAGGAGTGGTAAAATTAAATACCACCACTGCGCATCTTCCTAATGAAATCATGGCTCCAAGGTTGGCATTATCAGAGCCTGCTAAGAACACAAAATAGATCAGGAAGATATCACCTGACTATATTGATCAAGCTTAACATCACAAAAAGGTAACCAGGGCCGGGTGTGGTAGTGCGCACCTGTAATCCCAGCACTTGGGAGGCTGAGGCAGGAGGATCACTGCAAGTTCGAGACCAGCCTGAGCTACACAGTGAGTTCCACAACGGTCTGAACTACATAGTGAGCCCCTGTCTCAAAAACCAAACAAACAAAGAGAAAAGTAACCAGGTGTTATATACCTCCTCAGTGACACTGCAAGAAGACTGCATAGTCATTTGCAAAAAAAAAAAAAAAGAGTTTATATACAAAGAAGCAATTAGATCTGACTCATAAAACACCATCATGAGTATGCAATCAAGAAAATTCAGAATGCAGAAAGCTACAGGAAATTTTACCTGGTTTCTTCAACAATTTACATTAGAACAACAAAAAAGGTATCAGGGGAATCTACAGATTTATTAAAAACATACAATATAAAGGAAGAATATTAGCCTAACCTTGATTTTAAAATAATAATAATAATAATAGTAAGCTGGGGATTTAGCTCAGGGGTTCTAGCGCCTGCCTCGCAAGTACAAGGACCCCAATCCCTGGTACCAAAACAAAACAAAACAAAAATAATAATAATAGTAATGATGAGAGAGAGAAAGCTGAATGTTTTAATTTTAAGGAACTGATATGAAAATATAACAATAGGAGTACGGTACTTATCCTTTTTTAAGTTAGAGATACACAGTGAATAATTTACAATTAAAATATGAGACATAGGATGTGTTTCAGATAAACAATCCAAGAGGAATAGAATAGGGGAAACTGGGGAATAGAGATGGAAAAAAGATTGGTCATATATTGATAAATGTTAATGGGAGCAATGGGTACACAGCTTGTATGCTATTTTCCCCCCTTGTGTACACCGTTGAAGGTTTCAGTAATATGCTTTTTGAAAAAGAACAGCTGGGAAGTGAAGTCCAGTACTCCCACACCTCAAACTGATACAGAGAAGTTTTGTAAATAATCTAAAAGCCTACAAAATGTTAGGAAAATGACTTCTGCTGTCTCTAACAGCAATCTGTTTTGTATAGTTCAAAATTAACAGACACCGGAGGCAATGGCCATGAAGTGGGACATCTGGCCTCATCCCTAACCTTGAACACCCCCTTCCCGTGCACTAGAGTAGACAGCTAGACGAATCTTAAGGTAAACTCCCTAGCTACAAGGAATTGTTGTGACTGGGTTAAAGTCAACTCTCTGGTTACTGTCATTTGTACATGGGTAATGCGAACTGAGGAAATGAAATGCAACCACCTGAATGAGACCATAGCTGTAAAACCTATAAAAGAGGAAGCAGCAACCCAATAGGAGGTCGATCACTGGCACTGCCTTTTTGAGTGTGATTCAACCTTTGCTGGCAAATAAACTTTTTATTTTTTTACTTCCATTCAGCTCATCTCTATGTGCGTGTCACTTGCCAATTCCTTCTGCAACAAAACATGCAATATGTTTTGTGTTTTATTTTTTTTTTAAAAAAGAAAAATAGCTGCAAAATGCTCCATTCTACAGATTAGGGTGATATAGTCTATTCCAAACAATAGAAATTTCACAAATAGTGTGTGCTTGTTGTAGTTAATTTTTTTTTTAACTAGATTGCACAACAGAAATTTTTCCTTTCTATTTTGTTTGGAGTTTTTTTGTTTGGTTGGTTGGTTGGCTGGTGGTGATGGTGTTGTTTTGAGACTGGGTCTCGCTATATATCTTAGGCTGGCCTTGAGCTCACTATGCAGCCCAGACTTGCCTCAAACTCACAGAGATTCTGCCTCAGACTCTCAAGTGCTGGGAATACAGGCATGCACCACCACAACTGGCCTTCCATTCTATTTTAAGATAGATACTACTAAATATATAGGCAAATGAAGTGCCAGATAGTAAATATTATGTTTTCTGGGCTACAAGGTCTCTATCACTACTCATTCAGCTCTACCGTTATAGTGTGAAAGCAGCCATACAAAACAGTAAATGAATGGGCATCGCTGTGTTCCTGTCATATTGTATTATAGACGTTGAAATATAAATTGCACATGATTTCACAGTTCACAAAATACTACATTTTTAAAAATTCTCTTTACCCATTTAAACATATAAAAATCATTCTTAGCTCATGGGCCATACAAAGATAGGCAGTGAGGTAAAACCGGCTCATGAGCAGTAGTTTGTAACTCCTTATATAAATACTTAACAGCTTATAATTTTACAGGCAACTCAACTGTAACTATGATTCCTATCTCAGTCAAGAGTTAAAATTTTAAAGAAAGAAAAACAAAACAAAATTCATACCTTAGAACTAGAAGCATTTAACATGGTAGCTGAAATTCCTAATTGTTTTAAAACCATTAATTGGTCTTCCATAAGAGAGATCAATGGGCAAATTACAAGTGTAAAACCTACAAAAGAAAAAAAGAATTGACCTTAAACTTTATACTACCAACAGAATGAGCTGTGACCATTTATCTTCTTTACTGTAATTTGTAGGAATTATGCATAAATTCAGAAAATTTTCAATGCAGTTTTAACAATATACTACCTACTTCATACCCTCACTAAAAAGGGATAGATATGAATAAATGACAAAACAAAGTATTGTGGCTTGTATCTAGGTGTCCCCCCAAAACTTCATGCATTTATATTTGGGGCTTTTCAGAGATAGCTGGATCTAGAGTGTGTGAATATGGATTAAAGACATGTGATATCTAAATTAGTCCACTTTTTGGTTTAGCATAGATGTGGATAATGGGAAGGCCCATCCTGAGTGTCAGTGGCATCAACCAATAGGCTTGCTGCCTGGATTGGATGAAAGGAAAAGGAAAGCTAACTGTTTCCTGTCTGCCATGGACTGTTTCTCCTCCCATTCTCCTATGCTCTGCCACCTAGTATTGTAGCCAGACAACAATGGACTGAAACTTCTACAAATTATGAGCTAAAATAAACCTTTCCTCCTTTAATTTGTGGATGCTAAGTATTTTGTCCCAGCATTGAGGAAGTAACTAGGACCTGAGTATATATAAACTAATAAGCAAATATAAGAACTTTATAGCAAGCAAATAAACACAACTTTCTATCCTTATTTGGTCCTATACAAATAAACTTAGATGTAAATATTTTGAGAAATTAACTTGCTATCATTTTTAACAATCATTATTTGTAATCTTGTAAATTAATATAAATCAAGTCAAATACTAAACAGTTACACCAGGGAAAAATCATCCCAAAGCTTTCCAAAAGAAAACAACTGATTATATAATTAAGAATGTTAGTTAGTTGCAAGGGTATTCTACTTTTTGTACCATACTAATTTAGTCTGAGTAGAAATAAGTGAATTGTATTGACTGAAGATAATATGTTCCTTCTCTCATAACTGAGGCTGTTATAACTATGAGATATTCTAAATTGTAAAAATTAAATGGCTTTACATTTCTGTAGTTTGCTCCTTACAACAGCTTGACAAAAGGCAGATATTTAAAAATACATACATAAATTATGAACTTACCAGGGATATTGGCCACTCAATTATTATCTCTCCTATATTTTCACTTTCTCTGTCATTACTGCCCTCTTACTCATGAGGATGTCATGGGCCTTTAGGGATCTGATTAATGCCCTTATAAAAGAAGTAGAGGGGAAGCCCTTTCTATGAAGATACAGCACAAAGATACCATCTAAAATAGGCCCTCACTAGATATCAAATCTGCTTGTCCTTGATCTTGGACTTCCCCAATGACAAAACTGTCCGCACTAAACTTCTGTTGTTTATAAGTCACCCAGTCTAAAATATTTTGTTATAGCAACTCAAGAGTACAACAGCACCTGATTCATGGCACTTTCTCTTCTTTTTCATTCTATACCAAAGAGTGCCCCACACTTTCTAGTTCCACATCTTCAACTCTTATTCACTTCCAAACCATTTTTTATTGTTAACATAAAAAATGAAATAATTCACTCCCATGATTTTAATGGCCATCTTCACACTAAGAGTCTCCAATTCATCTAACTTAGATCTCTCTCACCCAAGCTTAAGACCCAAACATTCTTCACTCACAGGGCAGTTCCGCCTCGATGTCTCAGAGGCATCGTAAATTTAGTATGTCCCAAACTGAATTCATCATCTTCTTTTTATCTCCATTTCTAAATAAGTTCTTTCTCCACCATAACCTATTTCAGCATGTAAGCTCTATTAATGTAGAGGCAAATAAAACAAAAATGCACTTGATTTTTACATGTTAAGTTGGGAATTTGTTTGAAAACAATTTTAAAATATTAGGAAAATCATTTCAACTTAAAATCCCCTCTTATTAATACGTACCATCTGAACATAATGCTGGTAACTGGTAACATAAGCTCTTCCCACCTCCAGTAGGCATAACAAGAAATATCTCCTTTCCAGCCATTGTCACATTAATAGTTTCAAGCTGAAGTGCTCTGAACTTCTGTAATTTGAAGACATTTTGCAGAACATCTTTAACTTTATCAGACCACGGAAAGTCTAGGGAGAGAAAAAATAAGCTAAAAATATTAGAACTATTAGGATTTCAAGTGAGAAACAAACATAATTGTTCTTGTAGCATACAAAACACACACATTCTTAAGAGATTTAATGTTTTAAAACCTTTAAATTAAACTTTGGTAATAATAATTTTGAGATTAGTGCAACTTAATAAGCTATGCAAAGCAAAAGCAAAAGAAATGATATATTAGTAAACAGTACATTAAAAAAGGAAACATTTGCCAGTTAAAAATTCACCCACACAGGAGAAAGATGTTCAACTGGATATTTGAAGAACAGCCTGAATGACGAACAGCGAATTTCTAGTATCATAAAAAAGTGAAATATCTTAACAAATATGTGAAGCTTTTAGTGTAAATATTTTACGTTTAGAAGACAATCACCGGAAAAGAATCTCCAAAAAGCACCACAACTCCTTCTAGAATTATAGCACTGTTATAATAAATGACAAACATAGTGATTCACTGAAGATTTTAAATTAATCAAGAATGGTTTGTTCACTATGGCAGGAAAATAAGCAAGATTTTGGCAAGATGTGCGAATAATTTAAAGAGTTTTTTTGTTGTTTTTTAGTTAAAACTTGGAAAATTTAGTTACAGTAAATATCTTATTTTTCAAACAGTGATCAATGTTGTTAAAACCACTTTTGGAAAAAATAAAGCCCATACAATAAATGCTTAAAGACTACAGAATACAGGCAAAGAATGAGCTGCTTCTATGTTTTCCACTCCAATATTTTACACCTATGCCTATTAGAAAGCACTGAGCCATGCAGAATAACCTAAATTCTAGTTGTTTTTTGTTTTTTTAAAGGGAACTAACAAAACTAGCAAAGAAAAAAAAAAAAAAGCAAACCTTCTTTATCCCAAGCAGCTGGGGAAGAATCGCATTCTTGGCTGGCCCCAGCATCTGAATTCTCTAAACATTGTTTTATTTTCTTTGATAGGACTGATTTCTTTTGAAGAAGCTCCTGCTGCCTTTCCATAAGTTCTTGAATTTGAATGTCTACTGCATGCAACTCATTGGTCACAGAATCCAGTTCCTCAGTTAGAGCTACAGGGCAGGGAGGAGAAAGAAACCATGACAGCCCAGAGTTAATTGTGAGTTCCCCTATTGATCTCTCGATGTTCTCCGTCATCTAAACAAAGTAGTTTAGCAGAGTGGCGGAGACCATGTACTTTGGAGGCACAGAGACAGGGGTCCAACCTTGGGTTGAGAAGTTTCAGGCAAGATACTTACCTGCACCTCAGTTTCCTCTCTTATAAAATACAGACATTTTATAACTTCCATAATATTAGAAAAAATTAAATGTGACAACATTGAAAGCTCTTGACAAAAGTATTTGGTACTTGGTTAAAAATTTAATAATTCATAGTTACTATTTTTAATATGTCACAGAGAAGCAGTCCAACAATCTCATGTATTACACCTAAAGAAAGTGACTTGACTATGAAGCAAAATAAAACTAGCTCCCTAGTTACTTAGCTATTTCATAAACACATTTATATTTTGCCTATTACGGTGTCATGGTATGGAGTCACTAATTATGAACAACTAGAAAAGGTCAAGTGGAAGCCCGTAGAACTGCCTTTACCTACCAATACTATACACCAAACCATGACTGCATTTCTGTAGGGTTTACAGAGATTTATTGTCTCCATCAAAAACTTAATGATTTCCAACACTCCTCCTCCATGCAACTCATGTTCCCTGTGCAGAAGACAAATGGATCCTAGAGGTTGACAGTGACAATGGAAGAATGAATGAGGTTGTGGTTCCCAAAGCAACTGCTGCTTCATGTGTGATTTCACCGATGGACCCCAACACCTCCCCAGTGTGCTGCAGCTATTCATCTGCTGAATGCTTGCTCAGCATTCACCAGAGGAAGTCTGCAGGGCCAGCAATCCCATCTCAGAGCTTCGTAACCCTTCAGTCCTATTCCAATCTGCAGGGACTGTGACTGTCATTCCAACAGACATCACCCTGGCTCATTACACAGATGACATCGGGCTTATCTGACTTGCTGGGCAAGAAGCAGCTATTCTACACAAATCTATTATGACAGAAACATATCAGAGATGGATACGTTCCATAAAAACTCACGGGCTTGCCATCTTGGTGAAATTTCTAGGAGTCAAAGGGTATGGGGATGTTGAAGCATCCCTTCAAGGTGAAGGACAAGTTTCCACATCCTTTCTTAGTAATAAGAAAGGAACACACAAAGCCCAGTGGGACTATTTGGATTTGAGAAGCAATACAGGCTTCATTTGCTAAGTGACCCAAGAGACTGCCCATTTGGAGTAGGGCCCTGAAATAGCAGATATACAATCCTTTCTTACCATAAAGCAGATGTGCAACAGACTTGATGGTGACTTAAAAGTCTGTGATTGGTGGGGATGTCATATGGCACCTCTGGTATACAGATGAGTCACAACACGGAATTAGGATTTAGGGGCAAAGCTATGCTACCCTCTACAGGTAACTACTATCCCCCTTTTACAAACAATTGGCTTGCTCCCGAGTCTTAGAAAAGACTGTTACCATGTGATCTGCGCTGCCTACTGTGAAGGAATCACCTGATCCATCAATTCGTAAGGCAGACTGCCATCATCACAATGGGAGTGGTACATGCAAAAGCGAGTTCAAGTAGTCTTTGGCAGAAGGTATGAAAAAGCAAATGGTCCAAACGTGTGTGGACCATATTCCTGCTATCCTGTCTCCTCCTTGTCTGCCTTTGGAATCCTCTACAACAAACTCCTTACTATTAGTCTGAGAAAGGGAAAAAGCACAGGTTTGACCTACAGAAGATTTGCAGTATGTGCTGGCATTATCCAAAACTTAACTGAATAACACGGTGCCCCTCCAGAGGGGCTCTAAAAAAACAATAGGGAAGGAAAACTCTCCCGGTTGGCAGATCTTCAAGTAGTATACAGAGTTCTTCATTTTGCCAGTGGTATAGATCCATTACTAAGCCACTGGCAGTAGCTAAGAATTGGCTAGGAACATGGGCGGCAGAAAACTGGTGGCTAGGTCTTGGAAAAGTGTATGTGCAGACCTCTCTAAATGGGCACAAGGAGTGAAGACATTTGTATGCCATGTTACTGCTCCCTAAAAATAACCTCCACAAAGAAAGAACCTACCTAATCAAGTGAACAACATGACCTGGACATCAGGCAGCCTCATCCTTAGCTAGCCTGTTCTTGTAGAATGAGGTCAAGAACAAAGAGCCCATGTTGCAGCAATATGGACTGCCATGCACTGAAGCCACTCTGTCCACATATACAGCTAAGTGTCCAACACATAGCTCATGCCAGTCCTGAGTCTCCACTGTGATGCCATTCTCTGTGGGGACAGCCAGATGCTTGGCAGCAAACTGATTATATTATAACCTTCTATGATGAAAAAGGGCCCTTTCTTCTTGCTGGTACAGAAGAGTATACTCTCCATGTGGATTTGCCTTCCCTGCTAGCAGTGCTTTTACTAAATCTCCCATCTGTGAATTTACAGACTACCTAATGGATTGTCTCTGTATTTCACATAAAATTGCTTCCGACCAAAGAATTCACTTGTTAGCAAATAAAACATAATAGATGGGCTCATGCTCATGGAATTCACTGGTCTCATCATGTTTAATAGCCTCGAGCAGTCGGCCTGAGAGGATAATGGAGTGGCATTTGAACATTCAATTATGGTATCCACCATACCGTAAATATTGAAGTGGTATCCTCCAGGATATGGTGTGCTACACATTACTGAATAGTGCTGTTTCTCCCACAGCCTCGATGCATAGGCATGGGATCCAGGGATGGAAATGGGAGTAGCTCCTCTTATCACTGCCCCAACCCACTAGTTCAATTTTTGCTGCTCATCCCTAAAATTCTGGATGCTGACTTTCCAGTTATCAAGGAAGAAGTGCTTCTACCAGAGGAACAGGCAATGGTTCTACCAAACTGGACTTGGCCACTTGGCCACTTTGGGTTCCTCATCAAAAAAAGCAATAAAGAAAAAAAAAAAGCTCCCATAATTAAGTAGAGCAAGTCCGTGTGGGTCAGAGCTGGGATCTCACTGGCAACTCCAGCTGCTGTTGCAGAACCTTGGGGTAGCAGTGCGGGGTCTACAGCAACTCCAGAGAGGACTGGCTCCTCCTTCTTCCACTCCTCCGAGTCCTGCATCAGGTTGCATGCAATGTCCCGGTGAAGTACACCCACTCTGGACTAGTCTCTTCCATCAATGCAATTAGATTAGAGGCAACGAGAGACTAATACACCTTTCAGTGCGAGACAGAAGTTCATCTGCATAGGTAATAGTTTGTCCTTTCTTTCCCTATTCCATATCCATCTTCTCTTCCCACCTTCTAGCTCTGCCAACTTGAGATCCAGTGCCAGACACACAGACAACACATGCAGAGAAAGTTTAACCATGTCCCATAGTCACATAAAGACTAATCCATATGGTACGGACCTTATAAGAGTCATAGTGTTTCTCTGATCAAATTTTACCTGATACAACATTAATGTGAACCCACGCAACAACATCAGCATCGTACCTTAGACAAATCCTGGTGGACTAAGAATGTAAGAAACTACAACTAGCTATAATAAATCGGGGTATCTTAACATTGTCTAGAATGATACCTTTTCTAATGCTGGCCCATAAGACATAAGTTACTATAGGGGGTGAAATTTAAAAGCCAAATCAATGCTCTTACCAATCTATAATGGAAGGGGACTGTAAGTACACAGGGCTTATTATTACTACAACTACATCGCAAGAGCATATGGAGTGGTGCCACACTGCAGTGGTCCTAAGCTTATAGGAGATACAAGGGAAATCCCATTCTTCACAAATAATACTTTTCTATCAATACGTCAAACTGAAATTAACAATGAATGTGGCTTTCTCCCATAGGAAGCTAGCAAATCCAAAGCAACAAACCAAAAGGAATTTCAAAGAGGCATTTCAAGCATTGTTCAACAAGTAGAACAATAAAAAAGGTAAGCATTAACTTCTTAAAATACACCTATTTAATCACTGAATTATTTTTAAATCAAATCTCATTGATAAAGCTTGAAGGCTCCTTTAGCAGAATAACATACGAAAGTTTTTAAATGGCCATATTGAAAGGATCAGTGTTCAGCAGCACCTCTTAAAGTCACATCTCTGTCATGATGTAAAGATTACTTGGGTCAACACTGAACACAATTTAAGTTGTTACCATGTATTACTAACTTTCAGCCAGTGAAAATGAGTCATGAAACAAAGCCAAAATCTTATGTCATCATGCATTCATATTAATAAATAAATAGTAAAGTTGTGGGTGTTGTGCATGATGGGTAGTCTTCCACATTTAACAGTAACATTTTCTTTTTTTTAAGTCTGAAAAGAACCCTATCTTGTTACCTCACTGGTAGAGGTACTATGTGGCAATGGCCATAGTCATTATACCACACCAAAGTCTGAAAACTTACCATAGTATAAGTTCCTTACCCTGCTATCCACCTGGTAACCTAAGATAGCAGGATCTGTTTTGTAAGTACATTCCAATCTCATGAAGTTTATATAAACAAATAATGGACAGAAATACACCAAAATACTAAAGAGTGGTTGCATGGAAAGGTAAAATAATGCATGATTTTCTTTTATACTTAAAAAAAGTCTTCAAATAACTCCATTCCTAGGAATTGACCTTAAGGAAATATAAAGTGTGAATGAAAAATACAACCAATGTGTATAAATGTTTAAAAATTTATTACAGAAAAAGACACGTCACTATTAATCCACCTGAAAATACTCCCCTGTCTTTGAACACACTTATCCCATCATTCTTACCACTTCTGGAAACTGTCTTAAGTGTTCATCTTCAGTTGCACTATTGGGCTGCCTTTATGACCTGAATCGATTCAAAACATTTACTTTTCATGGTCTTTTTGACTCTGGGGAAGAGCCAGAAGTTTCCCAGCACCAGATCTGATGAGTACAGCGGATGGGGGTGCACCAAAATGTTTTTACAAGCCCATCTTTCTATTGAGTGGCCCTCAGCAGCAGCATCTACTACACATTTTTAGACCTTATAGACTCAGAAGACTTCCAGAACTGCTTCAAGAAGTGATAAGAGCGAAAGAATACAAATGTTTGAAGAAGGGGGAAGTATTTTGAGGGAGATTAATATCAACATTTTTTTTATTATACTAACTTTTATTTAAACAGTCATCATATATTTTGATCACCCCTTAGGGTCAGAGAAGCACACAAAGATTTAGATTTGAATTGGTTCAATACAGCATTATTTATATTTTTTAAACTGAGACAGTACAAAAAGAAGGGTTGTTATCAAGAAATCAACCAATAACCAATGCTAGTGGCTATAGGGAAAAAGGAACCCTTCTCCGCTGTTGGTAGAAGTACAGACTGATGCAACCACTGTAGAAATCAATGTGGAGATTGCTCAAAAAACTAAAACTAGAGGGTCCATTTGACAAAGCTATTCCTTTTCTTGGTATCTTCCTCAAAGAATTAAAAATAACATACCACAATGATATGTGCACGCCCATGCTTATAGCAGAACAGTTTGTAATAACTCAATCTTAGAAACAACCCAAACGCCCATCAGTTGACGAACAGATAAAGAAGATGTGGGTTTTTTTAGGTGATGGAGTACTACTCTGCTATAAAGAAGGGTGAGCTTCAAACATTTATAACAAACTGGATGGACCTTGAAACCATACTCTTAAGTGAAATAAATCAGACAGACATGTTTAAATACTAATACTGCATTATTGCCAGAGATTTAGTGCAGTGGCATCAGCACCTCCCTGGCAAGTGCAAGGTCCTGAGTTCGATCCTGGTTCAAAAAAAAAAAATACTACATTGTTCCTCTGATGTGAGAAACCAAATGTGGAAATGAGGACTAAAATGTGTAAGAGATATTGGGAAATGGGAAGAAAATGTTCAAATGGGAAGGAAAACAAGGGAGGAGGGAGGAGAAAGGAAGGAAGGGTCAAGAAAAAAGAAAATAGAAGGAAAAAGTGTAAGCAAAGCCTTTACTTAGGGAAGGGAGCTTGAGGAAAGAGAAAAATGGGAAAAAAGAAGCAGAACATATCATGTACAGGTGCAAATTCCCTATGATGAGTGTTATCATTATGTTTGCCTAAAATGTATCAAAAAACTGATCAAGCTGATATTAAAAAAAAAAAAAATGAAGGAGCTGGAGATTTAGCTCAGTGGTGCTGCTGCCTGCCTTGCAAATGCAAAGTCCACAGTTAAGTCCCCGGTACCAAAAAAAGAAAAAAAAAATGTAGGCTGGCTAAAAGATTAAGTAAATAAATAAGGTCATGTCAAAACAGTACACAGGTTAAAAACAGAATAAACTAATAATAGAGTTTATTTCACAATATATCTCAGCTCAATTTTTATATTATGTATTAAAAAGCACATAAAATAGTATGTAGGAATTTTTTAAATTTTATTGAAAAATAATGTAACTAAAGCTAAGATCATTAATTTGAGTAGTAGGAGTAGAAGTGATTTATATTTTCTTATTCATACTTTTTTAGGTTCCTACAAGTCTATCAAAAGCATCTTCCTGGGAACGCTTGAGCATTGCTAATGATTCAGCCACACTATGGCAATAGGGCGGTTCCTCAGAAAGCTAAACATACAAGTACCATATAACTCAGCGATTCTGATTCACTATACACCCAAAAGAATTGAAGGAATGGACTTCAGTCAATGTTTCTACACCAGCGCTCATAGCAGCATTATTCATAACAGCAAACAGGTGGAAAAAAAAAAAAAAGCCAAGGTTCATCAACAAAAGAATGGATAAACAAAATGTATATATAGCACACAATGAAACATTGTTAACTTTAAAAAGGAATGAAGGGCCGGGGATTTAGCTCAGTGGTTCCGCTGCCTGCCTTGCAAGCACAAGGTCCAGAGTTCAATCCCCGGTAGCAAAAAAAAAGGATTGTAAAAAGGAATGAAATTCTGAAACATAACAAAGTGGATAAATCTTAGAGACACTGCGCTACAGGAAGAAGGCCAGACACAAAGAAAAATACTTGAGTCCATGTACACAAGGTATCTAAAACAGTCAAATGCATAGAGGCAAAAAAGAATAGTAATTTTCAGGGGTTAAGGAAAAGGAGATAATGAGGAATTTTAATAGATAATTTCAGTATAGGATGATGAAAAACTTCCAGAGACAGATAGTGGTTATGGTTGCACAACAATGCGAAGGTCCTAAGTGTTGATGAATTTTTTCACTTACTAATCACTAAATGGTTAATTTTGCTAGGTATATTTTACCATAATAATAACCTGAAAACATCATTTCTGTAATAAGAATTTTTTAAAAATTTAATCAAAGCACATATAATTCAAAATAGAACAGAATGAACTATAGAAGAATAATTTCCACCAACCTGAAATTGATGCCATTTCTAAAACTGAATTGGAGATCCAAGTTTCTTTCTAAAAGTGAAAAAAAACAAACATGACAAGTTTTTCTTTGGGCTAGTGACACTGATTAGAAGCAAAGTGACTGTGTAACATGCTTGGAATCATGGGTTTAATCCAGAAACAACTACTAAAAGGACTACTGGCAATGCTCAATCAGCACTAATCTGTCATTATTAAACAGGAAAAAAAGTTAGAAAGTAAGGTGTATATTGTAATGACCTTGTTAAAAGGTGATTCTTCTCACAATGGAAAATTTTCTGGATTTTGGCAAGACAACCAACATTGTCTAAAACTAAGAGTGCTCTCCAAAAGAAGCTTCACCACCATCCTGCCCTTACTCAGACTATTTCCTATATAGAATTATGCCCCTCCAACATAGAATTCTGAAGCCACCACCGAGCTAGAATGATTGGCTGAGTCATTCTTGTCTTGCTAAACAGTAACAGAATAGCCAAGTACTAAAAGTAAGTAGACAAGAACTTCACCCTACAAATGTAATATTCCTTCTATAGATTGTAAAATCCTCCAGCAGGGCAAGGACTGAGTCACTTCATCTGTGTATTTACAGAACCTAGCAAAGTGCCTTGCATTTGGTGCAGGGTCACTGAAGCAGGGGCTACTTCTACTCTCATGAAAAAATATGATTTATATCCAGATTTCCCTAAAAAGACTCTCTGGTTGTCAAAAGACTGATCCTTCCACAAATTATGTAATTGGACAGCAAAAGATATCTCAAAAGTATATTCGATAACTAATAAGCTATCTTAAGTCTGTAAATCAGAAGCCTGAGCAAGTTATCCACAAGGAGTTTAAAAAACACAATGTGTGGAGGGACAGCTGCCATCAATAGTGAAGGAAAGAGTCCGTGGTACAACAGGCTAAACCAGAACCACATCCTTCAAATCCTCACAACCTGCATTTAGCGTCAACAATAACTTAATAATACCCTTCCTTTCACTATTGCAGGATGGAAGCAGAGGACAGAAGAAGCACCCTCCGTGGTATTTCCCAGTAAACTATGCCTGTTACCAAACAGAAACGTCTGGAGAGAAAAAGGGACCGGTCGGCAAGCGAAAGTCCCCCTAAAGGCCCAAGTTCCACCAGGGGCTGAGCAACGACTCAAGCACCGATTTCTCCCCTGCCAAAGTACAGGGGGAAAGAAGTGCTCCGGTATGTACGGGCCTCGCTCTCAGGCAGGAGAGGAAAAGATCAAAGAAGGAGCGCCACGCAATCGGCTCCTCCAAGCTGTACCAGGAGTTACCCCACCATCTCTATCCATAGGGTGAAAGGAGTAGCCTCTGACAACCAGCCTCCAACTAGAGGCCGGAGCCTCTGTACTGCTACAAACCTAGCTCAGACGCTCTCCAGCAAAACCTTCCCGCCACCCAGCCCACGGGATCCACCCTTCCGGGTCGTTCCGTTCAGCCAATCGCAAGCAATTACCTTCTCTAATTAGCCAGAGGGTGTGGCCAGCATGAGCGTCATCGAACAAGACCATATGTTATTGGCTGACAGAGGGAGCACGATCAGCCAATAGAAAGCTGGCTTGAAGTTAGGGTGTGGGCGACTGCGTGTTTCCGGAAGACGTGGCGGCTCTCCCGGGCTGCATCCTGGCTTCGTTTCTGTCCACTGAGCTTCCCACCTTGGGCGTTCCGAGGTGCCGCCGGCGCCGGCCTCACCGCTGCAACCATGATCTCCTTAACAGATACCCAGAGTAAGCACTTGTCCCCGTGTTCCCTGCCTAGAGCCCCGTACACCGCTAGCCTGGGCTGGGTCTCGCCCGCCGCTCCCTCCGCCTGGATCAATGAATGAACCTCCGCGCTGGGGGCGGCGGCCTGCAAGACCGAGCGAGGGCTGCCGGGAGCGGAGAGCAGCCGGAGGGGCCGGGGCTGGACTTTCAGCCGCGGACCCGGCCCGCCGAAAGTCTGGGCTGGGTGGGACGCCCAAGCTGGGGAGCGGGAGCTTCAGTTGGGCCTCTGGGTCACGCCACCTATATTTGACTTTTGCCACGCCTGGATGCAACTTTCCAGAAATTCTGCGCAGTGCCTTCACTTTACTACCCGCCGAAGGTTCCCTCAGTAGTGGAAAACCACTTTATTTTTGTTCGACGATTTCTTCCCTTAATATTGTAGTTGTGCTTGGTGGCTTGTTTTATTATTTTAGCGTCCCTTTCTGCCTGCCATAGAGTTCTCCGGGTCTTTCTGCTCTCTTAAGGTTAGCATTGTGGTCTGTCTCCTTTTCCTTCGATACAGCATCCACTTTTCAGCCCCTTCTTGTCGATCTTAATTCTTTGTGTATTTATATATCTGCCCGAACTCAGTGCTGCTTCATGTTTTGATGGTCGTGGTTTTTGTCTCACCTTGTTTTGCCTGCCATGCCTTTCGTTTCTTACTCCTGTTAACCCAGATTTTCAAAACTTTATGAGTTAAACAGTTCGGTGAAGTGCTTCATTTAAAATGCTTTGCTTTAAAGTGGAGTCATAAGGTTTAGAGTCAAACATGGCAGACTTGAACTCCAGTTTGTAAGGTCTCCCACACACACTGCCACCCTAATCAGGCTCTCATTCCTGAGTTTGAACTGGGTCCGGATCTTGGGACCACCAGCTCTGGCCAAGAAAGATTGTCCATTTTGGTACATTTTCTTTCATTGGCTTCATTGTAATCATAGAAGATAAAATGTAAGTGTAGTCTTCCTTTCCTTTTTTAAAATCTTCAGTTACTAGCAATTGTGTAAAGGTAATTTCTTTAACTTTACTGTATGCTTTCATATAAATCATGTGATTCCTAAATGAGCCTTAAAAGGTAAAGCAACCCATTTTTTAAATTAAATGACGCACAGAAGAAATTAGATGCATGCTTATTAAAACAAACCCCAGCAACAACAACAAGTGGGGTACTCCGGGAGGCTGAGGCAGGACTGCAAATCTGAGTCCAGCCTGGGCAATTAAGTGAGACAACAGATAGACAGATAGCAAGGACTGGAGATGTAGCTCAGTGCCGAGGCTTTGAGTTCCATCCCCAGACCCACAGGGTGGGAAAAAGGAGAAAGAAAAAAGAAGGGGTGGCGGGGCAAGAGAAAACAGTATTTCAGTATTTGCCTGAATGTCTGCTGGCTCAAAAACTAGCATCTAAGAAGTCTTAATAAAAACTCTGAGGTCTTACAATGATCTGAGTCTGTAATATTATCTATGAAAATGTGAATTACCCTGTACATAGAGATTCTCTTTTATTAAAGCCTTAGGAGATGAATGCCTGATTTACATCCTTAAGAAAAACCAAAACAAGGGGTAGGATTGTACCATGGACAGAAGAGGAAGCCTTTCCACTTTATTAAATTTGTGAAAAAGATGAAAGTTTTCTATTTGCTGTTCATTTACTGTTTTAGGTGAGACAGCGGATTGAAACATAATGAATGATTAGTCAGCCAAAAGATTTTGAATTTCGTGTTGTGCTTATTTGTCTGTGTTTAATTGCAAAGGACTGGCCAGCATTCAAGCGATTTGCCAAGATTATTCTGGGATTTCAGTTCTAGAAGAGGGTGACCAAGCACTGATCAGAGTAGAATAAATGGCAGCTCCTGATTGTTTTAAAGGATTCTATAATTGGACTCTTCCCCACTCCACAAAAGAAAAGAAATAAAAAGAAAAAGCCATGATTTATTTAACGGGATGAGATGGAGGATGCCCCCATTTGCATCTAGGTTGTCACACAGGATAAAATCTACCATGTATTCAATTGAATTATTCAGTACAATTGATACTCATTTAACTTCTCTTTTCAGGACTTCTGTTTTTAAATGGTAAGAAAGACAGTGTTGCTCTTAATGAGTTGTGAATAAGAGAACAAAATGTGATTACCACTGGATTACGCATATCTTTTCTTATAAAATTCCCACAATAGGCTTTTATATTTGATAGTTGGTTTTATTTTTTTTATTGCATTTATCAGTTTTTTTTTTTTAATTTACAGACAAGAGTACATACAAAATAAATTTCTTTTACTGGATGTGATGTTACTGAGAAGGCAGCTCTGTGTAGGACTTTCGACAGCCAGAAAGTTTATAAATGAATAAAGACAGGGAAGAAGGAAATTCTGGAGATGAGAGAGGGGCATAAATGAGGCTAGTTTGAATCTTGACTCATTCATATCTGGGGATAGTTGACAATATAAGGCCAGTGTCAGTTTTGGCGGAGGTATTACAAGCAGCTAACTGTCCCCTCCTGACTTTCGCTGGATAACATAATGGAATGTTGTGGTTCCTGTGTGGTTTTAGGATCACTGGCTGTGGACTGAGAAGACTGGATGTGAATTCTAGCCTGATTCCACATCACCACCTTCCACACACACATATTTCTGCTGCTTGAAGGATCACAGATGAGTTACTTCATCTCTCCGGTCCTTGGTTGCTCATATGAAACATGGGTCCATTGCTATTTTTTAACCTTACAATTATGTTAAAGACATGACGAGATACTTGTATAAACACTTAAGTGACAGACCAACTGCAGACGTTGTCCTTTTTCAATGCAGCCCATTTTTAATAGTTCTGGCACCTACTTGTTTAGATGATACACTAATTTTAAATTTGAATCACTTAAATGTGCTTCCCTCAGAATTTCGGTATACTCCAGTGCCCTTGACATATATTTGACCAAACATAATTAAACTGGAAAAAAAAAAAATCCTGTGGGTAGAAGTATTTTATAGTGGACTTTGAGTTCAAATAGACCTGGTTCAAATTCTTCACCAGAATTGTGACTTTGGGTGTCTTAAGTCCGCTGTCTAACTTTCAGTGTTGTCTTCCATCTGCAAACTGATGTGATTGTGCCTACATTCCAGTAGTGTTAGGAGGATTGAATTATAAAAGCTCTGTGAAATACCTCAGAATGCCTAATTCATGGTAAATTCTCAGTACGTAGTAGTTATGTTTCTATATAATTTCCTTTCTGGTGATCAAACATCTCAAAATGTTTATGCTATCACTAAGATTATTTGTGAAAAAAAGTAGAAATTATTTATGTTTGAATAAGTCAGGTGTAATGATTAAACCTTAACTACTAGATATTTACTAAAATTTTACTTGCTGTTGTAGCCATATTTTCCTCCAGGAAATTATATCTAATTTTTAAATCCTTATTTTGGTAAATTCTTTAAGGTTTTAGGCATGAAAGTATCATCTCACACTTTTGTTGGAATTTGTTTGTGTCTGTGAAGTACTTTTAATTTGGTGTATTTACGAACAGGTGCCTCAGTTCTTTTAGACTATAGGAGCAAATCACGACTAGAATGAAAGATAGTAAATCATCAGGAAATTGAGATGAGAGAGGTTGAAAAGGTAAAGTTGTTATAAAATTTCAAGTCATCAGAACATTTCTGTACAGCTTAACTAGCTGTGACCTAGATTTTAGCTTTCTGGAGTGGAGGCAAAAAAGTTAGATTAGACAGATTAGAAATCACTAAAAGTGTATTTAATGTTGTGTTTTCAAAAATATGATTGCATTTTCTCAGTCATTATCTGTATGCAGATAGTGCTTCTAGATAAAATCAGTGTCGATAGCTCATCATCTCCTGAAACAACAACTAAAATGTTCAGAGAGGTAGCTTTTAGTGGGTTGTGATTTGTAGCATTCACAAAAAAGTATATCACTTTAGAAAGTTCAGACATTTTGAGCTAGAAAGATGAGACTTAGAGAATGTAAGGCAATAAAACTATCAATTTATATGCAGATGAACACAGACTACAAAGCTTGTACTTTTATCTACAACTGTATATTCAGTGCCTAAAACAGTTCCTGACCTCAAGCAGTTGATCAACAATTCTTTGGTTTTACGTAAAAGAGAGGAAAAAAAATCTAGAATGCAAATATTAGGTAAAATGGTGTTCTCCGGAGCAGTGATTTTAGGGCTCTAGATTTAAACATGTGAACAGATTTATAGTTTAGGAAAAATTTGCAGATGGTGAATTTGTAAGAAGCCATCGAGAAGATACGGTGGGCCGGCTCAGTGGCATACACCTCACTCTTGGAAGGTTAACTCTAGGCTACCTGGGTAAGACTGGGGAGCCTGTCTTTACAAAGTTAAAAGTGATACCTAACCTTCTAAAAAGTAGCTTTTAAAACACTTGCTACCATAATTCTCAAAATATTTCTTGATGCTTCTGTGAGAAGCAGTATATAATTGAACTACTGTACAGTATGTTGTGGTGACCTACCGTAGCATTTCTAAGAGAGAATTGACTTTAAGAAGGATAAGTGAGCCGGGGATTTAGCTCAGTGGTTCCGGTGGCTGCCTCACAAGCAGTCATCTGAGTTCGATCCCCGATACAAAAAAAAAAAAAAAGAAGGATAAGTGAAAACTACAAATACTGTGCATAAATATAATCACAGGATGTGAAAGGAGGTAAATACACCTATGCAGTATATTTATGTCTAAAGCTAGAGTTTCTTAGAAGGGGGAAAAAATACAGCCAAAGGTTTAAAATCCTCGCTTATGTTTTCTAGTCTGGTACATCTCTGAGAAGTACTCATAAAAGGGTGAGGAATTTCCATTCATATTTTTAACTTCCTAGGTAATTTACTGATGTTAATTTGCTATAGATCTGTTTAGTACCAGGGCTCGAACTCGAGTCCTTGCGCTTACAAATCAGGCAGTGGAACCACTGAGCTAAATCCCCAGCCCAATTTGCTGTAGATCTTTATGAATGTCATAACATTAACCAACAGTGTTGGGGACATATTTCCTTATATTAGCCAAAAGAAAAACTGAAAATTTTTCTTAGGTAGTTTACAGGTATGACTTTAATTTTTCTCTACCCTTAACCATGTAACTTATATTGCAGAAATTGGAATGGGATTAACAGGATTTGGAGTGTTTTTCCTGTTCTTTGGAATGATTCTCTTTTTTGACAAAGCACTACTGGCTATTGGAAATGTAAGTTTTTGAATATATAGTTTTACTAAATTCATGAAGTTTTTACTACAAATGAATTACTACCTTTTGTCAGATTTGGGAGAAATAATTCACTGTTACTCATGTATAATTACTATTATATGTTTCTATTCCATCAAGTAAAATCTGTTAACTTTCCATTCAAATAAGAGAAGCAGGGCCAGAGATTTAGCTCAGTAGTTCCACCGCCTGCCTCGCAAGCACAAGGGCCTGAGTTCAATCCCCGGTAACAAAAACAAGTAAGAGAAACACTCAATGAGTTTTTTTCTAATTCTATAATCACCCTGTTAAGTGTCTGTTATGTGATTTATAATACATTAAATGAAGGCTACCTCTAAATAGGAGTTCAAAATCTATGACTTAATAGTTCTTTGTTTTGGTAAATGTATTAAAATGTTAAAAGGAAGACTTCACCTTTGATTGAAATACATAAACAGATTTCAATAATCTGTTAAATCTTTTATAAAGCCATTCACTCTGTTATTAGCTGACTTGCTTAGAAGGAGTGAGTACTGTTTATTTGGAATGTGTGGTACACTATCCAGGTGTAGGAGTTATGCAAGAAATCCAGAAGTGTAACTTTTAAGAAGATAATAAAGTCACTGAATAGTGATTAAACATCTATTGAAGCACAGTTACCATTCAGTCAGATATTTAGTTGGAAATATGGAAAAACAAGGGATAGCAAAATTATTCAGTTATTCATGTTTTAATAAATGGCAACATAAACAGTTTAATCAGTGGGCTCGTATATCACTGAAATATTTTTCACTAAAGAAAGTTAATTGAGGAGAGAAATATTTGCAGGTAAACACAGGAAGAGGTAAGGTTTTAGTAAATCACCATTTCTTAACCACATCCATGAAAATATACAAAATATACAAGCACTTTTTAATATCCAGTTGTATTTTTGTTTCTGCTGCCACCAGATATTCTGGTATTAATAAACATAGAATCTTCTCCTGTCTTTGCAGTGTTGGTTCTGCTATCAGTTTACCTATATCCTTATTTCTCCCATCTGTAGATACTCCCATAGCCCATGGTAGATATTTCTGAGGCAGGAGAAGTACTTTTGGGTGACATATTTATGGGCAGCCACTCTGTAGGTGCCTCACCCGCTCATCCGCTGGTCTAAGCCATCCCCATCCAGCAAAAGCTGGGGAAACTACTGCAAATGTAGGCAGGTGCCCATTGGTAACACCCCATCTATATTTTGTTTTTCTCCATTTAATCAAGATAGAAGCCTTGAAGAAGTGGAACACAACTACAACTTTAACATGCTTAACGCACTCTTTGGTTCTACCTCTTGGTGTTGCACTGAAATTCTCTCTGGCCAGTTGCCCACATTAAAAGCCAAACAAATGTGCTTCTTTTTGTTATGTTTAGCTTTGACCTTTACAAATTTATGCAGTGTGTTTAACTACTTTTTCTCTGTTGCATTTTCTCTCTTAGGTTTTATTTGTGGCTGGCTTGGCTTTTGTAATTGGTTTAGAAAGAACATTCAGATTCTTCTTCCAAAAACATAAAATGAAAGCAACAGGATTTTTCCTGGGTGGTGTGTTTGTAGTCCTTATTGGTTGGCCTTTGATAGGCATGATCTTCGAAATTTATGGATTCTTTCTCTTGTTCAGGTAAGACAGTCATTTTATATTCTCTTGTAATAAACTAGCATATCAGTAATTGCTATAAAAACATTTAATTTTTGTTTCACTTGAATTTTTTATTACAGTTTTACATCAGTCCACTATAGAAACATTTATCAAATATAAATGCTTGTCTGAATAAGGGTAAACTATCTTGTATTTTCAGTGCAATAAAAACCATTTTATTGGCAGTCTTTGCTTGATATTTTCATGAATTGAACAGTGATAGATCCAGAATTTTAGTATGTAAAACCTAATACTTCATAATTCAAATGGCAGTCCATTTGATGGCAGTTTGTTTAGTATATCTACATAGACAATTCTGTACCAAATACACTGTGAGAGATTTGGGTCAAGTAATACTTTGAAATGCTAGTTAGCAGTAAATAAACAATATGCATGTGCAAAACTACCTGTAATTAATTTTTTCTCTTTGTGCAGCTGGATATAAGTAAAATGCTTTGAAGCTTATCAGAAACCCGATGTACTTTTAAAATATCTAAGGTTATGGTTGGACTAATAAAAATACAGGCATAAAAAGTAAGAAAAGTGGCCCATCTAGAAAGCATTGTGAGGTTGTATGTGGGTTGGCTGTGATTAAAATGAGGGTCAGGCAGGGCCAGGGATTTAGCTCAGTGGTGCCACCGCCTGCCTTGCAAGTGCAAGGACCCGAGTTCAATCCCCGGTACCAAAAAACAAAATGAGGGGCAGGTTAAAATTGTAAATGGGGCTGATTGCTGTTTAACTATGTACATATTTGTTGGGATAGCTGTCTCATATTTTGTATATTGGAATAAAGATTTCTATAAATTATCTTAACTAAAAGTAAATATTTTAAATTAAGTTCCACTTCTAAATCCTATGGCTTCTGTCTTGGAAATTTTACCAGTTACAGGAGGCTTAGGAAAGGGGAGGGAAGATGTTGTACTACATGGGTCTCATGGCTTCTAACCATCACTATAGGTTGTTTTCTTTCTTTGATGGCAGTAGGAATACTTCATTTTCATAACATGCTTCTCTTGATACTTTATTTTAAAGATACTTTTCATTAAAGAGTCTCTCGTGAGATATTTGGCTGGGAGCTAAGAGGCTAAGTGCTCAGGTCCTGGCTCTTCTGTGAACTTAACTGTGTGACCTTGGGCAAGTCACCTAACCTCTCTGTGCTTCAGTCTCCCTGTCTTGTATAATGGGAGTAATACCTACCTCACAGGGTTGTTGTGGAGATTAATTAAAATTGATGTCTGTAAAGCATTTAAGGTTCTTGAAGAAGGTACTGTATAAATACAAAATGATATCTATTAGAGTACCTAAAGTACTTAGAATACTTAAAGTACCTGTAAGTTTAGTTGGCCTTCGTTATTCAGGAAATCCATAGCCTTTGCCTTCTGCTGGGTATGTTACACACAACAGCCATAAAAAGTAATTAAGTGCCACAGCTGCTTTAGGGAATTTCTCATTTCTAATGTGGAGAAGAGACTGTAAAGATACCAGTAGGATACAGTTATAAGGGTACGTGTAAGGTGCTCCAATAACATAATTAAGGGAAGAATAAAATCAGACAGAGGTAAGAAAAATTAACTGATAAACGAGACCTTAAACAGTGGATAAGAAGAATCCATCCCATAGATGAAGACAGAAAGAACATTTGGCTGACAGAGTAGAAAGGATCTGGAACATACACAGCTTTATTAAACAGAATGACCAGTCCAGCAAGACAGCAACATGGGGTGACTGAGAGGGCATGGTCCGCAGTGAGGGTAAAAGGGAAGGCCGGACATTGTAGACTTTCTTTCAGTGACTTGTTACTTTGTTTTCTTAACAAATCTGAACAATGTTGAGGATGGGTAGGGAGCACAAAGATTTTTAAGTTAGAAGTGGTGTAGCCAGACTGGTGTTTTAAAAGGATTGTTCTAATATTGGGGTAAATTGTGTATTGAAAAAGGAACAACTAAAGGCAAGGAAGCCAGTTCAGAGGCGCTTGCTGTAGTGCAGAATACAGAATATTAAGGTTGGAAATCTTTGGCGGTTGAACTGAGGTAACTCATAATCTGAGCATATGACACAGCTACATCTCATTACCCTCTACTCACATTTTTCCAGTAATCAAAAATGTTTGCATTTGCAGTAATTTGTGATTCTAAGTTTGAAGTTCCTTTACTGTGCTGAGAGCTTTTTTTCTGTCTCTCAGGGGCTTCTTTCCTGTGGTTGTTGGCTTTATTAGAAGAGTGCCAGTTCTTGGATCCCTCTTAAATTTACCTGGAATCAGATCAGTAAGTAGTCATGTATTTAGCAATATATTTGTAAACCACTAAAATGAATACATTTTTGATGCTTTTTATTTTTAGAAATATGAGTTTACATGATTAAAGTATGAGTTTTTCATTATGATAGAAATGATTATATCACATGGATCATGGCTACCAAAAATACCAGAAAAAAATCATTGCTGAACCTATAAAACCTAAAATTTTGTTTCACATCACCATTTTTAGTATTGTTCTGTTTTCATTGTTATTTAGATTGATAGGATGTGCTGCTTTTCTCTTTGAGAGTTCAAGACATTTTTCACTTAATTCTTATGTAAACCCTAAATTTAGATACAGTCACAAAAAGGAAACCATTGTTACTTACAAATATCCTCTTAGATCATGTCACCAAAAAGTTTGGCTAGGACAGTTTAAGCAGTTTTACACTGGGAGGAAGACGATAAGATCTGCTCCAGTTCTGTCAATGGTTTGAACGATTTTGTTGGATCTGCTTCTCCAGGGCAGGCCTTGCTTTCCTTCCTGATAAAGGAGTTAAATCACATAGAAAGTAAAAGATAAAGAGAACATTTTTTAGAAGTTGACAGATGAAGTTGCATTCAGCTCACGTTTGATACATGCTACTAGTTTGAATGAAAATTGTCCCAGCTTATGGTGGAGGCTTAGAAGGCCTTTCAGGATCCAACTTCTTTTTTGCCTCCTCAGAAAAAGCTCTCCGGATATGATAGGGATCATTGATTGGTTCAGGATGAACTTCTACAGCACTCTTGTGCACACCTCTTTCATAGCTTTTACCACTGCTTTAAATTGTCAAAAGTGGGGCGGGGTACATGAATCTGTAGTCCTCAAAGGCAGTCATGGATTATATTTGAGTCATTCTTCCTATTCCATATACCTAGTTTAACACTGGCATGAAATGAAAATTCAGAACATTTTTAAGGGTTGAGGACATAGTTCAGTGTTAGAGCATTTGCCTAGCATGCATGGAGCTCTGGGTTCAATCCCCACCACCACTACCACCACAAAAAAGCTGAATTAAGTGAAGGGTAACCTTTGTTTACTGCACAGAACTTATCTCACAAGTTCAGGCCTGCCTCCTTAAATTTTAACACAAATTGAGATCCTTAAATTCTGAAAGAATCTGCGAAATTTGTAATTTAGCAGAGC
Organism: Fukomys damarensis; assembly: GCF_012274545.1. Taxonomy (NCBI): domain Eukaryota; kingdom Metazoa; phylum Chordata; class Mammalia; order Rodentia; family Bathyergidae; genus Fukomys; species Fukomys damarensis. The sequence continues at coordinate 17,689,916 of NW_022900931.1, forward strand.
TGCAGAGAATCTTTTTGGCTCTATCTCCAACCCAGATCAGAAGTAGCACTGGAGCATACACCTTTTTGGATCAGTTTCATTGTTTCACATCTACCCTGGACAATCAGTATAAACAGACTTTAGAGACATGTTGGGCCGGGGATGTAGCTCAGTGGCGCCACGCCTTTCTGGCAAGAGCAACGCCTGCCTGGCAAGTGCAGGGTCTTGAGTTCGATGCCTAGTGGCGAGAGGGTTGTTAAAAAAAAACTCATATTCTAGTTAGATACAAGGAGTCTCTACTTTCTGAAGTTATTTACAGATTTTTATAGATGTTTCCAGAGGGAAGATTCATCGCAGTTGAATTCTGAGAGGTTAAAAGGATGGCTTTACCCACAGGAAAATAAGTACCACTTTCCACCTAATCCCATTTCTATCCACAGGTTAATTTTAGTGTCAGAACCGTAGAGCAAAGACATCCAAAATAAGTGATGTTAACTTTGGAGAGAAAATAGTATACGTTTTCTTCCCTGAAATTTACCTTGAAATTCTAATGAGTCCATCAGTACTTTGGGGCAACTTTGAGTGTATCGTTGACTTATTTGTGATAATATGAAATGTTGATTCCTAGACTTTTAGGAGCATATTCTGATTTCATTTGCTCTCTATCTTCAATCTCCTACAGTAGTAATGTTTATATTTAGAATAAGTTTTGTATTTATTGACACTTCTAGTTAAAGATTTATAATTACTGTTTTATGTCCTAAATTTAAGAATTCTGCCGTATTTGCATAGATGGACACGAAATGCAGTACGTGGTTCCTGTCTGTGCCTTCATTGCAGTGGTTAAGAATGTGAAGTGAAATAAAAGGAATGGTTAGATGACTGATAGAAATTGATGGTTTTATAGCCATTTTGGTGTTATATAACTTTTAATATCTGCACTAATGCTATTCTTTGTTTTAATCTTTATATCACCATCTGGAATGCTGAAGAAAGCCAAACTGCTTTTTATTTGGGGTGGAGTAACCAGAATAAATAACCATTTACATTAATGTGTGTTAAAATTTATATTTAGCAATTATAAATTTATGTTTGCATCATTAAATGTTTTAATGCCATTGTCACTTTCAGTCTGAAGTCCAGAATACACATTTAAAGTATTTTTAGTTGATAGCTGTTGTTAATAATTGAACTTAATGGAGTTAAATCTGTTTGTTCAAAGACTACATAGGCCCAGAAGAGATCCACAGTAATGGTCAGTGGAAATACCTTATTGGGTTCATTAATGCATGAATGGCTGGCATTTCAAGTTTTTATTTTTTGTTAAGCTAGCAGTGTTAACTTCATTTTATATAGTTTGTTTTTTTTCATTGTGTTGCATATTTCATGTTGCACCCTTAAATTCATATGTATAACATGTCATGCAAATACAACTTTCAGAAAAAAAAAATTATATACATTTATGTGTCAGAAAGATGGTGGTGAGTAATACCGGATTAATCATTGTCAGTCATACCTTAAATTTCCACAAAACTTCTTGTGAAGCTGATTTTTAAATCAACATTTGAAGTGTTGATGTGATGTTTTATAACACTGTAGGCTTTCTTTAATTTTCTGTTTTTCTTCTCCTTACAGTTTGTAGATAAAGTTGGAGAAAGCAACAACATGGTATAACAACAAGTGAATTTGAAGACTCATTTAAAATATTGTATTATTTATAAAATCCTTTGAAGAATATTCAGCACAAACTTAAATTACATGAAATAGCTTGCAATGTTCTTTACAGAAGTTAAATGTGTAGCCTACAAAGTACCAACAGCAGTTAGCAAAGAAGCATTGAAAACAGGCTTCTGATCAAGTGGTCTGAGGAGTCAGCAAGCAAACTGAGGGAGATGAGATCCATGTTACAATGCGGATTGAAACTCTAGAAGGCTGTTTTTCTTGTCTTTCCGCAATGTGTGAAACACAGCCATCCTTAGAAAACTCTGGTGCCTGTTACTTCTTTTTATTTTTAAGGTTCAGGAGCGTCCCTAAGCATTGGCTTTTAGAAATATCCACTGTGATGGCAAAAACATTTCCAGTTGCACTGTGTCTCTGAAAGTGGTGCCTGAACTGGAAGGGGACTCTGTCATTTTGATGTATTCAATGCAAGGGAAGCCCATTTTCATGTTATAAATCACTTCTTTGTGTAAACATGATTGAAATAAAACTTTTACGGTTCTTCTGAAATTTAATATTTTAAAGCCAAGTGGAAATCTGAACTAGACATGCTAAGTCATCCTTTACTGGCTTTTCGTTTCTAAATTCCTGCTGATGAAGTAGTTTTGGTCATTGACATACTCTAAAAACGCTCACACTTCTTGGAAGTCCAGCCTACATACCGTTCGTGTCTTTCGTTACGTGTAAGCATTTAACAGAAAGCATTCTTGCCCAAGAAGTCATCTGTTACATAGCCTATTTCTTTGAATAGTCTTTAAGATACTAAATGATGCATACCACATGGGTTTTTTCCATCATGATGTTGTTTTTCTTTTTTCTTTTTTTTTTTTTTCAATTTTAAATTCAGCAGTGTTTTATTCTTTATAAATTAAACTAACAGTAGGTAATACTTAAGACATGTACCATGTTAAAAGTTCAACCTGTACCTGTTAAGGGCTGTTCACTTAATCAGCTGTATTTTGAACTTTTTCATAACCCACAAAAATCAGAATGTGTGATACATGCCTCCCATGATCGCTCTTGTCCTTGGGTTAGTGGAGAAAATATCTGCTAACATTATCTTACCATAATTAAACTGCCTATGATTTCTTAAGAACATGTTTTCTTTTGCTTCCTTCTGTTGCTGGTCGATAGTAAGAAACAACAGCTAAGGTCACAGCTTTTGTTGTAGATATAGGAACACATTTCGGTATCCACAGTACTATTTTATGACTAACGATGGCACTGTTTATTTTTTTTTTAACAGTTGCAAAGCTTCTTAACACATAAAAGCATAATTAAAATTTGTGATATTTATTTATAAACATGTCTACAAGATATCTAAGAGCTTTTTTGTTTGTTTTAATTATATCAGAATGCACAAAAACCTCCCAATCTTGTCTACAGAAGAAAGACTCGGTGTATAGCGTAATGGTTCAGTCTTGTGGATTACTGTTGTATTTGGTACTTGCATTTGACGTTATGGTGTAATCTGTGAAAATGCGACAAACGGAGACTCCTACCTCAATAGTTCATGGAATAAGATACCTAATATTGTGTCTGATGTTCTTCGAAAAAAGTAATATCCTCACTTGGAGAGTGTCAAATATATATACTTTGGGAACTGACTTACACAGGATGGCCTGTAGGACCCTTCCACATACTTTTGACTGAGCCATATTAGTTACTTGGCTAGCTAGGTATTTCTCCTTTTTAGAGCAACAACAGCATCTGCTTGTGAAGGAACATCTGTATCATTTAACTTCTTTGTAAACATGAATTTCTATCGAAATGTTCTTTGTACCCCGAACAAAGATCCGTTTTTCAACAATCTTATTTCAGAAAACGCTATTGGACTTGAAAAGATTTGTAATCTCTGAGTCCTTGGGGTAAAGGGGCTGGAGCAGTTTTTAGTTTTTAATGAATGTGCAGTTAATATCAGATGTGAGTGTGGGACTACTTGGCAGCGTATATGTCTTATCCCGAACCTTGACAAGGCTCTATTTTTACACATACTAGCCTTTCGACAGAAGCCCTGTCTTATTTCTTCCCTTCCAAAATCAGCTTTCTGTCTTTGTAACAAAAATGTACTTTGATTTTTTTTTTCTATAGAGATGGAGGAAAAGGTCTAATACTACATAGCCTTAAGTGTTTCTGTCAATGTTCAAATGTATTTTCTGTAACAGAAACATTTGGAATGTCTTTCTTTTCCCCTTACAAGTTGTAATTCATGGTATACTGCTGCTTTAAAAAGTCTCAGTCAGATTATATAATCTTAACGATTGAGTATTGTAAATGCACTTGTCTTACTTCTCAATAAAAGGGTACTTTTCTATTAATTGGTGGTCAAGTATATCTTTATTTTGAAATCCTAAAGTTTAATTTAGCACTGCAAAAAACTCGCCTCACTTCTTGAAAACTAGCTCCTTATGCAATTTTCTTCATGTCTACCAAATGGTTTTAACATCTTTTATTTCCAATTTCTTAATGTAATCATCTATACAAATAGACTTCAAATAAGTAAAAGCACCCCTAAGTTTGAAAATTATTTAAAAATAAGAGACTGCCGCTTGCCTTAGGCAACATGTTATTTAAGAAAATCAAATTTGGCTTCAATAGCTCATGCCTACAATCCCGGGCTGAGACAGGAGGATCACAAGTTTAAGCCTTGGCTGGGCAACTTAAGAGATTTAGTGAGGCCCTGCTTCAAACAGAGGAGAATAGGGGGAGACTGTACTTCATTCAAAGGTCTGGGTTCAATCCCCAAGACTACAAAAAAGAAAAGGAGCCTAAGGTCTGCATAGCATTTGGTTCTTCACACTTCCTGACTAGCTCCTGAGAACTGGACTTCCTGTACTAAATTAGACCCAGGAGAATAAACTGGCACCTTTCTATGGAGAATTTGTAACTTTAGCTTGACTTGTGAAAGCTTAGCCTCATTTCTAAATAATTCATCCTGAGTTGTACAGCAAATAAAGTGGTAGCAGAATTCACGGTCCATTTGTCCTAACCTTTATTTTCTCCTCACCTGGACATTAGGATACTTTAGCCCTCAGCTCTGATTGATTTCAGCTATCAGCGGGTGTCTGGAGAAAAATGTGACATCACTTAACTCCGGGAGGTTTTTCTTAACATACAGTTTTTTTTGCAGTTCCATAATATGTATTGCTCTTACCAACAGCATAGCAGGTTTTTCTTCCCCTTTTCCTTTTGGAAAAGACTTCTTTCACTGTAAGCCCAGACAGGTAGAACTTCCTCTCCTATTCATATATCTTGAAACCTGCACTGTAGAATTTCAGTTCCTGCAGGCAGCCGAGGCAGTTTACTCAAAGCTGCTGTGATTGCTATGACAAAATTTAAAGAGCAGTCAATTTAGACATTAGTGGGAAAATTGTTTAATTTTTTGTGAAAAAGGAAAAGGAAGCAATATATCATTACATGAGTGTTTGCAACCTAAATAGAATAACTTCACATCTGCAGTGTTTTGATAAATTTTGTTAAGGTCTGAAATACTGCTCAAATCTATCACCGGATGTACCAAATAAGTACAGTATTTGTTAAATGCAGGAATTAAATTGCAAGTCGATTGTCACATGAACTGAAAGGCCTGGATCTGTTACTAAATAAATATCTAGCTTATCTCTGTGCTGTTGTGTGGAGGTCTGGGACTGAATAATGTCCCAGCCTCTGTCTTCTTTCTGCCGTACCCGTGTGAGAGGTTGGACACAGAGCAGCATGCCTGAAATTTATTGACTGACCTGCTTCTTTATGACCGCACCTTTATTCAGCTGTCAAGGCCTAAGGCAAATACCACTTCTATCACCTCTTTTCTGACCCGCTGGGTCTAGACTCAGTCTTTTCACAGAACTAGCTACTTGCTTTGCTTTGGGTAACAGAGAAGATTCTTGAGGTTTCAGATGCCTCCTTCCGTTTGAAAGCCAATTCCTGGCATTTAGTAAGTGGCCAATATATGTTGGTTGAATAAATGAAAGCTAATTGCTCCCTTTTCTGCATTACTGTCATGGCTCACAGAGCAGATGTCTGTCAGCCCTGAAGGTGACTGATGCAGCCTCTGCGCAAGTCGCTTCCATTCTACTCCACGTTCCTCGTGAGCTGAGAAACTGCAGCTCCTCAGTGGACAGGAGGAGTCATGAAGGAAAGACAGCTGCCTGCTTGGCTGCCTTTTTGCAATAGAAAAGGAAGCTACTGAGAAAAAAAGAAAAAAAAAGTTTTGCCAGGGATTTAGCTTAGTGGTGCTGCCACCGACCCGAGTTCAATCTCTGGTACCAAAAAGAAAAAAAGTTCTGATCTGACTCACTGTGAGTTTTCCATTCTTTCTCATAGGAAATCTTTAAAAAGCTTTTGTTGTTTTCTCTAGATGGTAGTTCTGTCATTGGAGTTGCTATTGTAGAGTAAAACAAGCCCCGAGAGAATGTGACAAAGTGACCTTGTGCCTCAAATGAAGACAGGCAGAAAGCGGGCTGCCCCAGGAAGGGTCTGAACAGCGCCCTGTCTCAGAGGTGCACCGGCGTTGATGGAAATGAACAGTCATCCCTGAAGACAAGCACTGGGGTGTGGTCCTTTGAGGCAGCTGTAAGCACTGGCCTTGGCCCCAGCACTTAGTGCTATGTCAGTTCAAGTTCTCTGAACTTGCTCATAAGTAAAACTCAGGATCTACTTTGCTACTATAAAATTGAATTTTAAAATGAATGTAAAAGGGCTTAAAGTGTTTAAAAATGGGGTATTATTTTCCTGGAAGTATTTCTGGTCCAAAGACCTACATAAGAAATAGGACTACTACATATCTCACCTTTAATTCAATGATCTAATTCGATGACCTGGCTGCAAATAATGTACAACCTGATTTACATTACAAAAATCATAGATTCCTTCTGCGTGTTTCTGAGGCTCCCCATTTCCAAAAAGCTGTTGGGATGGTATTTTGACGCTTGCATCTTTATCCAGAACATTTTAGCTGTATCTTGGCTATTTTTACTTGATACACACTAGTCTGCTAGTAACAGCCCTGTACTCTTAGTTATCCTGTAGTAAAGGTTGCTGTACATTCATTCATGCATGTTATGTTCTTTAGAAATGGGTGTTTAAGGGCTGGGGATTTAGCTCAGTGGCATTTCACCTGCCTCACAAGTGCAAGGTCATGAGTTCAATCCCCAGTACAAAAAAAAAAAGAAAGAAAGAAAGAAAGGAAATAGATGTTTAAATATTCTAATTGAGATAATTGTGGAAAATAGCCTACTTCACTTTACCCCCAAACTTCCTACATAGTACTTTTTAATTCTCCAGAATTCTCTTTCTATGTAGTTCTGAAGAAAGGATCTGGAAGGATTTATAAACGGGAGGATTATATTATCACTGGAAATGGTTTATTGGGAATCTAAACTTTAAATAAAAGGAAGACTGGGTAAAGACCTTGACTGATGAGTGGGAAGTTTTATTTCGGAGAACAAGGCTTCTTAATGGCCCAAAGCCACTCCTAAGATTGACTGCCTTTTGGAAAATGACTTCTACCTTTTGGGAAGATGACTGGCCTAGGGAGCAGATGGCCTGGCAGAGAATAAAGCCAGTGTAGGAGATTAAGTTCATGTCTTCATTCGTACTATACCAACCCAAACCTCTCCTCTGTTACCAAAAAAAAAAAAAAAAGTAATTTGGTCATTGGGGAACCACAATAACCACTTGTGCAAGTAACCTCTTCCAAGAGAGCAGTTGCTTCCATGTGTGCACAATAACGACTGGCCTGGAGAAAATGCATTTAAAGGGTGATAGATAATAATGGGAGAATTAACAATGTGAAATAGGAAGAAAAGGGCTAAAGGTGTAGGGAAAGTGGGAAGGGTAGGGGAAGGGGAATAAAGGATAAGAAAAAAATGTGAGAAAATGAAAAAAATGGAATTAAAGTGTTCGTAAATGGGGAGGGGAGGAGGGGGTGAAGGGAGGACAGGGACAAGGGGAAAAAATGAGAACCAAGACCTGTCATGTAAAGGTACAAGATCCCAATGATGAATGTAACTGTACTGTCTACCTAAAATGTACCAACAAACTCAATGAAAAAAATAAATAAATGGGGCCTGGGCACCTTACAAGTCCACTGTGAGAATCTGGATAGCACCGGTGAGGAAGGTGAACAGTGTGCCTTGAGTGTGGCTTCTTTCAAAGATTTAGCAGACTATTTGTTCAGCATCCACTGCCTGGTCATATTGTGAGCAGAATAAAATTGAGTAGTTTACTTATCATCTTGCTTTCGTGCCAAATAATGTAGTCCATTTCTTGGTTTAGCTCTCTCAACATCATAGGAAGTGTCATGATTTAACGAAAACATATTGGGGGCCAATTCCCTCTGGAAAGCCTTTAAGAAGAAACATTCTGGCGTGTCACGCTAGACAAGACTACAATATTGATAACACGTCAAACCATCCTCTTCATCTCCGCATAGGAAACTGAAAATGGCAACTTTGACGTAAAACATCCCATTTGTGAATTCGCTAGCTAAACTATTAGCAACAAAGCACATTCGATTTTCCTAAAATTGAAAGTTCAAAACATGTTTGATTGGTGATTCATTTCTCTTGTCCTTCCTGAAACCTTTATGTACCCTTGGTATAAAGAGAGGAGAAAGGTTATTTTACTTGTTTGTTAGCCAACCTACTAATATGACTTCATTTAAAATAAACACAGCATATTAGATATAATTTCTTGCTCTTTTTTGGAGGTAGTATTTTTTAGGTAGTTCCTACAATCCTTTGAAATTAAAATCTTGAAATCTAATATTTAAAGTGGAGTGACAATTTTATCCACTTTCAATGGTTAACTTATGCTTAGCCGCCCCCCATTATTCACCAGCCAACCCTCAGGTTTTATGTCAAGTCTAAATATCAAGCACCCAAATTCCAATCTGGGGCCGGGGGTTTGGCTCAGTGGTTCTGCTGTCTGCCTTGAAAGCACAATGGCCTGAGTTCGATCCCTGGTACCAAAAACAAAACAAAACAACACCAAATTCCAATCTGTCTTTTCCAACTATGTGCATGCACATAACATCAGCCCTTCAAACATCAATCCCAAATGAAACAGCTCTTCTGCCCCCAAACCCACTAATATTTCTGGCCTTTGCCATTCTCCCAGCTACACAGACTCTGAGGTTTCTTTTCCTTCATTTCCTATGCCCTAAGCTTTAATACTTAAAGTGTCCATGGGTCAGTAGCATCCACCAGTGTCACCTGGCAGGGTTTCAGAAGTGCACAATTGCAGGCCCTGACCCAGGTATATTGAATCCCAAACTGCATTTCAAAAAGATTCCCGGTTGATTCTCACAAAATCAGTGCCTGGGAAGCACTGCCCTGACTTAGAAGGATCAGGTGTGCTCTAAATTCTGTATCCTCTGAAATTCTGTAGGATGAAGTGCGAATCCCCAGTGATTGTATTTAAAGGTGGAACCTTTAGAAGGTGAGTGGATCAGAAGGGCCAAGCCCTTGTGAGTAGGATTAATGACCTCATAAAAGAACCCCAGGGAGCTCATTTGCTTTTAACACTGGAAAAGTCAGCCAAAGAGAGCCCTCCTGAGAACCTAACCCAGGTGAATACTGAACTCTTCTAGGCCTGCAGAACTGAGTTGTGAATTTTTGCTCTTCAAAAGCTTCTGGGTCGTCTTAGCTCTCTGTTACTCTAACAGAGACCTAAGACCTAATAAACCTAAAAGGTGCATTTGGGCTGACGGTTTTGAAGATTCCCAGTTCATGGTCCAGTGGACTCACTGCTTTTAAGCCTGCAGAAGCACTTCCTGCTGGTAACTCATGCCAGGGAAGCAAAAGAGGTGACAAGAAACTGGGGTCCCACTCCACTTCAAGAGCCTGGTCCCAATAACCTGAAGGTTGCCCAGTGGCCCCAACTCCCAAAGAACCTACCACCTCCCAGTAACACCTTTCTGGGGAGTAAGCCATCAACCCATCGGCCTTGGGAAGACATTTAGAATCCAAACTATTGTGCCTGTTTATTGTTTTGTCAGAGTAGCCAGGATGGACTGAGATGAGGGTCATCTCATGTCCCGTATTTCATATGGTGGACACTCATCCTTGTTCAGGGTCTGCCTGTGGATATACCTGTTTCACCTAAATACTGAAATCCTTTAGATCGTATCCCTCTGGCCTAAAACCTTTCCTTCTCTGGTCTCTTCTGTATCATCAGTTTCTTCTCTACTGATCATCCCCGTTGGCATTCATATCTTACAAATGATTTCTTAGTTGTCAACAGAAACCCACCAACCCGACTGACCTAAGCAAAAGAAAACTTTTATTAAAAGGACACAGGAGCCACGAGCACTGCCCATGCAGAGCTCACTGCTCGGATCTGCCAGTAGTGTTACTTTAGAAACTGAACCTGACTGTGAGCACTGCTGCCCTAGGACGCTGCTTTCCCCCACTCCAGCCTCCATCTCAGCACGTACCTCTGCCCAGGAAGGTCTGGGCCCTGTGCCCACACTCTGCCTGCAGGGAGGGCAGAAATTCCAGGGAGACTGCTCTCCACAACATTCGTCATTTAGAATTGAGGGCATTTTAGGCATGCCCTAAAAATGAAGGGATTCAAATGTTACTGGAAGGCCAAAAGAATAAGAAATCCCCAGTGAGTTCAAGTATCTCACAAAAAAAGATTCCTCCCAACCACCCAGGAAGCTGAGGCAGGAGGATTACAAGTTCGAGGCCAGCCTGCTCAATTCAGTCAAAATAAAAGGGCTGGGGACATGGTTCAGTGTTAGAACCCTTGCCCCACATGTGTAAGGCCCTGGGCTCCATCCCTAGTGCTGAAAAAAAAGATGTTCATTTCCTCCTTCCGTCCTTTGGTGTTTTGTTTTGTTTATTTATTTATTTATTTTTTTGTACCTGGGATTGAACTTGGGCCCTTGTGCTTGTAAGGCAGGCAACAGAACCACTGAGCCAAATACTTGGGCTTTTTTTGGCATTTCTAAAGGTTATCTGCTTTTGGCTTTATTTTCCCCCATCTTATTCACAATTAATCTGTGTCCATCTTCAAAAGCCATCATAATTTCCAATCCACTGCATGCTTCTGGACCTCATCTTGCTTGACCTCTCAATACTAGATACCCTCTCTTGGCTTCCATGACAACAGGATCCCCAACAATTTCTTTTTTTTTTCTAATTGTTTTATTTGAACCTCCTTTTCTGATTCCGCTTCATTTGCTCCTTTTCTCTGCGTTTGTTTCCATATTTCTGTCCCTGCCTCTTTTCTTTAGCCCCCATTCATCTTTTTTTTTTCTGCCTTAAGATTATTAGAATTCTTAAAATTCTTAAAGTTGATCATTCCTAATATTATGGACAGCTAAGTTAGGTAGAAATATCATGGGCTTTTAGACAGGGCTACCTCCTTAAGGGAGTCAGTGCAGAGGATGGAAACATTACAATTATGGCTGGAGGTGCATCTGTTGAAGGCCAGGCCTCAAGAAGGCCAGGCCTAGAAGCATTCCCATGGGATAAGCAATATATTATAATTGGCATTACCTGGTCCAATAAAGTCTACATAGACATCAGTCACCCAGTGACTAGGACCTCCTCATTCATCTCTTCCTAAAAACGTATTTGTTGTTTCCATGTACACTTGTTACATGACCTGCTTCCCCATTGGATCAATATTACCTGAGGCTATAGTTGCAATCCTATTGGTTGATCATAGTTTTGACCCATGTTGTACCCACCTCGTGATTGTACCCAACTTGTGAGTTTGCTCCATAAAACTTTCTTTGAAGAGTGAGCTCATTGACACCTCAATTTCAGCTCCCTTCCTGTCTCTCAGGAACTATCTCTCCCATCTCTGAATAAAACTTTCCTACTCTTAACCTCCTTTGTTCCTTAGAATTCATTCTTCAATTTTGAAGAACACAAACATGGCATATCTGACATCTATCAGATTGGTAGTTACATTTATTTCCTCTATCTCATTACCTTTAAAAAAAAAAAACAGTGTACAAGCTGATGATCTCTTTGCTAAGCTCTCTAAAATTTTACATTTCCAGTCACCTATTTTGAACCTGCATATCTAATATATGTTTTAGTGCTAGTATACCTATAAGGGAGCTCTTCCATTTCTCTCCCTTCATTGGTTCTTTAAGAAGTTTCTACAAACTGGGTGTGGTGGCACACACCTGTAATCCCAGCACTCAGGAGGCTGAGGCAGGAGGATTGCTGTGAGTTCAAGACTAGCCTGGGCTACATAGTGAGTTCCAGGTCAGTCTCAATACATAGTGAGACCCTGTCTCAAAACACCAGAAGAAGAAGGCGGAGGAGGAGGAGGAGGAGGAGGCGGAGGAGGAGGAGGAAAGAAGAAGTTTCTACAGCTTTGGTAAATTGTTTCATCACCATTTACCCAATCCTGAAGCCAAAAATCTAAGCAGTATCCTTGATTTATTTTTTTTTATACTCTCATACCCCATTCATCCACAACCCCTCACCAACTCCATTTCAAAGCGCTGTCCTTCCTATTCCTTAAACAAGTCGATCTCTTTACTTTCCCAGGATTTTGCTTTTCGGATGTCCTACCTAGAAGACCTGGAATACTAATCCATACCTGTTTATCCTATGTCTGATTCTGCCTTCTCCTTCAAGAACCCCCTTGGCTTTTACTTGCCTTACAGTAGCCTACCACTTACCCTATCACATCACTTTGATTACTTTTACTTGATAATTTAAAACATTCTATAATTTACCTTATTCATCTACTAGTTTCAACTCTTTTCAAATAAAATTTTGTTTTCGTTGGCACGTGCTTGCAGTACAGGATTACGTTCCGGGGGAAGGGTCGGTATATACTCGTAACACATCTTAATTCTTTTTGTCATCCCTCTCTCCTCTCCTCCCTCTCTCCCTTCCTCCCTCAGGTGCTGCTTCCCTGAGCAGAAGGTGAGCCTGGTCAAAGAGGAAACCGCGTCTTTTTAACGTATGGCAGTGTCTACTGGATCAAAAGGATTGTCTGACATGTGGCAGACATTCAATAGATATTTGTTAAATAAGTAAATGGATGGATAATTAAGTGTATGACTGATGTCCAGTTTCATTGAGCTTCCCTAAGGGTTTCATGTGACCCGTCTTCAGCCATCAGTGACAGTCTGATAGCAACTTATCTCAATTTATTCATCGACTTATGAGTCCGCTGTGGACCGTTGATTATTCTCTTTGATGTAACGCCTTGGGCAGCTAAGAGGAAAGGCAAAGGCAGCGATGCTGATACACTCAGGATGTCTCCTGGCTGATGTGATCAACAGCTAGACAAAGCTGTCCGTCCATCCATCATTCCTCCACTTCCGGCGGTGGAGTCTCTCGGAGGGAATCATCAGATCCCCTACTTCTCCATGACTTAGACGTCGTCCCTGTGGGACTCCCCCCATTTACGCAGATGGGGAGGTGTCCCTGACATGAAGACTTAAAAAGCCCCAGATCCAGAACAAGATGGGAAAACTCACCGGAAAGAGTTAATGCAATCACGGGGCTCTGGAAAGGAGCAGAATATGAAAGTAAGTAGAGGTGTATTCACTTTATTCCCTTGAAACTTTTTAGTTATTTTAGAAAAAGCTTCGCAGCTTTCTGTTTTGTGCTTAGTGGGTAGTTTAGGGGCCAACGGGTACTCGAACCAAGTTTCTTTCCAATCAGAGCATCGCTTGATTTAATTGAGAAAACAATTTCATTTATTCGCCTAACTTTTTGGTGGACTTGATGCCAATGATGTATTTCGAAGTAATATTTAGAGTTGGTCTCTGCTAACCATCAAGGGGCGGGAGGACCCTTCCCTGTCCCGAGCATTGGAGCAGCGACACCCGCGAGGGGCTTGCCCTTGTCCCGCATCAGGGAAGGAAGCAGAGGATCGGCCGGCACCCAGATGACCCTCTGGTTCCCGCTTCCCGTAGGGGCCCAGAGGTCTGGCAGCAACGGCCTTGGCTCTTCTCCTGGCGTCGGCAGTGCTTGGAGACCCCCGCCGCGCTCCGCAGGTAGGCAGAGGCCCCGGGAACCTCAGCCTTGCCGGCTCCTCTCTCTCATGTCTTCTTCCTCTTTCTCCCTTTCTGTCCCCCACCCGCTTCTGTCTGGTGGAGGACCGGGCTGCAGGGTTTTATTAACAGCGCTTCCTTGCTCCCCGCCCTCAGAGACCTGTGGCGAGAAGGAACTGGACCCCGCAGGCTATGCTGTACCTGAAGGGCGCACGTGAGTCCTAGGGCTTTGCTTTTCCTACAGCTCCCGGGTGCGCGCGCCCGGAACAGCCACGCGGAGGGACGGCTGCGCCCCTTCAACAGCGGGGACCGCCCGGG
>NW_022900931.1:17704267-17721139 GCF_012274545.1 Fukomys damarensis
GAGCTGCGGCGGCCGGAGGAGTCGGGGAAAGAGTTTTGCAGGGACGGCGAGGCCTGGGCTTCGCTGGCTCACAGGGGTTGGTGGAGCCCGCCTGTAATCCTCGCACTTTGGGGAGGCTGAGGCAAGAGGGCTGCATGTTCGAGCCCAGCCTAGGTAATTTAGTGAGTTAGCAAAACCCGGTCTCAAAGTTTTCCAAAGGGGGAAGCGGGCAAGGGATGTAGCTCAGTGTGAAGAGCCTGGGATCAACCCCGGTACTGGAAAACAAAACCAAAAAAGTCTGCAACTCTCTCTAGAAACGCACCCGCTCATTTGTGGAAGTATGTTTACAAAGTTTATGCTCACGCAATATTATTATTGTTAAAACAATTATTTTTCCCAGGATTTTCAAATGTAAGCCTCTAATGACTACTAGAAAGAGCTTTCAAAATACTCAAATCAAAAGTTCAGTGAAGGGTAGGATTATGGGGTCAGGGACTGCTACTTTTCATGATAAATCTTTCCACGGTAATGAATTAAAAAGTAACAAATTGACTTGTATAAAACTGTAGATTGAAGTGCTGAGAGTAGAAAATATACTTATTTTTGAAAAATATCAAACATTGTTGTGCATATAGTAGGCACTTAAATTTTTGTTTTGCTTCTTGAAGCTTGCATTGCCATTAAGTTTATTTTGTGACAGTAAAATTTGTTTTCCAATTTCAATTGCCTCTAAATTAAAAATCCAGGCTTGTGCTGAATCAGGGCACTGTGTGTTCTGTCAACTTACACCTGAAATCACTTTGAATATTTAGCAGATGCTTCTTGAATCAAATACCTCGTATGTGACCAGTAATGTAGATTATTATCTTAAATTCCTTTAGAAAGAAAAAGAGGAGGTAGAACAGGCTCCCAGCAGTATGGCATCTCAACCCTCCTGCCCCGACAGAAAGATTAAACTGTGAAAAGAGAAATTTCCTACAGGCTCTTTCTTTTATGGAGTTCTCTTTAGTACAGTATACATTTAAAATTCTCTTCCACACCCTGCATCTAAACACAACGTAACCATCTGTAAGTCATTTTCAAGGGAAAAAGCAAAACAAAACAGTGTTCTGTGCATCCTTTGCTTAGGGATCAAAAATCTATTTCATACAGGTCGTTCTGCTTTTGTACCCGTCTAGAATAGGATGTGATTTATATGAACATTGCTAATAGAATCTGTTTACAATTTTGTTTCCCCAGAAAGACGAAGCCCAAATCCCCAATTACTACCTCTTCCAGAGGCTGCAGCCCTATTGCTGGCTTTGTTGCAGAAGCCACACAAAGGTATAAATACAGTGACCTCTTTTTACTTCAGAACAGTGCAGCTTTGCTTAATTTTAGAATTCTGCCTCCTACCTCCCCCAAATTCATAGGGATTTTTTTTTTGTATAACAAGTGTAACCTGTTGTACTTATAAGTGGATAGTATATTCTATAACCAGTATATTTCTCATTAAAATGAGTCCCAATAATATAAAAGTGTTCCCATGATGAGACTGGGGAATTTTGTATGAATTGCACGGTCTGTGCCCTATTGTAACATCTCTCTTCGAACCTCTAAAACTGAAAAAGCCTGAAGTCCAGTGTCATTATTTTAGTTGAAAACGGTGAGGCCAAAATGATTAAATAAGCACAAATCCAGTTTCATACCGGTAAAAGTTAAAGCAGGTGGAATTGCTGAACGTCAACCAGAAGGGAGGGATGCTGTCTCGGGAAGGGATCGTGATCAGCACCAAATCTAGCAAGATGCTGAGTGAGGAAACAGAACTCAGGAGACATTAAACATCCTCTGACTTTGTTTACAGGGACTTTGGTAAAATGCAGAAAAGCGGGTCATATGTATTGGAGAGCTGGCCTGGTTCTCAGAACTCTTGCAATGAAGAGGTGAAAACTAGTTGAATAAAGGATAACAGATGTTGTATCCAAGATTAGCTTTTTTAAAAAATTCAAGATTTCAAATACTGGCCAATGTTTGAAGTCAGTAGGAAAAGAGCCGTGACAGAGATTGGTTGGCAGTGAAATTTTGCATTTGATTGCTGAAGATGTGCAGAGCCAAAAAACAAAGTGAGCTGTGCTAGGGGAGAGGTAGTTTTAAGGAGAAAAAAGCAGTCCTTTTATAGTGCCCCTTTCAAATCTTTTTGAAAAATAAATTCAATTTTCTAATTAATGAAGATTTTCCCAGTGGCTTGTCACTGAAGTGAAGAAACAAAATAGTATACACCTAAATTCGTGGGAAATTTTGGATTCTCATATGATCTACTGATCCTTAGTTTCCTGTAGTAGTTTTATTCTAAAATTTCTAAGTATTATTTGGAAGGCTTTTATGTAGTGAATTTTCATTTAGGTGGGGTTTAAACTGGGTTACTTTTCTGGTTGGGTGTGATTATTTTCCTTCTCTTTAAATAATGTCCCATTTATTTTCAGTATTTCAAAATGTGCCAACAGGTTAAGCTGTAGCTGAGGTATCCAGACTAGAACTAACCGAGGGAATATGGCTTTATCTAGAGGTGATCTCTGAGAAAATTAGGGGACGCATTTTGCTTCCAGCCACTCTTCCCCTACCCCCACCCCCGTGCAAGTTGATTCCCTTCCACCCACTTTTCAGTCCCAGGAACTGGCTACTGTCTGACTTCGTAAGTATCCTGCCCCAGATGTGGTACCACATGCTATGATGTTCTGTGGTTCTATCCAGCTAACGAATGTCCCTGTTCTTTTCTCATTGTCTCCCCGAAGAAGTCACCTAATAAGGGAGTATTTTCAAATGTGTTCCTATGACAACTTTCCCAAGTGATGTGCATTTTATGAGGAAATATGTAGAAAGTACTTTGACACAAGTGAGTAGTTGTAATGACAGTTTTTTTAGACATGAGATATATTTATCAGAGCAAGCCTTCAAATTTCTCCCAAATCTACTGTTTTTTATTATTTTTCTACTATGTTATAATTTCAGTAATTATAGAGATTTAGATGTAAAAATGTAAATTTTTCAACCGGTCCCAAGGTGAGGAGAAAAAGCAAAACCCAGTTTTGTTTTGTTTTGTTTTGTTTTTCCAGTAGCACAGCCTACAAGTTAATAGAACTGAGAAGGCTGAATGTATATTTCTCGAGTTTTTCTTCATCTTACCTTTATGCCTTTTGAAATAGAATGTGTATTTAAGTTTTGTTTTGTTTTGCTTTTCTTCCAGACGCAGAAGAAAAGTTTGAGCACAGCAGATTCCTGGAAGACAGTCTGCTAAGCCGGTGAAAATATACCAGATTACATTCAAGTATAGATCAATTCTTGTTGGTGATAGAAACCATGTGAATAAAATCATTAAGCCCTTTTTACTCCATTTGTAATCCTAGCAATATGCAAATATGCATCACCTGTTTGATTCTTTTGGCCGCAAAGGAATTGTCGAGTTCTTGCCCTTCTTCATCGCTTCAGGTGCTGTGTAGATCACCTTGTTTTGCTCTTGAGCTTTTTAGAGCATTTCTTAAAAGGCTGAAGACTCCAAAGTGTTCTTTCTTTCTGTCACAGCCACTACCTGTCTTGATGTTAGTTGTTGGTTTTTCATTCTGTCACCTATTTGCATCTTATTATTGTTCAGCAATGATTCTCTTTTTCTCTTTTTTCCCATCCCCAAAGAGGAGGAGGATCTATGGCAGGAAGAGAAAGAATGTGCGTGTCTAGGATTCATCCAGGGGGATAAATTGTTAACAAGGGAAGTGGGAAGGGGCGGCTGGGAAGAAGCATCAAGAAAAGGATACTTTGGGCCGGGGATTTAGCTCAGTGGTTCCGGCACCTGCCTCGCAAGCACGAGGACCCGAGTTCAATCTCCTGTACAAAAATAAAAAAGAGAGAGACAGACAGAGAAAAGAATACTTCAGTGTGCTTCGAGAGAAGGTCGCTGAGGCTAGAGGCAATGGAAGGTTTGCTGAAGACCCACAGCCAGAAGCAACCTCGTGCTCTGAAGGGATCCCGCAGAGTCCAGTTAAGAAACATGGGGTGAAGGGAGGGCAGAGGTAAGGGGAAAAAATGAGAATCAAGACTTGCCATGTAAAGGTATTAAAAGTATTATTTCCCAAAAAATAAAAAAAAAAACAAAAAAAAAAAAAAAAAAAAAAAAAGAAACATGGATTTAAATGTTCTTGAGAAATAGACAGATGGAGAGACACTCTCCTTAGGTGTATGTTGTACAAAAGGAACAAACCAGTCTTTTACAAGTAAACCATTTTCCATGGCTAAACAAACTTAATGGAATCAAGCACTACTCACAGTAATTGCCTAGATTTCTAGGATTTGACACTATAAAATTACACCAAGTGCATGTAATATACTGAATTTGCTGCTTTTCAAAGTCAACCTGGATTCAATAGCATCTCAACACGCACAGAGAAATCAGATTTTCCTACAGAAATCATAATTTATTTGGAATTACAAGATCATCACATTATTTTTTTACCTAATCAATTCATAGTTGTTCCCAATAAATGTCTTCAGTAGAAAGTATTAATTCTTATTGTCAGTATATGGCCATTACTTAATAACCAAAGAATATCTTTTGTTAATGTCTCTATAACTTGAAGTAATGATTTCACTGTTAAGTAATCAAAACCATGCTTGTAACATTGTCTGCATCTTGTTTAATAATTGAATAATGAAACCATACTCAAGTCAATGTAATATTTATCTCTGCCAAAAATATACAAGCAATTAAAAACTATGTAGCATTACAGTAGGCACCTGTCATTAATTAGGATTTGATTTCAAAGCAGATTTGCTATGCAGTGCATACATCCGATTTATTGAGAATTTACCCTTTGGACCTAAATTTGTACATATCACCTACATAAATATTTACTCCAAGTATTTTTTTTTGAGACAGGGTCTCACTATGTAGTTGAGACTGACCTAGAACTCACTATGTAGCCCAGGCTGGTCTCGAATTCCCAGTGATCCTCCCGCCTCAGCCTCTGGAGTGCTGGGATTACAGGCGTGCGCCACTACACCTGGCTTCCAAGAATATTTTAAATGTCTATGCTATGAAATAATTCTTCCCACAGCTAAGCAGAACAATCTCAAGTGCATTTTGCTAGAGTTTTCAGAAGCTGCCTAAATGACCAGTCACTATTAAACACAGCTCCACGTAATATAAGCGCTTGAATTCTTTAAATGTTCTGCCTTACAAATGTGCTGATTGATCACAACTCTCCCCAATTTCCAACTCTTATTGTTTGTGTCACAGAATTGTTCACCGCTAAGGCAAAATACCCAAGAAGGAGTAATTTGTAAAGAAAAAGTTTATTGGGCTCAGAAATCAGAGTTTAGGAGGTCCCAGAAGATGGCTGTGGCATCATCTCCGCTTCTGGTGAGGGCCCCTGGCTGCTTCATAGCATGGGCAGTAAAGCAAAAGAGTGAGCAGTAGGTGCGTGTGGAATAGTCACAGAGGGGCAGCCTTGTTTTACAAACAGCGCGTTCTCCTGTTAGCTAATCCAGTGCCCAGAGAGAACTGTATTAGTTACTTTTAACATCCAGATCCTTCCCCCTTCTTTTCTGAACCCAAGGTTTTGTGCATGCTAAATATGCTACTGAACTACACCCCAGCTCCCCAAGTTACCTCCTTCCGGCCCCACCTCCCACTACTACCACCATAATGAGAAACACATTTCAACATGTGTTTCAGATGGAACAAACAACAGCAGAGTTTTGTCCTTATTTTTTCAATTCTCTTGATTTGTGTTTTTACAAACTAACATGAGCAAGTGATCATAGGTCAGAAAATGTCCACATCGTATAGCTTGTATCTTAAATCTGGAAATTACTGCTTTCAACATATGTAATACCACACCCTGCCTTCAAACAGGGCTTTCAGCCTCTTTCTACACAATTAAGTCGCCCTTTCCCTCTTTGCCTCTCTGTCCTCTCTGCTGCCTGGGCTCTCAATAATGGTGTTTCCCCAGGTTTCTCTGTAGATACCTCACCTCCCCACTACCACCCTTGTGATTCTGAGAAATGGAAGGGAAAGGGGAAAGAGGTCCTGGCTTATTCAAATCAGCCTGCAACCCGCATTTCTTCTTTACCCAATTATGATCAGTAAAAACGTATGTCTTATCAACCTTGAGTTACATTATCTTGGCCTGAAGAGAAAGGAAGCTGGGAATGTGGCTTTATGTCTCTCTACTGATTAAACTCCTTTAGGATAAGCTCATTCCTAATTTTATTTTATCTTCACAGCCACCATGTGAAATAGGCAATGATATCATTTACACGACTTCATGGAATTTTGGGCTCATCCTACAAGGCCTCTTTGGATTTCTCAAGTAGATTTGACCAGTCCCTTTTGGAGTCCTCCTCGTACCCTGGAGAACTGTTAACAGCGCTGTAGCTCTGTAGTGCTCACACCGGTATACGCCAAACCAGCTCTGCTCACCCACACTCATGCCGCAGAAGGTAGAGTGGTGTTTTGATTAGCTTGGGGTGCTGAAACAAAATACCATAAACTGGGTGGTTTATAAACAGCAAACCTATCTCTCACAGTTCTGGAGCCTTGGAAGTCCAATACGAAGGTGCTGGCAGAATCACTATCCTGGTGAGGGCCTGCAAAGCAGCTCTCTAAGCCTTTTTTTTTTCTTCCTTCCTTCTTCTTTGTGGTAAAGATTGAAAACAAGCCCTCATGCATGCTAAGCTCACACTCTACCTCTGAGCTACACCCCAACAACCTCAGCGGGGGACTCTTCTATAAGGTCACAAATCTCATTCATGAGGGTCCTGCCCTCCCAACCTAATCACACTCAGAAGCCACAACCTCCTAAATCATCATACTGGGGGTTAAGGTTTCCACATATTAATTTTGAGGGGACACACAGACCTTCATAGGTGGCACCATTCATTTTTAAAAGTCTTGCTGTCAACTCATGAAGCACCATACACTATTTTCTATACTTGCATCCTTTAAACAGATCATTTTTTGTACCTCTATTTCTTCCAGCAAGACCGTTTATTTATGCAACTCCTATGTACAAGGCACATTATTAGACACAAAGTCATCTACTAGCAATCCCATTCGTTTCTCCCACAGGCTTTGTTGATCTCGTGGAAGTATAAATAACTGCCTGGAATGGAATCAAGTGGCAGCAGCTGTCTCATTTGAAAGCTGAGTGCGGGGTAGAAATTCCAATTTTTTACATTTGTCACTCAAAGCTAGGTGTTTGCAGCTCAATTAATTTCTGCAGTTATTTATACTGCATGCATTTCTAACTGTAGAACTATTACCTCACTGAACAAAAAAACATTTAAGGTCTTATACTCAGACATTTTACTGTACGGTACATCATGCTTTCAATAACTGTAGACCAAGTACCCACCAAGAGAATCCTTTGAATATACACATTGTGCTGGTTTCCTGTGGATACAGTTGCATGATTGTTGTGACAATGAAACTCCCCTTGCCATCATGAGATTTTTCTGGGAATTTAACAGATAACGTCTACAATAGAAATCTGCATCATATTTTTTCTGCTCTCTAGTGAAGAGTTTTTCAAACTTCTCTGCAGACCCTAGGTTAACTAGCATTTGCAGAGCACGTTTCAAGAGTTAGGCTTTAGATAATTTCGTTGCTCTTGAAACTCTAAAAACAAGATATTTGCAACCCTATTCCATTTTTGCTTAATTTGTTGTTTATAACCATTATTCCACTTTTTCCTAGTCAGTGGGGAAATAGGATTGCTGGGTTACAGTTTTTCACTGGTCTTGAACCATGAGACACACTGTCTTTATTGATCTTCCATTATTACCATTAATAACCAGCATTGAGAAGATCAGCACTGTTTCAGAGCCTCTATAAACTATAAACAAAAGCCAACTGACTGCATCAGTCAAGGTATTCACAGTGCACAAGATGGGATGCATGCAGTGAATGGCTACTCTCTTATTAACAGAAAGAAAAGAATCCAACAGTGAATGTGCAGTGTCTTTACTTTTTTTGTTGTTGCCAATTTAGATCTAATTACAGTTAAAACATAAACCAACTTAAGTGTAACTATCCAATATCTCTAAGCATATCACAGAGTATGTTGAGACACTGTTCTTATAATTAAGTAGACAACTTTTCACTACTTTTTAAAAGGATAGTTTTAAATGTTACATTAGATACTATTTATGACAGGTGCTTTACATTTTATTCTAACGTCTAAAAGATTTTTTTTTTTTTGGTACCAGGGATTGAACTCAGGACCTTGTGCTTGTAAGGCAAGCATGGTGCCACTGAGCTAAATCCCCAGCCCTAATGTCTAAAAGATTTTCAAACAAATCATTAGCAATAAAAAAAAATCTTTAAATATTGATATACTTATTCCTTTGAATTTAACAATTTATCATTGATGGGGGATTGATACAATTTTTGAAAAAGCTTTCCATTTAAACAACAGAAAAACGTTCCAGTAAGTTGATATACTATAAGTAGCAACATCTTTCTATCATTGGTTTGAACATGAACTCTAGATTTCAGATGTGAGGTTATAAATATGCATCAAGATATGGATGTAGGATAGCTATTTTATTATGGATTTTGATAATTTTCAGCAAAGCTAAGCAAATTTATGGGGCTGACACATGTTAAAATAAAAAGTAATCAGTAAGAGTTATTTAAAGTATACCAGTAGTGTACATCTCAGCTAATGTGAGGATCTTAGGGAATGGAATGGGAGACTTGCGTGATGGGTGTAGATGCTGTATCAATACTAAACAAAGGGTTATGATGATGACAAGTTAAAACGTAGATTACACATCTGTAATCCCAGCACTCTGGGAGGATAAGGCAGAAGGTTCAAACTCGGGCAACTTAGTAACTTAGTAAGACTTTGTCTCCAAAAAATAAAAATAAAAAAGGCCTAGGGATGTAGCTCTGTGTGAAGGCTGTGAGTTCCATGCTCAGAACTGAAAAAAGAATTGACTCCTAAAAGAATATTTGCATTGCTTAAATTAACGATTTTTAAAAACTTCCAGTCTTGTCCCCTTAACATTCCTCCTTGTGCCTAAATTTAAAGAGGAAACAAGAGGAATAATAACTTGGATTTTATTCTAAATTCCAAAATTGCCATTCACTTACTCCCTACTTTCTAGGCAGAGAATAAATTCCTTTGCAATACCAGGAAGAAAATGGAATGAAATGTGGTATTTTCATTCTGTTAAATAATCACTCTGAGTGTGTTCTTACTAAATCAGCTCCACTCAGCAAGAATGGAATTCAGTTCTTGTATTCACCATGCAACTTTTTCTTCCCATGAGGAACATGGCTCAGAGAAAAGGGAGTCTTAATATTTAACCGATCCCTTTCAGCCTCCTCTTCCTCATCGTATCGCTCATCTTCATTTTCATCTTCAACATCGCTGCTCTGAGGACTGGAGGCCTGAGACCCCAACGGAGAGGGTGGTACTGAGGAGGGCCTGGGGTACTTAAATCCATCTGTCTGCCCAAGACAAAAATGAGAAAATAACATTACAACTTCCTGGTTTCAGTTATGTAAATATTATACACGCATATTTAATTTTTAAAAAGCTACTTAGACATGTTCTGTGATCTATTCAGATGCTACTAAACTGTGATTCATTTTGACCCTGGTATCCCCAACTTCAAGAGAGATTCATGAAATACACAATTATCTTTTATTAAGCATCAAAATGTGCCAGGTGCTATACACGTGTTCTCACCTTCAATTGTTTTAACAACATCCAAATGAATGTATTCTTCCCATGGACAAAAAAATAAAACTAAAATAAAAAGTAGAGAAGCCATGGTTTGCCCAAGATCACATGGCATGAAAGTGTCAGAGTAAAGATTTATACTGGGTTTGCGATGGCTCCAGGGCCTTTAATCTCAACTGCCACATACACGGCTGATACTGTCACTACATCAACTTCTGCAGTCCCCACTGAGAGAAGAGAAATTGTCTTGGACAGCACAGATAATATATGATATAGCTGATGTGCACAGTTCCCTTCACCCTCTTCCATTGTTGCCTACAATGTTTGCACTTAAGCACCATGCAACTGAGTTATGAAAAGTATTGCTAAAAATTGCATAATAATATTAACAGTTCACAGTCTTGTAGAACCACATTATCAGCTGCTCAGGGCCATGTGAAGCACAAGGGTCACAAGTGGGACACACCTGATGCATCCTTTAGATTTGCCTACTACAGTTGCAGGACATATGTGGATGGACATGCCAGGGATAACCAGTACTAGAAAGAATCCTAGAAGCCAGGCTGCTTAGTTGATCCAGAAAGTCTACCAGTTTGCTGTCATTTTAGTTAATGGACAAATATCACAAGGTTTTAATCAAATTGCTTTGCTACGTGAGACTCACTGAGAAGACTCATTTACAACCATGCACTAAACACCACCTCTGTGTCAGATACTGCTGTGCCACCAAAGAAACAAGTTGGAAAGCATGATCCCTGGCCAGCGCTCTAGGGGTGCACATGCTGGAACTGGGCGACAAATACAGAAAAGTATTACAGCATTTGCTACTCAGAATCTCAACCGTGTTTGTGCATTACAATAATGCATCATCATTTAAAGGTTCACGTGCTCTATGTGAAAGAATTACATACATAAAAGAGCTAAATTCTGCACTTAGGACCTTGTTCAGCGTTAAGAGATAAACACCTATTAATTCAACAAGTGAATGGATAAATATAGCTAAGTTATCAAGAGGAGTGTCTGTCTTCAAATAAGCAATCAATTCTCTGCATCCTAGAGACATAATAAGCATGGGAGTTGGAATTTGTAGATGGACCAATTAGGAAAACCTTGTTTTTGCCTTCTTTATAGGCAAATCTTTCTGATTGCCTCCTCTGGAAACCTAATTTAAGTAGAAAATAAATTATGTTATTAGGCAAAGTCATGATAAAAGTAACTCCAGATTGAGACCTTTGATCAGTTTGTGTATGAACTTGAAGGATTCATAAGTACTCAATAGGGATCTAAGCTTTGGGTGATCTCTGTGATAACTCCTAACTGAGCATAATTCTTCGAGGGATTGTGGGAGCCAATTTTTAGAGATGTGACAACGTATCAGCTCATGCAGAGCACAGAGTTTCTACTGTAAGGTGGATCTCTGGCGGAGTATTTTTTTCAGATGGGTTCCCTCTTTGTTGCCCAGGCCGGTCCAGAACTTGTAGGTTGAAGTGAACTTCCCACCTCCACCTCCTGAGTAGATGGCAGTACAGTTGTGCACCTCCACACTGTGCTAAGGGAATCTTGTACACAACAGTATGAGCCCTGTCACTTTGCACCTGTGAGGTCGCCTGGTGCCCAGGGAGCCAAACAAGTTTAGGTCTTGTATCATCATGTAGACTTCTGCAAGGACTGATTTCACTGAAGAGAAACGCCGGATACTACCCTGCATCAAGGTGCATTTCCTGTCTTCTTTCTTCTTTCCTTCTAAGTGAATCTGATAGCAAACGTGACCTACCTGGTAGCATGAATATACACACCTCATTGGAATTTAGAAGACTCACTGAAGTTACTGCTGAGTGACACATAAGTGTTTATTTGACCTTCTGGGATACTGGAATTTATTTCATTCTTGCTAAGTCATCCTGTAGTAAACACACACTATTTACTATAGCACTTCCTGTTAAAGCAACTCTGTTTATTTTTTAACAACCCTCAACAGAATGGACCACTCAAAGCATTAAGGCAGAGTTTTAATATAGAGATTCCTCTCCAGTACATTTCTCCCAGATGTCCAGATGTGAGGTGAATGAGATCAGGGGATTTGAGATAAAGTTGGTGAGATCCTTTATTCTTTGCTTTGATTCAATACACCCAAAAAGTGTGTTTTCCATACTTAGTTACCTTCAGTTTTTTGTTTGTTTTTTTTTTGTACTGGGGATCAAACTCTGGACCTTAGGTTTGCAAGGCAGGCACAGCGACACTGAGCTAAATCTCCAGCCCAGTTACCTTTAGATTTAAAAGTTTTGTTAGAACTTGTCACAAATAAGACATTCAGCTTTCAAAACAAATAATACATTAAATATTTACCGTTGGTAGTGACATGGGTTCAACGTGGAAATTGTCTGGAAAAGCTCTGCTTAAAGTCAGATGCCTGGCATGCTGGTAAAACTATTGATAGAAAAACAATTCACCAGTTAGAGAAGAAAAACCTGTTTGGATATCTCAGTTTCCAATTTATATAGAAGGTCTTACTCTTCTTGGTCTGAAATATATACATTTTAAATTCATTTAAAGTTTATCTTAACTAATACATAAAAACTTAAGTATACATACATATATATATATATATATATATATTAATAGTATACCATGTAATATTTTGGTACATATACATGTGGCATTGAAACACACATACACACACATCACACATCTATATGGAAGAATCTATTCACCCTAAGTCTGAGAATCAGGAAAGAAACAATAGCTTATAGTTTTATTGTTTTTCAATACAGAGGCAAAGAACTACTGCAAAAATACTGGAGCAGAAATACTGTCCACTCAGCTCTGAATTGTATAGTACGGTAACTGAAAACACTCGGTTTCTTCTACAGAGAAGTGGTGCGACACAGGAGGGAGTTGGGGTCTGGACAGTCAGACAGACTGGATGCAAATCCTGCTTCAGACCTGAGGTAAGAGCATCACTCCTCATAGCTTTGCCTTTCTGTTTTCTTTATAAAACAGAGGCAGTAAAACTAACCATCCAGTGTGCATAGATATTAAGCCAGTAGAAGCATCTGCTATTTGGCTAGGAGGGTTTAGCACTATGCAAGCAGATTACATGAAGGCACAGTCAATTTATTTAATATTAAATAATTTATTTCTAAGATACACGAACATCTGCGTGTTTATATATCTACTGCGTAATTGATTGGTGGTATTTTCAAGTCTTGTTTTGAAAAACAGCGTCTTTCACCCCCGGCTCCAATTGGTGAGCAAGGACTTTAATTAAAGGGATCTTTTTTTATCCCTTGGGTTGTCTTGATGTTTTCCCTGAGTTCCAGAAATGTTTCCGTATAGTTGTAATGCGTCGAGTTAAACACTGATAGTAGAATAACAAGTCAGATTAGTGCTAGATCCTGATGGATTTGCTATTATGGATGGACTTAAACTCGATGCTAAGAATTGAATTTAGGTCCTTGAAGGCTCACATTAAGTTAAAAAGTACATGGAGGGCCGGGGATTTAGCTCAGTGGTTCTGCCGCCTGCCTCGCAAGCGGAGGGATCCGAGTTCGATCCCCGTACCAAAAACAAAACAAAAAAAAGTACATGGAAATAGCACCTTGATTTTAACAATCGTGGTGTTGAATCAACTTTACACATTCTGACTGCAATCAATTCTTTAGTTCTAGTAGAACTCTTACAGTGGTTCCTCCATGTTTACCAAAAGCTTGCTTACTCTGCCTAAGTATCTCCAGTCCAGAAGATCCGAGAGTCTCTCCGTTCTATTCCTCTGGATGATTCTTTGGCGGCGTGATTGTTTGCAAAATCCATAAAGAAACTGAGTCAGCTGATTGCAAGAATCATCTGGAGAGCAGAACCGCCTATCAACAATGTAAATACCTGGAAAGCACAAAAGCCAATGCACCAGTAAAGATAGGGCTAATCTTCCACTATTTCTTCTTTTCTTTATTATCTGTTTGGTTCTACCAAAGAGAATATGCAACATCTATTTCCTGGCTCAGCTAGTGTCAACACTTCATTTTTTTCCTTCTAAGACTTTATATCTTCTGTGGTCTTCTAATGGATTAACCAGCACCATCAGCCAATGTAGTGGAGCTTACTAAAAAAAAAAAAAGTCTGGACATCTAGGGATATGCTGGATCAGTGATTAGCGGCTGCTCACTAATCAGGATCTCTTGGGGTAGGACCTGGGATTGCTGCTTTTTAGCCACCCCAGTATTCCCACTATACAGCCATAGTGATAGTGCCACACTAAAACAACTGGCAACATATAGGCATGGAATCCATCCTATTCTAATTCTTCTTGCTTCTAGGCAACATGGACAGATAGACAGTGATATGCAAATGTTCCTGCCATTTTACACAACTTAAGTGAAATTTTCCAGCTTGGCACAAATAGTAAAATAAATAATAATATATGTATATAGAAAGGCATTCTACATAACACACATATATTATACCTATATTACACATATTATATATTTAAACATGTATATAATGCATTTGTTGTAAATATAATGACCAATATATGTACTTTAAGACCATAGTGATTATAATATCACTTGTATAAAGTAGAGGTTCAAGCCAGACATCAGAAAAAAATCACCACCACTGGGAAAAAAAAATAGATCAAGGTTAAAAGTTTGTCCAGGTTTTGCACTTCTTTTGTGGTCTGTCTTTTGAGCAATATCTTTGATATTAATAGCATTCTTATCTATGGACCACATAATTAAATCTAATTTTAAGGAAATAAGAAATACACAGATTCATTTACATATTAGCAGAGCTTTAGAGTTAGGCTCTGTTAAGATCCTTGCTTTCTCAGTTAGAGGCCAGGTCTCCCCAGGTTAAGTTGATGAAAACCTCACCGTAAGCAGTTGGATCAGCCACATGCTCCTGCATGAAACAACCAAAGCCCGAGAGGTTTGTGGTCACACTGGGGATCCCCATCACGGTGCATTCAGCTGCCAGGACAAAGAGACAAAGGCTTGGTTGGCTTCAGACCAGCTGTTCATGAGCATGCAGAGGAGAAAACCGCCATAGTCGGCTTAGC
This sequence comes from Fukomys damarensis, assembly GCF_012274545.1. Taxonomy (NCBI): domain Eukaryota; kingdom Metazoa; phylum Chordata; class Mammalia; order Rodentia; family Bathyergidae; genus Fukomys; species Fukomys damarensis. The sequence goes on from NW_022900931.1 coordinate 17,719,022, forward strand.
AATAGCAATGTTTACTTTTATCGCTTCTTGGCCTTTTGGCTAAGATCAAGTGCAGCAACGTTTACTTTATGCCGGGCAGGTATCAAGTTCTTTCCATGTTTATGAATGCATTTAATCTTTGCAACAAGCCTAGGAGAGACCCTACCATTACCCTTGGATAAATGGAAGTACAGAGAAGTTAGGTAATATGGCCAACTTCACAGTGCTGCTACAATCTCAGCCTGTTACTCTACTTGGCAAATATAGGGGCTGGGACAAATACAATTGGGACATGTCCAGCTTTTCTTCTCAGAAAAATCTCCTCAGCCAGCCCAAGTTTTGGCCACTTTCTTCAATGCTCAGTGAACCAATGAGCTCTTTCAGTATTTCCTCATCTTTTGGGCAAAACTTGTTTCCCAGAAAACATGGTATGTCTTAAAAAGTCTACGGCTCACAAGGAGCTATGATTTTTAGTTGTTTGTTTTTGTTTTTTGAGACGGGACCTTACTGTGTAGTTCAAGCTGTCTTTGAACTTGCTGGGTAGCCAAGGCTGGCCTCAAACTAGTGATCCTCCTGCCTCAGTCTCTCAAGTGCTGGGATTGCAGGCATGTGCCACCACACCTGGCACACGTATATATTTTTCATGGAGAATTTATATCTAACTATTGAATTTTTCTTGGTTGTTGATCCAGTGTGGGTACAAAAATGGTCTCTCGATTACTCATAAAGTAATCCAGTATGGACAGCAGCTTCATTTCTTGTTCAAGCAATTTATTTTGGCTTAGATCTCCAGCTAAAGATCAGTGGTTCTCCGCTTTTGAGGCATGGTAAAAGGGAAGGTGGAAGGGGCGAACAAATCCCTCTGAGAATCTGATGACAATTCTGGAATGTGTCCCTAGATTAAATTCATGTAGCTATGTATACACAGTTTTGCCAATAATTCCATGACCAACTTTTTCTCTCTTTCTCTTTCTCCCTCTCTCTCTCTCTCTCTCTCTCTCTCTCTCTCTTCTCTTCTCTCTCCTTCCTTCTCTTTTTTTACTTTCTATTTCATATTGGGAATTGAATACAGGGTTCTCTCACTACATCCCCAGTCCTTTTTCTTGTTTTTAATTTTGAAACTGAATCATGCAGAGTTGCTAAATTAGCCCAGGCTTGGTTCAAAATCACAATCCTGTCTCAGCCACCCAGAGTGGATTACAGGTGGTCACTTTTGCTCTCCTAAACAATGCCCAGCTGGATCTGTATAAAAACTCAATTGCTGTTAATAAACATTGTAATAAAATGCCAGGCAGCTATGTAAGCCTTAATTAATAAAATAAGTGTTTATATTAATTTAGCTTTCTTAACACATTGAGCAGACTTTAATGAATATTTCCTACAGCTAGGCCCAATATCACATAAGATTATTATAAAAAGAAATCAGTTATCTAATATGCAAAAACAAAATTTATTCCACCAAAACTTTGCCTATTTATTTAACTGTAGGTGGAGTGAGAAGCGACCAAATCCCTTTGGTTGGTTTAAAACACAGATTGATTCATGGACTGTGGAATAAATTCGACAAATTCCGTTACCCATCTATAAAACATTTCTCCTGGTCTTTATCTTAGAACATTAACGATAGTTTGCCTATCACTGTGGGCTGTAAGTTTAACCTTGTCCTATAAAGACACATTTTGGTGGAAAAGCAGCTGTTAGTTACATAACATTCTTTTCACCCAGTAGAAATGAATCCTCACATGATGTAGACACTCATACATTTGGACTTTTTCTCTTCTATCTGTGATAATTCCATTTCTCACTAAGAATAGTAGCAACAAGGTTCAGTAACAAAGTGTCAAGTTCGCTGGTGAAATATTTTATTCTGTATTCCACTAGATGACCTAAGATGTTTATTTGAACATTTCAGAAGTAAGCAGACACCACTGCCACAATGTACAGCTGATGCCAGTAACAAGTTTTGAACCACAAGAGAGTAGTTCAAAGTCAAGAGGAGTTCAATATATATTTTTTGTGGTGTGTTTCAAGAAGTAGTGATCCAGCAGGGGATTTAGCTCAGCAGTTTGGTGGCCTGCCTTGCAAGCACAAGGACCCAAGTTCAATCCCTGGTACCAAAAAAAAAAAAAAAAAAAAAAA
>NW_022900931.1:17721172-17723551 GCF_012274545.1 Fukomys damarensis
GAAAAAAAAAAAAAAAAAAAAAAAAAAACAAAAAAAACAAAACATGAAGTAGTGATCCTTTGTCAAGAAGATTTTAAGATTTTTGCAGTTGCTGGAAAATTATCATTGGTGAAATCTAAAACAACCAAATAGGACTTTATCAATAAAGGCAGAGCCTAAAGATTCTAGAATCCTATTTTTATAGGATTTTAAATTCTGAGGGAAGAATACATATATTAGAAAATAATTCCCTTTCTTTTTGTTCTTGTTTCGTTTTGTCGTTTTGTTTTTGAGACAGGGTCTTGCTATGCTGCCCAGGCTGGTCTCAGGTGGTTCTCCCAGCCCAGTCTACTGTAGCTGGGGTTACAGGACAGTCCCACTTCCCATTTCTTTCTTCCCTTCATGCTATCTATTATGCCCTCTCCTTGGCCTCTGCTGCCCCTTACTGGAGTGTCAGATCAATGTTGGCTTTGAGATGCAGAAGGCAAAATTCATTCTCTTAATTATAAACACAAATGTTTTCTGAGCCTTTCTTCTAATGTCATAAATGGATTTATATCCAAAAGAGGGAAATTATCTCTGATTATCGATGAGACAGAAAGTCATTCTTTTATTTTTTGTCATTGCCATGCATTTAAAGTATTTGCTTCCCTTTTAAGTAGTGATTTCAATATCAATACACATCAGTTGCTCTTGATCACAACCGTGCTACTACGGGCCAGAAAAGACAAATAAATAGTGGATCTGAGAACCCACCATCACTTAGAAATGAAAGGGGAAGGGCTGGGAATATAGTTCAGTGGCACAGCACCTGCCTGGCAAGTGCAAGGCCCTGAATTCGATTCCTGGTGCCAAAAGCGGGGAGGTGGGAGGAGAAGCTTTGAAAGGGAATGAGGTTATTAGTGATAATACCTACCATTAATTGTCATTTCCTCTTCATCGTACCTCTTTTGGGGGAGCAGAGATGTGAAGACAACTCTCCACTATACATTTGCAGTGCTATTTGTTTCTTTAAACACGTAACCCTGTTACTTATTACAAATAAACCCATATGTTGATTTTTTTTTAAATGTGTCCTTCTTAAATAAGTATTAGATAACTATATTGTTGGATCACTATTTCATGTTAACTCTACTGATATCTACTCATTAGTGGATGGGTCAGGTGGAGATCAATAATACACAACCTTCATAAAACATTCTATTTTCTTTGCAATGTAATGAAGCAATAAATCAGATACTCATAAAGTTATGCCAACCACACTGCAGTATAAGTACATAGTCTTGTCTTTATTCTTAGTATCTATAAATCATAAAATTGACGAGCTAGAGGAAGCAAAATAATTTTTAAGATGGACTGAAAAGTCAAAATCTTAGTATAAATCACGTATCAAGTTTAACGTTATATCCAATAGTATACTACTTTACAGTCGATATTTGTCACATACCTGGAGTGTAGCCCCAGGGTTCATAGTATGATGGAAACACACCAAGATGACAACCTCTGACGAACTCCTCGTAATCCATGGGCAATAGAGGGCTGGTGGAGGACAGAAACTCTGGGTGCAAAATTATCTAAAAAGAAGAACAGTTCTAATGAGAAAAAGAAGAATGTAAAGCAAAAAGTCCCCTACATTTCAGTGTCCCACATTCAGGAGGGAGAGATAAGAAAAAAGAAGAAAGCCTTAATCATTATGGTCCTCATTTCACTCTGTTTAAGTAAAAGTATCTCACTCCGTGGCCTCAGCTCAAGCGTCAAGGCATGGCGTACAAGAGTGCCACTTCTGCTCTCCTAAACAATGTCTTTTAATCCTGCTTTGAGCAGCCACAGAGGTTATATTTTGTTCTCCAACTGTAGACCCCTGTCTTATGTATTAATTTCCCCAACTTGTGCAGAAAAGAGGGGAGCTATGTATATAATAGGCCGCTCTGACGTACCCCAAGCCTGAGTTAACCAAGCAAAGTGAAGCTGAGGGACAGGGAAGATGGTCTAGGAATCTCATCTCGATGAGAACACACTGGAGGACCTCACCCAAGGCATCATCCGTCCTCTCTCACCTAAGAGGCAGCTGCCTCCCTAGCCTATGTCCTGGCCTCGGTTTCAAGAGGTTCTCCATTCGGTATAGCCATGGACCCTTCAAAAATGTTAGTCATAGCCAGATGTGGTGGTGCACACCTATACTCCCAGTACTTTGGGAGGCTGATACATTTGAGCCAAGGGACCGGGGATTTAATGGACCCAAGTTTGATAAATCCCATTTTATTCAGAGTAAAAGGCAGCAAGTTTACCATGACCCGTGTGTTGGTGTGCTGGTGTTTAAAAATTGAGAAAAGGGCCAGGGATTTAGCTCAGTTGTTCCAACACCTGCTTCACAAGAGCAAGGTCCCAAGTGCGATCCCC
>NW_022900931.1:17723677-17754591 GCF_012274545.1 Fukomys damarensis
AAACAAAAAAAAAAAAAAAAAATTGAGAAGCCATTGTGTAAATAGATATTTTATATACAAGCATTACTGATTTTAATCAAATAAATGATCTATAGTGTATCTCTCCAATTAATAAAAAAGCACACATATCAACTTGCACCCTTGTTCGCATGCAGAGATGTACTCCTAGCTCCTGGCTGCCCCTAACTTTCTGCTTTACACTGCGTGGCCCATTCTCACCCTGATACCTTTCTCTGGACAGCCTGGGCACCATCCTCACTCTGGAACCTGTGAGGGCCCCACCCAGTAGCTTTACAAACAAACTGTTCTCCAGAGAAAGAGAAAGAAGAAAAGGCAGAGAACAAAGAACAGGCCCACCACACTTTTCATGTTTTACTCGCAGAATAAGAATATTTATTCTACCAAAGAGATGACTTTGAAGAAAAATCCCAATTTTTCAGTGTAACAATAATCACAACGATTTATAATGTGCCATAAACACTTTTCACATATATTACCTCATTTCGTCCTAGCAACCCTGTAGGGTGGGAGGAATGGACATTCTCATTATCCTAATCTTAGAAATAAAAAAACCAAGGCAGAACAAGGGCCATGGGTTTATTCATTTTAAGCTGATGTTATAACTTTATAATCTCATCATATGCCAAGAATTAAAGTAAAAGACGCTTTGCAGTCTTCATTTTAATGGAGAATTTTAACTCATCGATCTGCAAAGATGCTATAGCTGTTATATCTCAGTAGACCATAGGAGTACGTTAAACTGAAGAAGAAATAAAAGCGTACAATGCTTGAAAAATGTCCAAAGCCAGTACTTAAAATTGATGGTTTGTTCAGGCACAAGAATTACAAAAGGGCAAAGTAAGTGGATAAATTATTTTCTTCCACAAAACATGATTTGAACTCCTATTGTGTGCAAAGTAATGCACTAGAAAAAGAGACGAGACTACTATGCTGTGTGTGTACGCGGGCATTGTCTGCTAGCAAGGGGTTCTCGCCTCTTGGCAAAGAACCAGAAAGAGGATTTGAAAATTATTGTACCTATTTTAGCATTTCCAATTTTAGGAAAAGTTGCCCTCTCCACAGCCCAATTTTGAACACAAAACATCATGGCTCATTTATTTTGTCCCCAGACAACCAGAATGACCACAGAGCTAAAATAAGCAGCAGATGCTGTGGTCCATAACCAGCCAACTGCAGAAGTCCAGGGCAGAGGAAGGGAGTCTAGAAGTCAGCTGAAGGTTATTGAAAGAATTCAGTGAGATTTTGTATACAAAGGACTCCACACCTTGCTCCCTGCAGGCCCTATTAGCAGGAAAAACAAGGCAAACAAACAAACTTGACTAACTTTTTATTCATCTCAACGAGAAGTGAGGTTCTAGGAAGCTGGTTCACTTTCAGAGTAGTGGCCCAATATGAAGGATAAGCTTTTCCCCTTACCCCACATCACCAAGGAGGGCTATATGATAAATAAATCCCAAATCAAAAAAGACTGTGGTCTCTGGTGTGAATACACTGTAATAGTACATAAGATCCTAATGAGATAACTATCACTGTGAAATGGGAAGAAAAGGGCTAAAGGTGTAGGGAAAGTGGGAAAGGTAGGGGAAGGGTAATGAGGGAAAAGAAAAAAAATGTGAGCAAATGCAAAGATGGAAATAAAGTGTTTGTAAATGTGGAGGGGAGGAGGGGGTGAAGGGAGGGCAGAGACGAGGGGTAAAAATGAGAACCAAGACCTGTCATGCATAGGTACAAGATCCCAATGATGAATGTAACTGTACTGTATACCTAAAATGTACCAATAAACTCAATTAGAAAAAAAAGACTGTGGTGCGGTCTGTATTTAATACTAAATGCTTGCCAAGTCATTCTGAGAATTACGATCTATTCTGTGTAGCTCTATTTTAAAAGATGGTGATCAAACAGGTACCTAGATTAATACAAGCCTAAGTGATGGCTAAGTTTTTAAAGATTTCTTTTAAGAAAATAACATTCACCTAATTTGGGATGGATGGACATTTCTCTCAGTGCTTTAAGTAGACATTAAATGCCAGAAAGGTGCTGTATTGTGTGTGCGTGTGTGAGTGCACACGCGTGCACAGTTGCATGGTTCCTGTATGGTATTAATAAATGTATATCTCAAAATACTTGTGCATTTAACAGTATAAACATAATTTACATGAGACAAACTTCCATCTCTATTCACGCTACATCCCTCCATTGCTCATATGGTTTTACATCTCTGCCACTTCATTTACTTGTCCTCTGGCTGGCCAACACATCTTCCCGTTATTTACACAAAGCTCTGCTCCTTGATTAAGATCTAATTAATATGGTAGATCATCTCATTTATAAAATCTTATCAAGTTCCACAAGTAAAGATAAACCCACTTTCCTTTATGCTCATCAAACTCTGCTTGCATCTCTTTTAAAATACTTGTCATCTATCAGATACTGAACTATGCATTAATAAAATACATACTTATTATATTTAGTGCTAGTATTTATTGTGCATTTACTATGTGCCAGGTACCGGGCTAAATGTAGTACCTATATTGTATTTAAATTTGGCAATTCTATGTATGAGTGGCTGTTTCATCCCATTTTATCAATAGAAGACTGAGGTAGACTCAGATTGAACACGTTTACAAATTGAATAAAAGTCAGGGATTTAAAGCCAGACAGTGTGGTTACAAAGTAGCTTAGATTTCCTTCAAAAGGTCCTGATCCCAAGGATCTTGATTGACAGCCCCAGCTGCCTACAGGCTCCCCTGAACTCCCTTCAGTACATGGACTGGCAGAAACAGTAGTGCTGCCCATTGGTTGATTTATCTAGTGGGCAAGTCTTGCTTGTGAAATCCCTAACACTATTAGTAGGGATCTCTATTGAAACTGCTGAATTCATTTGCCCATAGAATGTTACCCTTGTATTTGCCACTTGGAAACTGCTTTGGTAAATAGGAAGGATCCATGAAGGTATAAGGAAAGGAAAGGTCGCTAACTACAGAAAAAGTACGTGTACCAACACTGATATATTTAAAATAAGTAAAAAGTAAACCATTTTCCCACACATGCATACACATGATACAATAATAATTACCTTTTATATTAAAAAAAGCATTCTAAAATAATTGTGAATTGGTGTTTGCTGCAGATAGTGCTATACAATTGTCATTTCTATTTCTGTGTGTGTGTGTGTGTGTGTGTGTGTGTGTGTGTGTGTTCATCCTTTGTGTTGATTTAGGTCTATTCACTGACCAGTCACATGGGTTGGTCTTGGACCACTGTTTGTCCGCTGTGTGCTTCACTGGAAGTCTGCTAACTAATTTTTATTAATTATAGCTCTTTTTAAAATGCATTTAATTTTTCTTTTTGAAAAGGAAAAATAAAGGGAGGGAGAGGAAGGGAAGAAAGACTGAGACGTTTTTGGACCTGGGCTGTAGTTTGTGGACCTTGTGTCTCATTCTTTGTGCTCCCCTTGCCTGAGTGTCTGTCTGGCTGTCTCTCTGTCTCCTCTTGCTTTCAACCTCTTTATGCTTCATAGGCATTTCCTCTAACGAGCCATTAGTGCATCTAACCTGCCCGCACATCTGCTTCGGAGATGACCATAACTGAGATAATATCACTGCTTCAAAGAACTCACAGCCTTTCTGAACATATGGACACAGAAAATCCTTTAAAAAAAGATTTAATGGATAATTTACGTAATTGCAGTAGACATAAAGTGCCTTGGGGATGCAGATAAGAAAGCAACTGCTCCTGTCTGGCACAGAGGAAAGTGTTAGAGAAAAGAGCAAGGATGAGATGACTTGCAGGTTGGATCCCAAAGAAAATGTTAGAATGACTGTGATAAGGGGATTTCACAAAGAAATAATGACATTAATATGTTTAGGAAGTAGGAACTTGCCCATTCTTGAAAAACTGTTTCAATGATATAAAAAATATTAGGGCTGGGGGTATGGCTCAGTGTTGGGTACTTGGGTTTGACCCCTAGCCCTGCAAACTGAGAGAAAGAGAGAAAGACAACAAATTAAACATAGATTGGTAAAGCATTCTCTGTTCAGAGCTCCCAATTGCAAGGCACCTTTCAGCCTCAGTTCCCACAGAGTGATAAAAACATGGACCACTGCCAACACCATGACCTACCATCCTTCCTCCACCCTCCTGCTTCCCTCCTTCACATTGTGTTTTTGCCCATGACTCCTACAGGTGTGAAGACACCAGACAGGTCTTCACTGGAGGAGCTACAGAGGTAGATATGGGTGTGGCATACAAGGGTCTGAGGAAAGCAGAAATGTACAAAAGAAAAAGAAGCTTTCCTTGCCTCTACCTTTCAAAGAAAAAGATTAAGAAGGATGGGTCAGGTGAACTATGTGACAACAAGGACAAGTTAGTGCTGACACATTTTGTGGACAGATATCTCTGTGGATCCAGTCTGATAGAAAAATAAATGCAAAGGGTGGGGCATCCATGATAGATGAAATCTGCTTTTCCAGATAATAATATCTTTCTTGCTGCAGGAGGTGTGTTAAGTGTGAAAATTTGTAAATACAGCACCAAAAGACAGAAATGCAAAAGCACTCACAATTGTATGGCACAAGATGATACATGCATATATGTAAATAAGTCTGAAAATTATGGGATAACACAGGATGGAACATTGTGTAAACTGCTTAGTTGATTCATGAGCTCTTTCCACCATAAAGAAAATTTCTCCTGCCTGAAATATTTTTCTCTTCTAATTTTCTGCTCTTTTCCCCCTGGGTTTTCATTTAACCTTTTCTGAAATATTGAAGGTTCTTTACATCAACATTATTCTTCACTTGTTCAACCCCATTTTCAAGGATTTCAAGGTCACCATTCTCTTGTTTCCACCACAAAACTGTTTGCACCAATAGCTTCTTTTGCAATTGCCCTTTTAAGTCTCAAATTTGTGCTAAGTTTGCATTACACATCTCAGATTGAACATCTCACATGTAACTCTAATTCAATCTAACAAAAGCTGAACTAAGTTCATGACATGCCCTTCAAACTAGCTTCTCTTAGTCTTTCTTTAGTTTTTAGAAAGCATTGGTTAGATCCTCAAGGCAGAAGGTGATTATTCTTGACTTCTCCCTTTGTCTCACCACCATTGTCCATTGGTGTTACGCTTTATACTCAGATGTACCCCCAGAGCTTCACACACTCACAAGTGGAGCTCTTTAGAGGTAGCTGGATCTAGGGTGTATGAATATGGATTAAGGGAGTATGACAACTAAATTAGTCCACTAATTGGTTTACCTTACTAATGGGAAGGCCCTCCCTGAGTATGAGTAGCACCAACCAATAGTCTGATACCCTGAATGGAATAAAAGGGAAAGGGAGGCTTGATGCTACTGCTTGCTACATCCTGCCTGCTATGCCATGAGCTATTTCTCTGTTGTGTCCCTCTGCTACATGGCCCTGCCTTGGAACCAGCTGACTATGGACCGAAACCTCTACATACTGTGAGCAAAAATAAACATTTCCTCTGTAAATTTTTGGGTGTCAGGTACTGTGTCTCAGCAATGAGAAAAGTTAGTAAGACATAATCTAAGAATACATCATTTTTTCTCAAAAACATCAGGAGGAGAAAGAGTCGAGGCAAAGTTTGTTTTCAAATGTGGAGAAATTTAAGGCATATTTATAGAAAGAAGGAAAGAGGCTAATTCTAAGCAACAAATCTTCAATGTAATAACTGGGCATGGTGGTACATGTCTGGAATCCCAGCACTCTAGGTGACTGAGGCAGGAAGATCACAAGTTTGAGTCCAGCCTGAGCAACTTAATGATTTAGTGAGATTTTGTCTCTAAAAAAATATACAAAAGGAGGGCTTGGGGATGTAGCTAAGTCTGAAGGCCCTGAGTTCAGTTTCCACTACGGAAGAGGCAGGGAGAGAAAAAGAAGAGGAGAGGAGAGGAAAAAGGGAGTGGGAGAAGAGAAAGCTAGAGATGCAGTTAGATGGTAGAGTGCCTGCTTAGCATTCAGGAAGCCCTCGATTTAATCTCTAGCACCCAAAACAACAACAAAATTTAAAGGAGGGGAGGGGAAAGAACACATAGAGTGAATTTCCTAAGGATACAGGAGTGAATGAAATGTCAGAACTGGAGGGGGGAATATGTCACAATCGTTATTTGAGGCCACCATGAGAGATACTGAAGAAACTCATATTAAATTCTCAAGAAAATCATCTGCTAAAAGTGAAAAGAAGAAGATGTAGGGGCTTTGAAAAGACTGGTAGCAGCTTATGATCATTTGATCTTGAATAAGGATGAATGGAAGCGAGTAAAGTTAAACAATGATCTATTTATGTCTTTCTCTCTGCCATCCACACCAGGTACCATGCGTGGCTCAGTAAATATGAAGAGATTAAGTTTCACAGTGGAGAAACCAGGTTTCATTCATAAAAATATTCTTAGCAAATAATACTGCACCTCATTGTTGCAGAAACTCAAGAGTCAAAAGAATTAACTGGTCAGGAGAAAATGACATAAAAACATGCTCTAAAACTGGACACTTCTCATATTATCCCCTTAAATTGCACTTTATCAGGAAGGAATAGTCATAATTCATATTAGTACTATACATATTAAAGTAATTTTTGGAATTCTTAGTAATTCATGTATCATTAAGAAATAGGTGATTTTCTTATGCTTTTGGTAAATTGTACAATGAAAATATAAATTAGGATTCTAACTCAAAGCCACAAGTACATTTCAGTTTGCAAGAATGATATAAAATATTCATTATCCTCTAAAATCCAAAAACAAGAAACAACTAATTTTCTTTGATAATGCTTCTAATATTTCGATTCTCCACCAAGCTATCCTATGTCATTTGGAAGCAGCCTTCATGAGCAGCTGGTTCTACCTTGACTCTGTCGGAACGGCTGTTGAAAAGCCCGAGCCGTCTAATGGTGCTGAGGATGGGATCTGTGGAGTCATCGATCATGTTGTGAGTTGTCACCGGCGGCAGAGACTGTCGCTGACGTAACAGAGGCAGAAAATGTCAGTGGTGGAAGGAATTAATGAGTGTGCTAATTTCAACAACAGGCCACTGACATTTGATGCAACCTTCATGCGCTCAGACTTTTGAGATGACAAGATGATAGTACCTAAGTTTTGTGCGTGTTTGAGGAAGATAATCACTTCAAGAACTTTCTGCACACACAGGGGACACAGGAAGCTTTTGTTTTCACCTGCACCCACCGTAACAAAGGCTAGACTTCCTGACTGCCTCTGGTGTTTATTCGGAATATAAGCATGTCTGGGATCTTACCCAGGTTGAACTTTACTGGAGTCCTCTAGTGGAGCTGCTGTCCAGTTCCTGGGATCTCACTAGTAGGCCAAGAGTGTGGGTGCATGCCTAAAACATTTGTTTTGCTGTTTTTTGCCATAATTCTGTTTGCCTTAGGACATTCATGTTTTTTTCTACTCTGACAAATTCTATGCCTTGGGAAAAATTTAGTAGGTTTTTTATTACAATAAAATTTTCAACTGGCAACATTAGTTACAAATGAATTTTGTAAGTGGATGCAAGGACAAATTTCATAAATTGTAAAGATTTTTTGTTGTCCTTCCCATTACACTTTTTTCATTAGTACAGGTTCGTGATATGTAATGAATACATTCATTGTGGGGAGATGGCATGTATACATATTGTATCTTAATCCTCATTACTTCTTCCCTTCCCTAGATCTGCTCCCCATCTGTGTAGTCTACCTCCTGTTTCCTATCATTTATCTTTTATTTTATTATTGAAATTATTTACACTTTGGATAGATCATATAAGAAAAACCATACAGTATTTAACCTGCATTTGATTTATTTCACTTAGAAGTATGGTCTCAAGTCCATCCATTTTCCTACAAATGACTCAAATTTTACCTCTTCATGGCTGAGTAGTACTTCATTCTGTATATATTCCACATTTTCTCTATTTAGAAAGAAGCTTGTAAGATTACTCACAAAAGACATGCAAAGCCAGCATTAAAGTGACTATTAGAATATCTTGGGCTGGGGATTTGGCTCAGTGGTTCCACTGCCTGCTTTCCAAGTGCAAGGAACTGAGTTTGATCCCTGGTACCAAAAAAAAAAAAAAAAAAAAAAAAAGAATATCTTTTTTGGGGGTGTGTACAGGAGATCGAACTCAGGACCTTGCACTTGTGAGGTAGGCGGCAGAACCACTGAGCTAAATCCCCAGCCCTAGAATGTCTTCTGACTCTCAGCTCTACAAAGTTCCCAAATTGGCACATTCCAATTTAATATTAATTTAATATTTAAATATTGACTTAGATTAATCTTAGTAATTATGAGAAATGATGGGTACTATTTTTTACCTGAGTTGAAAAGATGGCTCTTTTCATAATTGTAAGGTCATCTCGATCCAAAATATTATTCATGTCAGGAATTTCTCCTCTATGAGGAAAATAATATTAATAATAAAAATAAAAGAGTAACAATTAAATGCTAAGTGCCAGACATATATATATATGTATATATATAATACTTTTCATTTATTTTAAAATGTTATTATGTATTAAGCAAAGATGTTAATGTGGATTTCACATATAAGTACATATATATTTTATATGTGTGTAGTATACATATTAAGTCATATATATATTTTGACTTGGAGTCTCCCCTGCTTTAGAACTTGCTTGAGTATTCAAATACATTCTAAGTACAAGCTGTTTACTGGTATTTTTGCAATAAAAGACAAAAAATTGCTTACATGACATATTACATCTTGAAAAACTCTTAATTTCTTTCTACTTATCTACCTAGAACAAAATAAATACATGATAACATCTAAATTATTAAATCTGGAGTGTTGCCTTCCAAGCCCCCTACCTTAACAATGCATCATAGAGTTTCTTTCCAAACTTTTCCTTCATTGAATGTACAGTGTCCCTGTGTGAAACAGAATGATTTCTAATTTAGACAGTGTCATAACTTTTCATTTTCCTTTTTCATAACAGTGCTGTTGTTTCATCAGCATTCTCTGAAATCTCAGGTCTTACAGAGCCTCTTTTATTATTTTCGCATTTGCAAATTTAGCTTGAGTGAGGAAGCCCACAGCTGAAGAAACAGGACACTGACCAGCACAGACAGCTCAAGTGTTCTGTGCTTGATCATAACCAAGTGATGGTTAGAAGCAGGGACGAGCAGGGAGGAGGAGGGAGGAACAGGGACTGGAGCTATAGATAGAGCAGGTTTGGGAACCAGTAAATAATTGTTGATTCCATGCTGAGTGTAAGAGAGTCATTACACATGCAGTTTTTAAATAAAAGGCTTAAGACATAGTCATCCTGCCTTGCAGAATTCTGCAGAGGCTTGCTCCTGCCATGGTTGCTTATTTCAAAGTTTTTTGAATAAGAGCTATAATGTTGTACGCCACGACAGCATCTGCCATGGAAACGAAATGGAAAGAACCAAGTAGGATAAATAAACTTAGGGGAAAATGTTCTAGAAGAAATCTCAGGGGTCTTGCAACTGAAAAACAGATCACTTTACGTTCATTGCTGGAGCATGTTCACAAGACCTGAGGTTACCATAACTGCTTCCGCACGGCTTGTCCTTTGAGGGTTTCCACGTTGAAATTGTTTGTCTTGGCCGGCATAATGAAAAACACCACCACGGTGACATTGCTTTTATGCATCTGAAGAGAGATTAAAAAATACCACAGCATCGGCTGTCAAAGATTAAAAACACATGTGACAGATGGACCTTAAACTTTGAAAAATAGTGCTTTGAAATGTCATTAGGGAACAAACAAGGGCCTTATTTATAATTCACAGAAAATTTATTTCCATTTTTTCATGACTTTTTCAGGAATTTTTATTTAAATCAAACCTGCAATCAAGATTTAACAATTAACAAATTGAAAATCAGAAACAAACTATTTATTGGCATTGAACATCTAAAATAGGTAACGATAGCTATTGATACCACAGAGCTTATCTGTAGTTAAAAAATAACTTAAATGTCAGCTAACATTACAAATTAGATATTTAGGGGACTGGGTGACCGTGCCCTCCCCTGCCTGTGCCGCCATTGCTCCAATAAGGAAAGTGAGAACTGGGAAGGCTGCTCTGAGATCCCTTCTCCCACCCACCTGCTTGGGCCCAGTCAGCAGGATAGGGTAGCTGCGCCCTCACCTGCCTGCGCCACTCCATCACTCCAGCAAGGAAGGTGAGACCTGGGATGGAAGCTCTGAGATCCTTTCTCTCTCTGGCCTGCTTGGGTCCAGTTGGTGGGACTGGGAACATGTGCCTTCCCCTGCCTGTGCTGGCATCAGCTCCAGCAAGGAAGTCAGTGGGACTGAGTAGCTTTGCCCTCCCATGCCTGCACCACCATCAGCTCCAGCAAGGAGGATGAACCTGACACCACCATGCTGAGATCCCTTCTCCCTCCGGGCTGCTTGGGCCCAGTCGGCAGGACTGGGTAGCTACCCCCTCCGCTGCCTGAGCCACCATCAGCTCCAGCAAGGAAGGTAGCCGCGTGGGCGCCCTGGAAACACCCCCCCACCCCACCACCGCCACTCTCACACTTTGATTGTGCCAGTCTTTGGACACACTCTGCATAGGCATAGGTGGTCATAAAGGGTATTTTTCTTCCCAACTTTGAACATCTTTAAAGAAAGGGTGGGGGAAAACCTGTAGTAGAACTGTGTGGAGTTCAACCCTGCAGGAGGTCAGGGAACTCAATCTGGGCCTTGCAGCCCAAGGTCAGTCTGCATTGCAGGGGTCTGCCATCAGCTAGCTGAGACCAGGGGACTTGGTTCTGCACATGGGTATGCACATTATATAGTATGACAACAGATATATAGTCTGAAAGAGGCCCTTCAAATTCATTGTTTTCTTTCTTTTCCTCATTCCACTCTGCAAATTCTTTTTTCTATCCTCCTTCTCAAACACAATCTCCTGCTCCACCATTTTATCCCTCATTTCCCTCTGTTCCTGCTCCTGCCCTAACTCAGGTTCCTTGTTTATCATTTTTTTTCTTCATGTTATTTTCTTCTGTCATTTTACCTCACTCAGGGGTCAATAGTTTCAAAGAAAGTGAGCCCCTATTACTGTTAAGTGGTTATATTCTTGCACTCTGTCTTCCCCTTTTGAATTTAACAGTTTCCTAAAGATTATATGGTCATTCTATGTCCCCTGGCTTCACTTGAAACCTTCTCCAATTCTTTTACTTATCTACTCCTCTCATCCCAACTCTGTCTAAGCCCCCATCCTAAATGGTAAAGATGCTATATTAAAGAGTTTATTCACTGCAAACATATTTTGGACTGCTTCTTGGTTTTAATTTAATTCACATAGTTTAAAGGTGATAGACTAATGACTACCACAAGTGGTCAATTTGCAAGTTGTGCTTGATCCTATTGTGTTATTGATTGTATCAATTGAGCTATAGGATTGTGATTGATTTAATGAGCTGTCTTCTCTGATATTAAAAAAATGAGAATGTCTATGAGTCTTTTGAGACTCAAAAGCTAAAGCACAACTATATCAGGAAAATTTAAGTAATAATCCAAAAATTAAACCAAGGACAACCCAACAACAAAAATAAAAAGGAGAAAACACTTAAGCAAGACACAAAGATAAACTTCCAGTTCACCAGTGGTAAACAGTAGGGCAAATGAGGATGAAAAATCTGATAGTGAACCAGCAGGACACCCTGAACTCATAGCACAGGAAGTAACAAAACAGATCAATCAGGCTCTAGAAAAATTCAAAACAGAAATAATTTCCCAGATAACCATAGAGATGGTGAGCAAAATGAAAGTCATGATTCGAGACTCTGCCACTGAAAAATAGATGAGCTCAGGACCATGATAGAAGCCACGAAGGCCCAGCATAAGAAAGAAATGGAAACAACAAATGCCCAACACAGGAAAGAAATGGAATCCATAAAACAGATTCAAACAGATATCCAGGAGATTAAAAACTTTATTGAAAGTGTTCAAAACAGAATAAAAGAACGTGAAGATAGAATCTCAGATATAGAAGATAGGAATGCAGTCAGTGACCCTGAAAAGAGAGGTCTCTTAAAAACAGTAAGGGATCACAAGAAATTGTTCCAACAACTCCTAAATGATCAACCTGCCAAAGATTAAAATTAGACCCTTATCTTTCACCATGCACTAAACTAAAATTGAAGTAGATTAAAGATCTAAATACTAAAAAAGAAACATTAAACTTGCTGAAAGATAAGATAGGCAGAACTCTTGAAGACATTGGCATAGGAAAAGAGTTTATGAACAAATCCTCAGTAGCACAGGAACTAGCAGAAAGAATCAACAACTGGGATCTCATCTTATTAAAAAGCTTCTGCACTGCAAAAGTCACCATTAACAGAACTAAAAGACAATCTACAATGTGGGAAAAAATTTTTACCAGCTGCTCCTCAGACAAAGGGCTCTTATCTAGAATATATAAAGAACTCTAAACAACCAGCCTCCCCTCACATATAAAGACCCTATTCAAAAATGGGCATCTGAAATGAACAGACATTTCTCAGACAAAGAAGTAAAAGTATCAAGTAAATATATGACAAAATGTTTCACATCACTGGTCATTCGAGAGATGCAGATGAAAACAACATTGAGATTCCACCTTACCCCACAAAGAATGACTGCTATCAAGAAATCAACCAATAATAAATGTTGGCAGGGTTTTGGGGAGAAAGGAACCCTTATTCATTGTGATTGGGAGTGCAGACTGGTGCAACCACTATGGAAATCAATATGGAGATACCTCAAAGAACTGGGACTAGAGGTTCCATTTGACCCAGCCATCCCTCTGCTGGGTATCTTTCCAAAAGAACTAAAAGAATCATATCACAGTGATGTATGCACACCTATGTTTATAGCGGCACAGTTTGTAATAGCTAAAACTTGGAAACAGCCAATTTGCCCATCAGTTGGAAACTGGATAAAGAAGACATGGTTTTTCCATAAAATGGAATACTACTCAGCCATAAAGAATGAGAAATTAGATTCATTCATAGAAAAATGGATACATATTGAGGATATACTCCTAAGTGAAATAAATAAGTCACACATGTATAAATACCGAATAGTTTCACTGGTGTGAAAAACTATAATAGTAAATAGTATCCTAATGATATAATTGATCATGTGAAATAGGTAGAAAAGGACTAAAGATGTAGGGAAAGTGGGAAGGGTAGGGGAAAGGTAAGAAGGGAAAAGAAAAAAATAGGAGAACATGAAAAAATGGAAATAAAGTGTTTGTTAATGGTGAGAGGAGGAGGGGATGAAGGGAGGTCAGGGACAAGGGGAAAAAATGAGAACCAAAACCTGTCATATATAGGTACAAGATCCCAATAATGAATGTAACTGTACTGTATACCTAAATGTACCAATAAACTCAATGAGAAAAAAAAATTAGTTATTTAAAAGTTTAGCTAGTTTAAAGAACTAATTTTGTTATCAGGGATAGAACTCAGAACCTTGAGCTTGCAAGGCAGGCACGGTGCCACTGAGCTAAACCCCCAGCCCTCTCAGTGTCTTAATAAGATTGAAATTTTACATTGGTCTCTTATGGGTATTTCCTGTTATTTATTCTATATGTTCGTGTAATAAGATTGGAATATAAACTAATCATTAACAGCTATGGCGTGGTACCATTTTCTATAGTTGTCTGTGGCAAAGTTTTATTGCTAGATTTGTTGGGAACTTCTTTTAAGGTCGACCTTAAAACCTGGTTCCACACTGTTGGGAGCCTGGACCTCCTTTTCCCTCCTAGTGCCCACATACTGTCAGAGGATGCTTCCTAGATTAACAGTTTGAAACAGTTCAACCTGGGGAATAGGCCTGGCTGGTGAGCCGAGGAGGAACTGAGTTTGCAAAATCCATCCTGGGTTCACATTTTCTGAGAGCTCCTGCTAGAGTGCTTGGCCAGCAGCCATGGACACGTGCTACTCTGCATCGCTGCTTCTCTTGGGGCAAGGTGGCCATGGTCACAGCTGCCTGTGATTAGGTGGCTAGATGTAATAGTAAGGGTCAGAATTAGGACACCCAGTTTCATACACTCAAGTGACATCTTTTGTTACTATTGAGATATATCCAAGGCTCATCTTCACTGGCTTAAAAAGAACAAGTGCCGTTTTGCTCTCCATTTGCTTGTTTTCTCTGTATTTATCCTACAACTGATTACAAATCTTCGTAACAGAAAAGGGATGTTATGTAATGACATCTGAAAACACAGCACATATAATGTGAGGGTCTCTTTTAAAAAATACTTGATAACACAGACAATAATATTACAATCTGTAAGTTGCAAGAACAGAGCTATTTTCAGGATAAAGCTATCATTTTAATCTTCAAAATCATGTATCCTCTTGACAACTATCAAATAGAGGTCAAAAAGCTCTTCCATCCCCACAGGAGGAAGTCATCCTTATAAGAGCATCGTCCATGCACACATGAAATTTTCTTACCCTCAGCAAAAAGTTTAGTCTGGATAAGGATTCTAGGAAGATGTCAGCTCCTTTGTTTGAAAACTCATACCTCCCCGCAATGAAAAGGAATAACGTCTTTTCCAAATCAAAGTCAAGATGACTGAAACAAGACAAAATAATTTTGAATGAAAAAAACACAATACAACAAGATGTACCCAGAAATGCTGTTAAGGTACAAAGGGAGCTAAGAAAAAGAAACATTTACCACAACAATTCTGTTTGTTCTCTAACTGAAAGATCACATGCTAATTTTATTTTTAAATAAAGAAAGCATACCCATAGAAATGACCTCGAACAAAATCTTGGATCCTGGCCTTGTACATGGCATGCAGATTTTGAAACTCATGCACTGCTGAAAACTTCTTCACATTCAAGCCATTTGGAGTAATTACATCTGGAAAATCAAAGCAAAATCACCAAAAGTTTCCTCTGAGAAGGAGCACCACTGTGGGTACGTTTAAAAATCTATTAAGTGTCTATTAACATTTCTAGTTGTTGACTACCATAGAATTTTAAATTCATAAAACTTCAGATTTCAACCTTTTAGTTGAAATTGGAAATTAGGAGTACCTGATCTAAATTATGAGTGAGTGATACAAATTTCCATTTTTATTTCTTATATTTGTAACTTTTAAAAATTGGTTATACAGATTAATGGGTTTAGTTTTAGCAGATTTGTACATGCACTTAACATACTTTGATCATTTCCCTCCCCATCTCTCCTTGCCTTCCCCCCAGTTTTACATTTTTGGGGGAGGTTCAATGTACATAATATATTTTGTTCCTATCCATATATTCTGTTATCCTCCTTTATAATTTACTAGTCTTGATTTCTTCTTTCCAATACAACTAATTCATTCTGCCAAAAATAGTCACCTTGATTATACTTGCTGACATTTTAATATTCTGTTAGCTAAAAACATTCAAAGAACTAATGTATATGAAGTAACTTGCATATTAAAAAAAGCTTTAAAAATATTTTATGCCCCCTTCATACATATGAAATTATAAGGATACTCATATAATGACAATTTTCTTTTGAGTAAAAATGCTAATATAAAGTAGCATTACAAATACTGTTTAAAAGGACCCACTCAATGCTTAATGTACAAGCAAGAGAATCTTCACTTTGCAAGTAGCTTCCCTGTACAGTTGGTAATGCTCCCAATTTTATTTTATTAACTAGTATACCTAATTTATATGAGTACCATTAGTTACATAATCACTTAGTTTATATAAATAATAGACTCATATCATTTCAAAAACTCAGAATATGTAACTTGAGATGTCTCTTTTTCACTTCTGTTCCCCAATTTTCTTTTTCTCCCTGGAAGCAACATTAGCTAATTTCTTTCTATTGTTCCCAAGTAGAAGACGATGGTCTTATCCACCTCTTTGAAGTTGGGTAACACAGTGGAAAACATTTTAAAGTTCAGATTTAGATATTAGCATGCATGGGCTCAGAAATCAATATTTGAAAAACTAATGACTATCTTAAAGGGCGAATGACAATTTTAAAAATTGACATTTAAGGCATAAGTTGTATTTAAACTGTTCATAATTAATACATACATGCTACTGCCTTCTCCCCGGTATTATAAACAGTCATCTTTTCAACTTTAGACAGTTTGTCAAATTTATGGTAAAAGCATAATAATACAGCAACAAATAGGTCTTCTGCAGTTAGTATATAATGACTTACTTTTTTAGGTACCTAGTGCTATTTTAACCCAGCCAACACTTGCTTCTTGATGGACCATGCCCTAGCATTGTCGTTGTGATTATACTCTTAATTGGAGAGAATTTCAATAAAACTAGAGAATACAAAATCATAGCTATGCCACATGATTCCTTCTTTTCTTTTTAGAGTGTTCTTGGGTAACTTTTTTGTATTTAATCATCTACTAAAAGTCTATTTACCTTCTTGAGCCTCAAAGGATTCAAACATTTCACAGTTTCACTCAGGGCCACCATGAGATTCTACCACTAGTCTGAAATTGGACTAGATTACAGGGTTTCTAGCTCTGTTAGAATTTGTAGGTGAAACTAGCTAATAGGAAAATCAAGATAATGAGACATATAAAATAGTCATTGCTAAACTTTTTCTGGACCTTTACAGTGGACCAGGCACTGAGCTGAGTTCTTTTCATGTATTAACTCTTTACATTATTGTAACAGTTCTACATAACAGATAGGATTGCCATCCTCGTTACACAGGTAAAACATAGGGAACTTAAGTAATCTACACAACCTCAGCCCAGCTAGTTACATGTATTCAACACAAAATCACTTTTTATATTAAATTCAGAAAGTTTAGCATCTAGCCTGTGGTTTACTACTGTTCTTTAGCTGTATCCGTAAGAAAACAAAAATTAAAGAAAATAGTCAATGGAGAAACAAAATCTAGCATAATCTTGCAGAGCACATACTTTTGTTTGATTTCTGTTTTTTGCTTGTTTGTGGCACTGAATCTAAGGCCTCATGCATGCTAGGCAAATACTCTAGCCCTGAGATACATCCCTAGCCCAAAATGTCTATTTTGAAAGATAGAAAAGCTACAAGACACATCAGAAAATAATCATATCACAGAGAACTCAGTATCTGCGGTGTTATGAAAAATAAGAAAAATAGAGGCATCTATTGCCTTTAATGCCAGAGAATATCAAGGAATATTTTTAAAAATCAGAGAATTCAGAATGTGATGATTTCTTAGAAAAGACATTTCAAGCTAGTGTTGGAGGATAGAAGCCAGAATCTAAGAGTCTAAAGAGTAAGTGAATACAGAAACTGTGGTTTTAGTCTTTCAAGATATTTGGCAACAAGAGAAAGGAGGAGACTAGATAGACATCTGACAGGGCGGCAGCCTCAAGAGAAATTTCATTTTAGAATAGAAAAAAAAAGAAGTTTATAAACTCAGAAAAGGATATCGAGAGAAAAGGAAGAGCAAGGACAAGAATGAGCATATTGAAGTCGTAAACTGAGAGGCATGAGTACGAGAATCCAAAAGAATCCAAAAGCCAAGGGAGTCTTTGAAAAGAAAAAAGAATACCACAGCATGGATGATTATGCTGCCAGTATTCATTACTTGGATTCTTTTTTTGTTTGTTTGTTTTTGTTCTATCTGATACCTTGAAATACCTCCTCTGGACATCCAGGTGGTATCTGAAAGTACGATACCTAGAGGCAAGACCACAGGAATTAAGCAAAGACATATTAATCAGAACCATCTTGTTGCAAATAATAGAAATTTACTAGCATTGGCGTAAGTGTAAAATGAAGAGTTTGTTAAGAGAAGGGTGAAGTGTCTCATGGCAAAGATTCAGCGAGGCCTCAGGAATGACTAAATTGCTTCGAAGAGTCTAAGGAGTCCTATCTATTTCTGCTCGCGGCAATTTAATCTTCTTGTATCCAATGGAACAGAATATAAATATGCACACTGCCAACAGCTTCAACGTTCCATTTCACAAGGATGCATTCCAACAGACATTAGTCTGTATAGACTTCTTCCTAGGGGAGCATTCCTATTGGACCAGTTTATGTCAGTTGTCTACTTTTGAACCAATCAGCTGTAGCCAGGTAATAGGATCTTGTTGATGAGCACACTTCTTTGCATTGCACACTCTGGTTGAGTTTGGGAATAGTTTCCAGAAAAACTTCCAAGGAAGTATGGGGAGAGGTAAAACAGGTTTCCATGAAATGGCACCAATGAGGCACTATTACAAGATGAAACAATGGGATAATCTCACAGAAACTTCTGATATTTTTCCTTTCATTTTTTACAACATGTCAAGTCAATTTTCTCACACATACCAAGTTGTTATGACAACTCTGCTCTTACTGGAGGCATTTCAAGCATACATAACTCACTATTCAACAAACACAGATTGAACTCTTACTGTATTACAGATATAGCTTATGTTGGTTTCAGTGCAAACCTACTGAAATTAAGAATGAAAATACATATAAAGATTTGAGTGGCAATCATAGGTACATTTTTCCCTGTAATTATTAATTCATGCTGGAAAAACAAAACCTTCATATTTAATGTCATTTTCAAATGAAAGACAGGTAACAAACTCAGCATGATAATTACCAGGCTTTCTCTTCAGCATATGTTCTGCCTCGATTGCTGTTATTTCAGAAACTGTGGTGAACACATGAGCACAATGAACAGACGCCCGCTCCATGCAGTAGCGGTGGTAAATCTGCCTTTCCCCGGCCTCTTTGTCAATGTTAAACTGTTTAAAACAAACGTATGTTTGCTTACAGTGATACTTCTCCAAAAGCAAAACAAAATCACATACTTTAAGAATTGTTTTTTCTCGGGGCTGTGTAAGATTTTATCAATGCAAAAAAAAAGTGCTGATAAATTTTCATGAAAACCATTGTAAAATATGTAACTATGTTTTTAATTTTTAAATTTTTTATTCATTAAATTTATTAGTACATTTTAGGTATACATTCATCACAGGGAATTTGTACCTGCACATGATATTGTTTACTTCATTTCTTCTTCTAAACTGTTATTTAACCCCTTAAGCAAAAGATGTTCTCACTTTTCTAGAATCATATAGAATTTTTAAATTTGGGACATTTCAATTACAGTTTTACCTATTCTGCATATTATAAATATAGGGTCACTTACTTTGTTTAAGGCTTTCATCATATTTTTCCATAAACAATGAAACAAAGCTGACTTTGAATTTAAACCTGAGATAAAGTTACTTAATCTTACCCCTAAGTCACTGAAAAGGAAATTGAAAAAGAAAAAAGGTAAATGCTTTTCCGTGGTTAATGTCACTTTTTCTACTTTAAAATTATATAGTTACTTTAATTAGATGGTATATTAGATTGTGAAATCATATATTATTCTTGGCAACTTAAAGAAGAAAACAAACCGCTAACAACCGCTTAAATAATTGGTAATTATTGTGGGCTCTGACATTTTCCTTAGTTACTGAATGTTATTTCTCTCTTAGCTTCATAAGAAACTAGCAAGGTCTTACAAAAAAGAGGTTAGAATATTACTGGCCTTTTATCAGTACACTGTTTTCCAACACTGTGTGGTAGGTACTCCTCTAAGCACAATATTGTATTTATGTTCCCATAAAACACAAAGGCACATATTTCTTTTTGTAGAGGAGAAGACCGAACATTTCAGAGGTCAGGAAGCTTGTCCAAAGTCACATTCCTGTTAATATCGTAGCAGGACTGTGAACTTATCCCCAGTCAGTCTGACTCCCAAGCTATATGCTTACCTGCTTTTGTATCATTAAGATTCCACTTCTATCAACAAATCAGCGCCATAATTACTGCATTAAAGAGAATACTAACCAAAAAAGCCTGAGAGTATGATTCTACTGTCTAGGAAAAGGAAATCCTTGGAACATTCTTTCCTGATTATAGTATTTGCAATTATCTCTCTGAAAATGTGTGAATTGGCTGTCTGTGGCTTGCTTGGATCTTAAATACTCTGGATGACTGGTCTCATTTGTTCCAAGTCTCTCACTCAGCAACATTTCTTGAGGAATTTATGTGTATCTGTACCTGAGAGGGTACAGCTCATAAGCTAGTGGAAAACCCGGTAGAAAACAGCCAAATCAAAAATGTACTCGAATAAGGTATAGGATCAGTGTAAGATGTATTCACTCTTGCTGAGGATAGAAGAAAGTGTTTCATATTCTACAATATCTGTTCATGTGTCAGCATCAGCCCTGGAAAGTAAGATTTTTTAGTTTAGGAGCCATGATGTTTTTGTTTTTGTATCTCCAAATCGGTTGGATGAATAAAAGCGCATTTGGACGGGAACATGAAAGTTTAATTTGGGGAAAGTTATTTGAGGCTGAAAATTATCTTTCCTAAAAAATACTATGGTGTGTGCAGAAAGTAGTAAGCTGGCTAATGCAAGTGTGGCACTGAATGTGAAGGCTCAAGTGGGTAGGATATAAGAGGGCCAGATCACTAAGGTCCCTGAAGATGAGACCAGGACTTTAGGCTTTTTCCACATAGGGTTGTTACTAGTAGTAGTAGTAGTAGTAGTAGTAGTAGTAGTAGTAGTAGTATCATTATTTCGGTACCAGGGATTGAACTCAGGACTTTGCACTTGCAAGGCAGGAATGGCACCACTGAGCTGCATTCCCAGACCCTCACAGGGTTATTTAGAGATACAATAAAGACAAAATCTATGTGTGAGAAAATTCTGGAAAGAACAATGAAATGTTTCTGAGCTCGCTGAGATCTTGTGAACTTTGTATGAGACGGCGTGACACATATTTTAAAAAGTTTCCAGCACATGGAATGTTCTCAATGACTTTAGCTACTACTATTGCTATTGCATACTGTATTTCCACAGACAAGCTAGCATTTGATATTTGGACTTTTATAGATGGGGAGGCAGGTTTTCTAAGTGAATAGACTGAGGATTTAAAAATATAGGGGAAAATGCTGGGAGCCTGGTGATCCCATGACAGGCCTTTGTGAGGTCAGGCAGCTTCTACTTTCCCTTGTTGTGTGAGTTTCCCTTGTCTTTGAGGTCTGTAGGATACATGGCCATCCTCTTCTTTTCAAGCTATTTATGCATGAGATCCACCTTCGTGCATATTTATGATAGTATGGTGAAATCTCTAATATTTCCAACATTCAGCACCCAAGTGGATGTAATTCTTTTGATAATGAACTTTTCTTTCTTTGCTATGTTTCCATAGGTATTTGTAATTATTGATTGACTTCTGGATGTCTATAAAAAACAAATAATGAGGAAACTATCTATTAATCAGTAAAATACAGTCCAATGAAAGACAAAAATTCCCTGTGATTGAAATTGACTAGAGCTTTCAAATCTGGCTACAGAGTAACCATCCATCAATTTTCTAAGGCTTGTTCCCACATTTTCTAATACCCAAGAGTACTGTCCTCAATTTCCATTGAGAAATTTTGTTACTGTTGAGAAAAAAACTAGATAATACAAAAGAAAAACTTTTTTTTACAGAAAAAGTATTAACTATGTACACATTATAATCCGCATGATACAAGGTATGATTGAAAAGTACCATATTTAAAATTTTAAAAATGTATTACAATAAAAGGCACATTGCCATTAATCCTCCCCAAAATCCTTCCCCTTGCTCTGAACATACTCATCCCATTGTTCTTGCCACTTTATGAAAGTTCTGGAAGTCCTCTTTCGTGATTGTCTTTAGTTGCTATCGTGGCTGCGTTGATGTCTTGAATAGATTCAAAATATTTACCTTCATAATCATTTTTATTTTGGGGAAGAGCCAGAAGTCACGCTGTATCAGATCCAATGAATAAGGTGGATATGTTTTTCAAGCCTGTCTTTTCTTAGGTGGCACTTGGGAGCACCTTGAAAAGACGTTCATGAAAGAGAACTCACAGGAGTGCTTCAGAAAGTAGCAAGCGCTATGGAACAAGTATGTTTGAAGTGAGGGGAAAATATTTTGGGAGGGATTAATGATAATGTGCTTTTTACCACAATAAAAATTTTATATAAACATTCACCATTGGGCCGGGGATTTAGCTCAGAGGTTTGGTGGCCTGCCTTGCAAGCGCAAGGACCCGAGTTCAATCCCTGGTACCAAAAAAAAACAAAACAACATTCACCATTATTTTTCAACCACCCTTCATAACTGATCAATGTTCGGACTTAAGAGATTTTGGAAATATCTTTCTGGAAGTTCTCAAAAAAATTTATAAACTGAAGAGGTTGGAATGTTTTTTTAGCTAAGGATTTTACTAAAACCTTAAGCCAACATCAAGGTCCTTCTGGATTGACATAACAAAAGGTTTAATTTTTAGCAGTTATCATTTGAGTAAAATAGTTCTAATCTTTCTGCCTTTACAAAAGTTAAATTCTTTTATTCTTGTTTTCATATTTTCCTGTTTTGTTTTCTGCCTGAACCAGAACTTACAGAAATAGATCCTGGGTCCTGCATCAAAGGCTACATTAGTATTCATTCTTTATGTTAAACTTTTAAAAATGTTGAAGGTCCAGAATTTAGTGTTATATGTCACCCAAATTCTAAATCTAATGTAAGTACGGTGGCTTCTACTATGAAAAATATTATGAATACCAAATTATTGACCATTTGTTATGTACTAGTTGCTAGACAGAAGTTTACTAGAAACGTGGGGTAGGGTGTGACTAAGCTTATATACCTCAACCAGTGAAGAGCTTGAAAGATATATGATATATATATAAATACTTATAATCATATTCAAAGACAGAATGATATAAACGCAAATCCTTTATCAAAAGAATAGTTATATAACTGTATAATATATTGCATTTGTTTCTTTAAATATGACTTTTCATTGTATACTGTTAGGTTTTAATTATTAGTACATAATATTCTCAAGCATTCTGAAGTTAAAATATTCAATATGCCACTCTAATATTTTCTCTTTCACAAAGATCAAAGTCTGTTCTCCAGGAAACATGGTGCAGAGCTTATCACAGATCACTGGTTTGCCCTTATTAGTCTGCCGTGATCACACACCATGAGGCAATTTTGCTGATCTCCTGGCTTTCTGAATTCCTTGGTGCCTTTATTTTCAATGTACAACTTATGCTTATAATTTGACCTTTGGTTTAGCTGGCTTTGAAAAGGTAGCTATCATTAGGACCACTCACTGATGTACAGAAGTTAAACTTTTTCAGAGAGAACTTTGTTGCACTCAAAGTGTGTTTTGAGATAATAACTTTCTAATACCATTATCAGATTATCATTCAGGTAAATACACACCCATGTACACACACACACACACACACACACACACACACACACATTCTGTTTCATAGAATCCTGGAAGCTTTTTACACTTGATCTTAGCCAAAAGGCCGAGAAGTGATACCTAGAATCTTATTAAACTGGGAAAGCCTTTAGAAGTCAACTTTTCAACTTCTTAATTTTCCTGATAGTGAAACTGATCCTTCACATGCAAAATCAATTCGGTATACAGATAAAAAATCTGCAAAACTTCTGAAATTATGGCATTCAAATGCTTTTCTGATGTTGTTTACAGGATAATTTAAAAGGTATGCTTTCTTATTATTGTAATTTAATTGATGGAAATTCTAAAAAAGAATGATATTGGGTCATGGGGTCATGTGGTCTCCTAAAATGAGCAAACATCACGAGGGGCCTGATCCCTGTTTTCCAGAACTACTGCCTTGCTTGACCCTACAAGAACCCACCTGTGCATTGCAGAGCTGTAGGGAAAATCTGACCCATCAACCTAGGAAAAAAGGCTCCTGGGACACCTCTGTGTGCTTAGATTCTCTGTTCTCTGCCTGCCCTTGAGAGCTGGGTGTGAATTCAGCATCTCCACAGCACTTACCAAACCACAGGGTGGAAAAGGATCCAGCCTTTTTTCACACCACCTCCAGCTCCTACCATAGCCCCTAGATCTACTGCTGCAAAGTGAGACAGAAATGAGTCCTCTTTTCTCCATACTCCTCTGCACGCTGAACAAAGTTAAACTGAATCAGCTGTCTCTTACCCCATGGGAAGCTTCTTCATGAATACTGATTAGCTCAAAGGGCATTTCTGCCAACTGGATGGCAGACAAAATGTGGAGATCAATACTTTCCATCCTTCAGCTTCAGTGGTCCTAAAGAAAGGTAGCTGAGAAAGGAGGAGGAAGGACTCTTTACCTTATCCAGGTGGTTGTAGAAATCGGCATTTGCTGCACACAGATACCTCCCAAGTAGTGTGGCATGGGTCGTGAATATTGTGGCAATGGGGAGTTTCCGGGCTCGAGAAAGAATCAGCCCAGTTCCAGCCTGCCATTCATGGAAATGGGCAATAACGTGCCGACCTTCTGCATGATCCGTCACCTTCATCAGGAAAAAAGGATTTAGAAAAGTTATCGACCCTGGTCATCGCCCTCAGCTTAAGGGGACTTATGACACCTGCACATCTTACTGCAATTTAAAGGGCTTGCAATAGTAGGGATGCAGATTTAGCAAGTGCAAGTGCTTTATAGGAGTCAATGCCATGTCCATAAAGTCCATATATTTTTGTCTTAATCCTCCCTTTCAGTGATTGATCAGATTTATTTTTGTATCCATCAAAGATATTAATACTACTCATAAACAATAAATATTAGTAATAATGTTAATAAAAGCACAGATGTACTCAGTAAATAGTCATTGAATAAATGTATCAAAAATAACAAAATACCATTGAATAACTGAAGCAATGTGACCACCTCTTTAAGAAGCTTCTTCATAAATAAATAAATGGTTCCTATTCTAAATCTGTCTTATTTAGGTCTTCTTTAAAATCAGAAGCAGTTAATGGTAATCATGTTAATATTTTTAAAATATCGAACTGGGGAGAAAGATAAAGAAATTCAAATAACTCATTTTTAGAGTCAAACAGTAGCTTAGTGACAACCCTGGGCCCAGATCCAATTCCACTGCACTGAGCCAGGTTGGACATCAGGCTTTTGGCTTTAAAGTTAGCTTGTTTCACCCCTGCAAACAAAAAAGTTAACACTCACACTGCATCCCCCTGGTAGCTGGCCTCTTTCTTCTTGAAGAGAATAGCAAAGCATTGAAGCTTAAGCAGCTGAGCAGACAGCTGCTAAGTGTGGGGAGTGAACATGAGACAGTGTCTCTCACACTAGCGTGCCCCAGCACCCCAGGAAAGCCAGCTAAAGCCTCCTACCTATCTGGATCCTATCTCCAGATAATCTATTCAGTATGCTGGGCTGGGGGTAGGAATTTGCATTTTTTCAAGTTTGCAGAGCATTCTAGTGATCCAACAAAACGCTCTTTTTAAAAATTAATTATCTTGGTGTATTTTAGATATACAATACAATGACATTCATCACTAGAAATGCGTACCTTGACTAATCTATCTTGGTTCTTATTGTTTTCCCCATTCTCCTGCCCACCTTTCAGCCCTCCTCCTTCCCTGTTTACAAAGGCTTTGTTTCCATTTTCTCATGTTAATTTCATTCCCTTCTTTCCTTGCTGGGGATTTAGCTCAGTGGCATCGAGCTTGCCTTGCAAGGTCCTGAGTTTGATCCCTGGCACCAAAAAAAAAAAAAAAAAAAAAAAAAAAGCACAAAAACACTCTTTGAGATCCACTATCTTCGACACTAAGCTCTCTGAGTTTCAAGGTAACCATACTTCAAAAAGCTCCTTGAAGCTCTAAACAGCTCACACAAGTGGAAGCACACACAAGTTAACTTGGATTTTTTTTTTCAGTCTCCATTAACCCTTTGAACCAAAGAAAAAATTTATTTCCAAGCTGTTTTATTTTAGAAAAAAATGGACAGCCTTACTTTCTTCTTTCTCTCTCTCTTCTGTTTCCCTTATGAGAAAAAGTAACGAGAAACACACACACACATGCACATGCACACGCACACACACACACACACACATGCACACTTGGTGGCTGGCCTTAGCCTTGGGGCACTGGTTCAGGGCTGAAAACTGAAGAGGAAGAGTTGGTTCCACTGACTGGTGCTAGACTGGGCAGCCCTTCCGTCCCTGGGACAGTTTCTTCTGGGACAGGGCCTTCACCTGTCTTCTCCTACACTATGGCCAACTTAAAGTGAAAGGACTGCCCACCTATGTTAGCTACTACTCTCATTGCTGAGAACAAATACCCAACACCCACAGCTTGTAGAGGCTTCAGTCCAAGACAAGGTGGCTTGGCAGAGGGGCATCATAGAAATAAAAACAGTTCATGGCAGGCAGAAGACAGCAAAAGCAAGCAATTGAGGGGTTGCAGCAGTTTCTTTCTACCCTTTCTGTACTCTGTGCAGGCTACCTGGATTAGGGTGGTGCCCAAACAATCTGTGGATTAATTTAGTAATCACATATCCTAATTCCAACATCACACAATCTAAAACCAACCACCTCTGAAAAAGCCCCACCTATGCCCATGAGGCTTTGGGGGGCATCCAGACATAACCATAATGCCACCCATCTTCCTTTCCAATTCCAGATAGCCCTCTAAGGTGTCAGCATAAGACTTCCTCAGAAGGAAAAGACTGTGTAAAGGAACACTTTCCTAACACAGGATTCTGTGATTTGTTTGTCTTTAGACTTCTCTCCTGATGCCAAAGATGCTCTCCCTTCACTATATTATTTATTTATTATTTTTGTCTAGGTAAAAGAGATGCACAGAAATCCTACTGCTATGCTTGGAGGAGTCAAGAAAATTCAGGCTTGGCTCATTTAATAAGAACTGTGCATAAGAACTCTCTCTCTCTCTCTCTCTCTCTCTCTCTCTCTCTCTCTCCTTCTCTCTCTGCTTCCCTCCCCTCCTTCCTTTCTTTCTCCCTGATTCCTTCTTGCCTCCTTCCTTCCTCCTTCCCTCCTCCTTCCCTCCTTCCTCCTCCCCTCCTTCCTCTTTTCCTTCCTTCCTTCATTTCTTTTTTATTTAGAGGGAACTGAATCCAGGGCCTTCACACTAAGCCACAGCCCCATTTATTATTTTATTTTTTTATTTTTAATGTTGAAGAAGTTTCACTAAGTTGCTAAGTTTCCCAGGCTGGGCTCGAACTTGCCATCCTTCTGCCTCAGTCTCTCAGCTCGAGTGCTACCATTACAGGCATGCATGGTCTTGCATGTGTATCTACATACCTACGTCTATATCTATATATATAATAGTCTACTGCAAAGAACTCCTAAGTCACTGCTGAGACCTTTCAACTCTTAGCAAATAATGAAAATATCTGGAAGCCACTTCAGTTGCACAAGCCTGCATCTATAAACAAAACAGAATATTTCAAGTATTTTTTTCTTCACCCAAGATTCTAGAATTCATGTGTTTGGAGAATGACATGTGCTATCCCTCTTTCTTTTGAATCTACTATATATCATCTATACAACGGGTAACAGAATTGGATATTTAGATATAGCATCCCTTTTAAATCTTCTTTGAGATAAACATTAGAAAACATTATTACTTTGTTTCAAAGGCTGGTATTTAGTTGAGAAATGCTGGACATTTCTTTGAATTCCTTTAAAATGTATTAGGTTTATCAGTAATGGCCTGATCTCAAAATGAACTTAATCTCAAGTTGCTGGCGTTGTTGCTGGGTGAACACCACCGTTCACTCCTTTGTTGCACTCCTGTATAGTAAACAGTACCTCTTTTAGGAACCAGGCAGTTAAAGACCCGAAAATGAGCATGTCATTGGCTTCCCGGTCGTGGTAGGGGATCCCAACACTGCACGCTTCCCAGAAGTCGCCCTTCCATCTGTCCAGGTTCCAGGCGGAGTAGCCGATGTCAAAGAGGACCACGTAGGGACTCCCTTCTATCAGCCACCTTCCGAAACGCACCTGTCACGGGGAGAACGTGTACCCACGTTGTGAGAGTGAGTAATCAGAGCAGGAAAATACATTCAAGCCGAGAGAATAGCAACTCCACTGATGGCTCTACAGCAGGTTAAGTAAGCTGCGTAGAAAAGAGCTGTGAAAACTTCAGGGGGTTGAGCCTGAAGTTAGTGGGGGGACTCGCATCCATTCATCCACAGCCTCTACTCTTCTTTATCATTAGAAAAACAACATATCTGGATCATGAAAGCTCTGTTTTCTATGTTTCTCTTTACCCTTCTGTGATCCTGAGCTCATGGCTATAGAGTGTAGCATTATAGTCCATGATTTTGGATAGAGTCGTGAGAGAAAATGTTTTGTATCTTTAACAACCTGTAGCTCGATATGACATTCACTGTGTCACCTAGTTTCCTCCATGAAACAGGAATTACAGTGTTTCCCGTCAGAAAAGATTTTTCTGTAGACAAATGTGTTTGATTTATCTTATTGCTCATATTTTGAAAGATGTGATCCACAGTTTGTAAGAGTCTTGGAAACAGCCCAAATGTCCATCACCAGAACTTATCTAAGAGCCTTTCTTGTGGTGAGCCTAGTTCTTCCTAGGAAGCTAAATGTGGCCAGATTGTTTTTATATTGACATGAAGGACCCCACCCAAGGCTAAATTTCACAGAAGTTGGAAACCCAATTAGCTAATTTTCTCTCGTGAAACTCACGCATGTGTGGTGATAGTCTATCCCACCCAAGCCCTTTGGTGACTCTTGTTATTTTGTTTACATTTTAAATTTACATATATCATGCCACTCTTCCCCCTTGAGGTTGAATTTTCAGTTTTCTCTTTGAGACATTTATGGATTCATGTATTTATGTAATAAATATCTACAATGCCTAATATGAGACATAAGACCCAATGAATTAAGACAATAAAGAAGTGCTGAAAACAGAGAAAAGGTAAGTAAGCTTCTCTTCACTTGCAGTCAGTTCTGAGCGGCCACACGGAATCATCATTTACAACAGAAATTCAAAAGGAAGAACTGAAACATGCTTCTAACATCCCAACCTGTTTAGCTATATTCCAAGGGACTGGCTTCTGTTCCATCCCTCTCAAGGTAATAGCATGACTTTATTTTCTCTTAATTTCTTAGGGGCCACTGAGCAAAAAGACAGCAGGTTGGGAAAGCACAGAGAGCTTTGGGGCACCTGGGATCTCTGGCCAAACTGATTGAAGTGAAATAGCTCAGGAATTTAGGGTCTTGAGCACCACCATGCTTCTCATCTTCCTCTTTCCCTGACAACCCTTTCTAATATTTCTTTTACTTGTATCCAAACAGAACAACATGCACTCTCCTCCTATCACTGTACTAAGATTCACTATGAAATATTTTCCTGTTGCTCTTAGGGACTTTATGGGCCCTTGTACCTCACACATTCTGCCTTTCAAACCTTGCATGTACCCCCAAGACCCCACTCCCAACACAGACAACCTGAGATTTCTCACTTTTTACCCTCATAAGCTATATTCCTAAGCACGGAAGAAAGTTTTTTTTTTTCTTGGTACCAGGGATTGAACTCAGGACCTTGTCCTTGCCAGACAGGCTGCGGCATCACTGACCTAAATCCCTGGCCCAAAAAGTTATTATTTCTCAAAAATTCACTAAGAATTTTAAAACCGTATTCTTTATTTATATATAAAATACTTTTGAAACTTATGCCATCCAAATACACTCCCTTTTCTTTTCTTATTATTTACCTGATTTCTTTGTGACCTTGTCCTAGGTAATATCCCAGGATTTTTTACCCTATATACTTACTTCATACTTGCTTGTCCTTATTCACATCTAAGAACTTCATGTGTACCTGATTCCAGCCACCCAAACTCATGCTACATTCTTATCCTTGTCAAAAGCAGAACTGTTCCTCCTCTGAAATATTCCACATTAGAATTCTGTTACCACATCAAAACTTCTATAATCACTGTTCTCTCTCTCTGTTTCCCCTAGTGTATATATTCTTCTTTCCTTTTGTTTTTCTTTTTAAGACTTCCAATTCCTGGAACTCTCCATTTTCTCCTACATTATCACCTCTTTTCTGGCTTTGCTTTCTTTCCTATTCATTTTTGACACCACATTCCAACAATTCAACTATTAATTCAGTCAGTCTCACAGCGCCTTCCAATGCTGGCCCCACTTGCCTGTGACATGAATACTGAAGTGCAATAATACTGGATCTCCCCATTTATTCAATCCCTGTATTTTCACTCTGGCTGTTGATTGCTGCGTGACAAAGTCACATTCAAGTGTATTTGTGTTACTAAGAAGACCTGATTACACTATAGAGATGTCCATAAATTCTTTTGCATACTCCTTGCATACTTTTCTGGAAAAGTTATTATGGTTTGTGTCTAGATGTCCTTCCAAAGCCTCATGCATTTATAGGCGGGGCTTTTCAGAAGTGGCTAGTCCTACAGTATGTGATGCTAGGATTAAGTGGGTGGTGCTGGGATTAAGGGTATGTGATTGCTAAATTAGTCCACTGATTGGTTTGGCATAGTTCTGGGTGTGGATAATGCAAAGGCTCACTCTGGGTGTGAGTGCTACCTGTCCTAAGGGCATGTAGCCTGGATAGCATATAAGGGACAAAAAAAGGCCTGCTGGTGTCACTGCTTGTCTCTTGCTGCCTGCTACTCTGCTGCCTTATGCTCACCATGAACTGTTTCTCCTCTGTGATGCCTGTCTGCCATGCCACCCTGCTTTGGAGCCAGTCAATTATGGAATGAAACTTCTACAAGCTGTGAGCTACAATAAACCTATCCTCCTTTAACTTTGAGTGTCAGGTATTCTGTCTCAGCAACAGGAAAAATAACCTGGACATCCTTCAAGATCTCTTATTTCAACATTTGCCTCCCAATATGACCTTTAAGTCTTGCTTCAGGAACATCATCCAAAACAACGGGTAAGACCATCTGAATTCTTCCTCAACTATTTTTATTCAAACTTTATTGCCTGTTTCAGTAAAAGGTTGGAAGAATGATCCTTTCACTATTACTTCAGATCTTTATTCTTAACACTGATTCATTTCTTTCTTTTTTTTTTTTTGT
>NW_022900931.1:17754723-17756485 GCF_012274545.1 Fukomys damarensis
ATTTCTTTCTTTTTTTTTTTTTTTGGTACCAGGGATTGAACTCGGGTCCTTGCACTTGTAAGGCAGGCCACCGAACCACTGAGCTAAATCCCCAGCCCCTTTGATTCATTTCTTAACCTCAGCAATCCTCTTTAACATTTCCCCCTTCCCTAAACTCTACTTTAATCTAGGCAAGGAGGCACACATCTGTAATCCTAACATTTTTGGAAGTGAAGGAAAGAAGATGGCAAGTTTGAGCCCAGTCTTGGCAACTTAGTCACTTAGTAAGACACTGTCACAAAATAAAAAACAAGAGAGTGGAGATACAGTTTCATGCAAACCTTCTGATTTCAGTTTCTAGTACCAAACCAAACCAAACCATACAAACAATAAAACTGTACTATACAATGCTACCAAAAGACCAGATGTTGCCATACCTACTTGATCCTGGCTCAGTTCTTTGTTGACTAAATCCTTCTTTCATACTTTAAACTCTCTCCTCTTTTGACTTAACATCATTATTCCTGCTGTAGACATAACAAATTACCAGAAACCTGGTGCTTGTAACAACATAAATTTAATATCTTATAGTTATGGAGGTCAGTAGTCCAGAATGGGTCTTGAAGGGTACAATCAACATAGCAACAGAGCTGAATCCCATCTGTAGTTCCTAGGGAATCTGCTGTCTTGACTTTTCATGCTCCTAGAGGCCACCTGCATTTCTTGTGTTCCCTTCTCCATCTTCAAAGTCCAGCTCTCCAACCTCTGCTTCCACTGTTGCATCTCCTCTCTGTTGCTAACTCTATTGCTTTCCTCTTATGATGACTCTGTGCTTATATTTGCCCCATTTAGATAATTCAGAATCATCACCTATCTATAAGGTTCCTTTTGCTACATAATGTAACCTATTCACAGAGTCTAAGAATTAGGATTTACAGCCAGGTGTGGTGGCACACAGTTGTAATCCCCACCTCCAGAGGCAGAAGGATTGAAAATTTGAGGCCAGCTTGGGCAACATAGTGACTTAGAGAGATCCTATCTCAAAATAAAAAATATAAAAGGGCTGGGGATTAGTCCAGTGTGAAGGGTTAGAGTTCAATCTCTGATACTGCTCCCCTCCAAGAAAAAGAATTAATTCCTCCATTCTATATCACTAATTTGCTTCTATTTAGCAACTTCTGGCTCCTTTTAAAGTAAGTAACATGTTGATATTCTCCAAAGTTTGGCTCAAAACTTTTCTCCTTGGTCTATAAAGTACTACTGAATAATTTTAGTAACTCCACTGACTTCATCTACAATTCAGATCCAAATGTCTTCATTAAAGACTTCTTTACCTTTTACCTTCTGCTGAGCTCCAAACCCATCTATCTTCCCAATAGTTCCCTTCACAAAGGCTGTCAAATACAATTCAGTTAAAACCGAATCCATCATCTTTCTCACAAACCTGCTCCTCTTCCCTAAGTAGGTGAGTGGTCTTCTCTCATGAGATTCTGTATGTTGCCATCTGTGCTCCCCTAAGAGTTTACAGAGAGTCACTGAGGTCAGCATCCTTTACCTGGCAGCCATGCTTATTCATGGCGTCCATCGCTCGTCGGACAGCGTCGTTCAATGGTTCACACGGCTCCACCTGTGTCTTCATATTGTGCTCAAAATATGGGCCTATCAGAAAGTAGTTTTCACCCCACTCATCTGCTGTTGTCTTGGCCTTTGTCTGAATCACAGTACAGATCCCTCCAACTGTTAAAAAGGCAAAAAAAAAAAAAAAAAAAAAAAAAAAAAAAAA
>NW_022900931.1:17756540-17773170 GCF_012274545.1 Fukomys damarensis
CTTTTTGGGAAACACACAACAAAAACCCCCAAAATTTAAAAAAAAAAAAAAAAAAAAAAAAAAAAAAAAAAAAAAAACAAAGGATCTGTTATCATTCAGGTTAGTAATCCACTGGAAGGGATAGAAATGGGTCTCTCTCTCTCTCTCTCTCTCTCTCTCTCTCTCTCTCTCCCTCTCTCTCTCCCTCTCTCGTTAGCATTTAGGATCCTCCAAGCACAAGGGTTTAATTTTGCTTTCTAATAAAGCAGGGCTTAGCTGGGAGTATAGTGGTAGTATAGAGGGAGATAGTAGTATAGTGGAGTATCTGTGGTACAGTGTGTGCTTAGTATGTGGTTTCCAGCACTACGAAAGAAAGAGAGTAGGGAAGGGGAGGGGAGGGGAGGGAAGCAGAGGGGAGGGAAGGGGAAAAAAGACGAAAAAAATAGGGTTAACATGTTAACTGTTGAACACTAAGAAATAGCTCTTTGGATCAATTCTGTGCCTTTATTGAAGTCCCTGCTGTGTACATGTGAGATAGGCTCACAGCACCAGTGCCAACAGGAACAGCACTGTCAGGAAATCTGCAGAGAAGTGGACTAAAGAAGCGTCAAAGGGAGGATGAGCAGCCATTGTCACCTCACATGGCCTGGGCATTTGTCACCTTTCTTCTCATCTGCAGGCTACGTGTCTGAGGAACAGCTTGCAACTAGGAGCAAACCTCCTAAGCTAAACTGATTTTCTTTTTTTTTTCTTTCCCTTTCCTTTCCTTTCTTCTTCTCTTCCCTTCCCTTTCTTTCCTTTTCTTTCCCTTTCCCCTTTCCCCTTTTCTCCCTCCCTCCCTCCCTTTTCTCCCTTTTCTCCCTTTCTTCTCTTTCTTTTTCTCTTTCAGGATTGGGGATTGAACTCAGGAAGTACTGAGTTATACTCCCAGCTTACTCTTTTATTTATTTTATTTTATTTCATGGCAGGGTCTCTCTACACTGCCTAGGCTGCCCTCACATTTATGTTCCTATTGCCGCAGCCTCACAAGTAGCTGGGATAACAACTGTGCACTGCCACCCTGCACCCAGCAAGAGTTGTTCTCTTTCTCAGAGATTCAACAAGGGCGTTTCTGATAAGGAGAAAGAGGTGATCAATTTCCAGGAAAGAGGTTCTGCCCAATCTCCATGTCAATTCAATGACGCAAATAGAAGTTTGCGTTCTCACAGGGTACTTCTCCCTGCTTAGCGTCATTGTGCATTTACTCCCTCTGCCATTGATGCTAGCAGTATTAAAACGTGAAGCCAGGGAAAATGTATATGCTTGGATCTAGCATGTCTACACCTAGAAAATCATCCTGGGAGAAAACAAGGGGAGGGGATTGGATTTGCTATTCAGTTATGGGCAAGGGAGTGGCATAAGAAATGCTGTGTTAGCCAGGTACTGTGGGGCACAGCTGGAATCCTGGTTCTCTGGGAGGCTAAGGCAGGAGGAGAGCAACTGAGCCTGGGTGATTTAGACACCTGGCAAGATCCTGTCTTGAAACAAGAAATTAGAAAAGGGCTGCAGATGTAGCTCAGTGCAGAGGTTCTGGATTCACACTCTAGCACCACAAAAACGAAGAAAGAAAAATAAAGGGAAAAAAATCTCAAAACTCCCGTGTGAAGTCCTGAGCCAATAAGATCCTGGAATCTATATGCAACTCAATCTCAGAGAGCAACTTTATGACTTGCAACTTGAAAACAAAGTTTCTTTTCTCATTTTTCACTTTCAAAAGGTATTCCAGCTCATCAGGATCAAAGTTTTGATAGGTAACATACATCTTACATTTTCTGATTTCAGTAGCTTAACTTTAAGTAATAATCTTATCTGTGGCTAAAACTGATGGTCAGTCAAGTCGCCATCTTTGTATTCTTCCTGAGCCATTCAAATCAAACTTTCTGGTAAATTGTCTTCAGAGAAGTGAGACAAAACAGCAAATGTTGATTTTATTATGTGATACTAACAGGCTTCACTAATTTATAAATGAGAAGAGTTAATGTAAGTTCAAAATATAAGTACTGCATGCAAACACTTTTTATATGAGTGTATAAACTAATCATCTTTAAGAACTTTATTTTTAAGGAAATATTTTTTTGCCTGTACTAAAATGGAACTTAAATTGTCACTGAAGCTGTCTAATAATAAATACTCATTCAATCACAGGTCAGATGGCAAGTAACAAAGGCAGTGTGGGACACATGAATAAGATACACAAAGCCTGAAAGTAGCAACTTCTTGCTTAGACCACAACAGATGTGATTCACTTAACCATTCAATGGTGAAGTTAAGTCTTTGTAAACCGATATTGACACCAACTCTATGTAAGTGTTTTGTCCAGTTCTGGAAAGGTTTATGAACCACTGACATTTTCTAAGTGTGAGAGGCACATCTTAACAATGTATTTAAATATACATAAGGTTTATTCAAAACCACTACTACAAAAAATGCAAAATTTTCAGATTATTTATCCTCTTCTATGGACTCAGTTCTTTCATTTTATCGAGAGAACATGTTATAGAGTTGGGATAGTACGTTTACTAAATGCCTTACTTATATTTTTATTCTTGAAAACTCTTATTTGCAATCCCTATATGTTAACAAGAGCCTTTTTATCACAGCCTTGTTTATGAGGTTATGGGGTTTAAGTTCAAATAGACTTGCATGAATAGAAATACATTTTTATTTGCTGGAGAAAGAAAAGAGAAAAAAAAATTTTTCCAGCTGCAAACCAAAGCAAGGGTCTCATGCATGCCAGACAAGCATTGTGCCACTGAGTGATGCCATTAGCCCCTGAAATTCTTTTTAAAAAATTGTATTAGTCTGTGTTTGTGATATGTAATAAATGCATTTGTTGTGGGGAATTAGTATGTATACGTATGGAATTTGATCAATTTCACTTCCTCTTCCCAGCCCCTCCCTTCCACCCCTTTCCAGGCCCCCTTCCCATCTCCACAAAGTCTATCTCCCTGTTTCCTGTTATCTATCTTTTATTTTGCCCTTTGAATCATTTCTATTTTGTATTTTTCAGATGACAAACCATTTGATAGTCTACCTTGAGCATCTGATTTATTTCATTAGCATTATGAACACAAGCTGCATCAATATCCTACAAATGACTCGACTTTATTCTTCATTATAGCTCAGAAGTAGTCCGTTGGGCAAAGATACTCCACACTGTCTGTCCATCCATCTATTCATGGACATACAGGCTGCTTCCAAGCTTTAGCTATTGAGTTCTGCTGCTACCAGCACGGGTGGATATAGATCACTGTAATATGATGCGGGTAACGATTCCAGGAGATATACAGAAGAAGTATCTATAGCTGAGTCAAATGGAATTCATAGGTTTAGTGTTTCGAGGAATCTCTGTACTAATTTCCAGGTAGTTGTTCGATTTGCATTTCTCTAATGGCCAAGTTGCTGAATATTTTTTCATGTACCTATTGGCTGTTTGTACTTTTGAATAGTGTCCATTAAAATAAGATAAACATAATTAATCTGCTATCTCTTTTTCTACATGAGGTCATCAGCTTTATACAGATATTTCCAAAACTGCCATAAGTATATTGAAAAATGCTATGTATGGCTAGGCTCTCCCACTGTATCAAGAATAAAATCATAGGGACAGAGATTTAGCTCAGGGGCACCAACATCTGCCTGGCAAGTGCAGTACCAAAAAACAAACAAACAAACAAAAAAAACCAAATGAATAAAGCTATGACATTTAAAAAGTAAAAATCTATTGTGTATTGGTTGAGCCCTGATGGTGAATACATCTTTGTCCCTCAGATACTGTTTCCCTGCAACAAGTCCTCTCCCCACTGTCTCATACACTTAGCACCATCTTAGCCTCCCTCTGTCCTCTCTACATTTATTTTTTATCTGCTTTTCCCTCAGTTTGTACTCCATTTATTTACCACACTTTGACCGGAACGTTTTTCTTAGTATTGATAGCTAGAGTATATATACAAAGGCAGAGATAAAGTCACTCTCATTTTCAAACGTGGAGTATAAAACCAAAAAGGTTCACCAACAAGCATTTTTATATGAAAATAAATGAAGTTTTCTAAAATGACGAACTATTATTTTACCATAGAAATGGCCATTGAGCTTGCATTTCACCTTCAGTTTCAAAGAAGTACTTTGTATTTTATTGATCAGCGTTTTCCTGAAACAACGTGGCGGGGGTATCTTTAGTGTGAGGACAAAGTACCAGGCCTTTCATGAACAAGAAAAGGTGAGCTACCATGGCACATAGATATCAATGAAGTAGTTAAATCCCTATGTTTTCATCTAGAAATAGTTTCAGTTTTACTAAAAAAAATCACGATCCTAAAACAGGATAGAATGGGCACCATCTAAAATAAGGACCAATAGCCCCTCCTTTCCCTTTCTCCATGCACATGAAAATATTTATATTTATAATATGTGTTTACATATAGAAAATTGGGAAAATCTTTACTGTTTTAAAATTCTCAAGTGACAGATTTGGGAAGTCATTTGTTTCCAGATATGCGGCCCTAGTCTGACCCGTCTGTCCCCCTACACAGTTGCAGGAGCAGAGATAGACACTGTGTGGGCAGGAGCTCATCTCTGAGGTAGGCTTTTCCAGGTTGGAAAGCAATTACGTGCTCCCTTTGACAACGGACAACAAATATTTGTGTTCCCAGCACTTTGCTGGTCTGTGGTTCAAATCAAAGCAGTTAGTGTTGGACGGGACGGAAAGAGGATAAAAAAATGAATTAAGATATGTGATGGCCATGTACGAACTCCTCATGAGTAATGTAACATTTTGTACTGCAAACATATACTAATAGAAACTAAAATATGAAAAGTAACACTGAGATTCCACCTCACCCCACAAAGAATGACTGCTATCAAGAAATCAAACAATAACAAATTTTGGCAGGGTTGTGGGGAGAAAGGAACCCTTATCCATTGTTGGTGGGAGTGCAGACTAGTGCAACCACTATGGAAATCAATATGGAGATACCTCAAAGAGCTAGGTCTAGAGGTTTGATTTGACTCAGCCATACCTCTGCTGGGTATCTTTCCAAAAGATTTAAAAGAATCATACCACAGAGTTATATGTGCACCAATGTTTACAGCGGCACAGTTTGTAATAACTAAAACTTGGAAACAGCCCATCTGCCCATCTGTTGGAAACAGGATAAAGAAGATGTGGATTTTTTCTATAAAATGGAATACTACTCAGCCATAAAGAATGAGAAATTAGAGTCATTCATAGGAAAATGGATACATATTGAGGATATACTCTTAAGTGAAATAAATAAGTCACATGTGTAAATACCGAATACTTTCTCTGGTGTGAAAAACTGTAATAGTGCACAAGATCCTAATGGGATAATTAAGAGTGCGAAGTAGAAAGAAAAGGGCAAAAGGTGTAGGGAAAGTGGAAAGGGTAGGGGAAAGAAAATAAGGGAAAAGAAAAAGTATGAGAAAATGTAAAAATGAAAATAAAGAGTTTGTAAATGGGGAGGGGAGGAAGGGGTGAAGGGAAGGCAGGGACAAGGGGAAAACATGAGAACCAAGAACTGTCATGTGAAGGCACAGGATCCCATTAATGAATGTAACTGTATTGTAGACCTAGACTGTACCAATAAACTCAATTAAAAAA
The DNA here is from genome assembly GCF_012274545.1 of Fukomys damarensis. NCBI lineage: Eukaryota > Metazoa > Chordata > Mammalia > Rodentia > Bathyergidae > Fukomys > Fukomys damarensis. Next base: position 17,762,179 of record NW_022900931.1, read on the forward strand.
AAAAAGCAACTGCAAGGGCCAGGGGTTTGGCTCAGTGGTTCTGCTGTCTCTGCAGGTGATACACTTTGAGCAAAGCCACCTTGCCAATGCCTACAATGGTAGCTCAGAATATCTTGTAGAAGAGTGCTGGTGCCTGGTAACCTAGACAGAGAGGAAGTGGGAGATGAGCATCTGTCCTGAAGATGTGTATGCACCCTGTACAGCTTTGCATGGATTGTGTTTTTCATGAGGTGTGGCTGAGGATATCATTGACTTAGCCACTGCATATCCACACCAGGCAAAGAAACTCAACCCCTAATTACTGCGTCATTAGTCATTTAACACCTTTTACTGTTCTTTCCGCTTCATGTTTAAAAATAAAAGCATGGAATCATATTCAAAGTGAAACCTAGTATGATAATAGATTTTCCAATGTCCTCATTTTATGTCTAATTTCTGAAAAACTAATGATAATAAGATGGTGATTGCAGAAGTCTTATTAAACACTAGGCACTCTTGTCAGTAATTTACAATAGAAATTTCTTTTCATTTTTATAACATTGCTATAGGTAGATGTTACTACTTTTACCTTACAAATGGGGAAACTAAGGCACAGAGAGGCTTTGTGTTGCTCTAATACCACACAAGTTATGGGGGTGCTGAGGCTCCAGCTCAGACAGTCTGACTCCAGAACCCTGGGGTCGTGGATAGCAACAACACGAGTAAATGTATGCAACAACAAACGGATGCATGTTTAAAAGCAGTAAAGGGAGGCAAGGAGTAGCACCACGGAGAGACAAAGACCTTGTGGGGAGGTAGACTGTTGGTAGCGGTAGAATCATTTTGCACTGTGCTATAAAGAAGAAACATTTGGAAAACGATAGCTAAAAGAAATAGGGTTTTGGTATGTGAGTGTATATGTGTATTTTATAGCTATGATTTCTTCCTTTTTTTTGTAGCTGACACACATACAAATCATACATATTTATGGGTACTGTGTGACCTTTTAATACACATGTACATTGCATAATGTTCACATCAGATAAGTTACTATTGCTATATAGAAGCGAATAAGCATATCCACAGCTAACATCATACTGAATGAGGAAAAGCTGAAAGCTTTCTAAGATCTGGAGCAAGACAAGGATGCTCACTTCCATCACGTTTATTCAATATAGTACGGAGAATCCTAGCCAGAGCAACTAGACAAGTGAGAAAAATAGAGAGCATCTAAATTGGAAAAGAAGAAATCAAATTATCATTGTTTGCAGATGATATGATCTTATTTATAGAAAACACAATTCTGCCAAAAAACTATTAGAATTAATAAATGAATTCCAAACTGTTGCTGTGTTCAGAATTAACACAAAAGCAATAACATTTCTATGCACCAGTAGTGAATTATCTGAAAAAGAAATCAATCCTATTTATAACAGCTACAAAACTATACACAGTAATAAATTTAACCAAGTGAGAGAGCTCTACAATACAAACTATAAAACTCTGATGAAAGAAATTGAAGAACACACACACAAAATAGAAGGACATCCTATGTTCTTGGATTTTAAGAATTAGTAATATTAAAATGTTCACAATACCCATTGCAATCTACACATTTAATGCAATCCCATTAAAATACACATGGCGTTCATCACAAACACAGAAAAGCCAACCTAAAGTTTATATGGAATCACAAAAGACACTGAATAGCCAAAGCAGTATTGAGCAAAAAGAATAAGAAGTAGACATATTAGAATCTAAAATATACTATAAAGCTATAATAATCAGAGAGTGCAGCATTGGGATAAAACTAAAAATAGACCAATAGAACAGAATAGAAAGCCTAAGAATATATCTGCACATCTTTAGCCAACTGACTCTTGACAAGGGTGCTAAGAACACTCATTGAAGGACATTTTCTTCAACAAATGAGCCTGGGTACGTTTGATATCTATGTGCAGAAGAATGATGCTGATATGGCTGTGTCTAGACGTCCCCCGAAAGCCTCATGTGGTCATAGATGGGGCTTTTTCAGAGGTGGCTAGTGATGCAGGGATCAAGGGTGTGTGATTACTAAATCAGTCCACTGATCGGTTTGGCATAGTTCTGGGTGGGATTAAGGCTGTGCACCCTAGGTATGGTATGAGTGCTACCTGACTTAAGGGTAAGGATATAAGGGACAGAAAGCTTGTTGCTTGCTGCCTTCTGTCTGCTCTTCTTTTGCCATGAATTGTTTCTCCTCTGCCATGGAGCGGGCCAACTGTGAAGTGAAACAGCTAAGAGCTGTGAGCCAAAGAAACCTCTCCTCCTTTATTTACCTTTGGATGTTGGGTGTTTGTACGAGAAAAGTAACTAAAACAGAAATCAAACCTCTACTTCACACCAGTTACAAAAAACAATCCAAAGTAGGTTAAAGACTTAAATGTGAAACCTGAAACTGTAAATGTACTAGAAGAAAACACTGGAGGAATGTTCAGGACATTAGAATGGGTAAGGGCTTTTTTTTGGATAAGACTCCAAAAACATAGGAAACACAAGCAAAAACAGTAAAATGGGATTTCATGAAACTCAAGTCTTCTGCACAGCAAAGTAAACAGTCAGTAGCATGATGCAACAGAGTGGGAGAAAATATTTGCAAACTATACCTCTGATAAGTGGTTACTATAAGAGTATATAAGAAACTCAACTCGTATGGAGGTCCTTTACAGGTCATAGAGGCATCTGAAAATCTGGTGAAAGCATGAAGTCTTCTCAGAAAAGACTCCGGCACACATGTGCACACATTTTTCAGACACAATTTCTACAGCCTCGCAAACTTTTTGAGTTCCACTTTCCTTAAAGTTTTCTCCTTTAAAATGTCTGCCCGCAAATTCCGGATTTGTAGTTACCATTCATCACTACCACACCATTTGTCTGTATTTTTCTGACTTCTTCAGTACATCCTTCAAGCTCGTGACCTAGAGCTATGATGTCCAGTTCAGGAGGGAGCAGGTGAAGTATTATGTCCTGCAATGTGCTAGCTTAGGAGTAAAACAAATTGTGTCTAGTCAAGTTCAATAAGGAAAACTCTGTATAAGAACTACATTTCAGAAATCTTTACATCCCTTAGTTAATTTCATTATTTGTGACAGAATTTTTAAACTCTTTTTAATAATCCTAACTGCCCTCAAAATACCACACTCACATTCTCAATGAGTCAAGTCTGTGAAGAGGAAATCATTGTTGTAAGGCCTGAGCAAAGACAATAAAAATTTTTTTTTTCCAACATGTAGGCAAAATTCTTTATCCAAGCTCATGTAACCACCAGCACCACCAGCAACATGCTGGATAATCACTGATCACCTTGTTCTCTTCCCCTCACACTCACATTTGACTATAATAGCTGTTCCACGTCTATCTGCCCGTGGGGGGCCAGGCATTTAGCTGAGTGCTTCTGCTGCCTGCCTCACAAGTGCAAGGACCTGAGTTCAATCCCTGGTACCAAAAACAAACAAACAAACAACAACAACAAAAAATCTATCTTCCTGTGATTCTGAAAATTCTGGACTACTGGAATCAATGCTATTTTTTCTCCAGTCACAGTGTCTAACACCGAATAGACATTGTATGAATCTTTATTGAATAATACATGGGCATTGATTAAAAACAGATGAATGAATAAGAAGAAATTTCAGGTTAAGATGAACAATTGGAAAAGGTTATTTTGAGATCCTAGATTTAACTGTGACTCCTTCATTTGTTGTTTCTGAACATATTTCCATTCTTCACTGGCAAAGTCCTATCAGTGAGGGAACTTTTTTTCTAAGAGATTTTTTTAGTTTTTTTGGATATGAATACTTTCCTTGTCTGTCATGGAACACTGTAAGATGGCTAGAATATACTACTATATATTTATTTTAGTCATGAAGAAGCTGATATTCAAACAATGTAAGTTTGTGAAAATTTCATAAATCTCTCACATTTAACTGCAACTCAGACCTTTTCCATCTTTAAAGCACTTGCTTAGACAGTGGAGGTTTTAAGAGTTAATTCTTTTTTTTTTCATTATTTTTTTTGGTACATTTTAGGTATACAATATGCTGACACTCATTATTGGGATGTTGTACCTTTACATAATATATCTCAGAAAAGGAAAAAAATGGAAACAAAGTCTTTGTAAATGGGGAGAGGTGGAGGGGTTGAATGGAGGGTAGGAGAATGGGGAAAAATGAGAGTTAATTCTTATGTGGTAGCAAAAACATTTGGACTTGGAAAAGCTCTGATTCCAAGTTTTATCTCAGCCACTTCCATGGTGATTATTCAATGCCTTCCTAACCCATTTCATCTAAGAAATGGAGGAAATGAATTCATGATCTCTAATATGCCTCAGAGCATGGCTGTGAACTTCAGGGAGTAGAAATTCAAAGTAAATTTTAAAGAGAAACTATAGCAGCAAAGTGTCAAGGAGAAACACAGTAGTTCTCCATCTATTTAAAAATAATAACACGTGACTGTGAAAAAATATTGAAATAAAGATATACTGCAGATGCCAACTTTAATGTATATCTGTCTCCATATGCATACACACCCCAAAAAAGCCTTCCCTGGTAGAAGAAACAGTAGCAGATGAATGGCAAGGCAGTTCAGAGGTTGAGAAATAAATGTATTTTTTTTTTTCAGCTTGGAGAAAGCAAACCCATCGATCACTGTCTGTTCTCCGACCTATTCTAGGCCCAGCGCAGGTCGCCATGTCCATCGTCGGAATTAGGACGTATGGGGTGAGCGCTGTCACGTGTGCACCCATTACGTGACAGTTGTTTAAATGGAAGAAAAGGCAGGAAAGAGACTGAGCTCTGCTCAAGTGTAGGAACTTGTGCAGAGGTCTGATTTTTGTGAGAGGGGCTGATTTTGGGTGCTAAAGGCAGCCCAGCCACTTGATTTTCCCCACAGACAAGATATGACCTCAAATCCCTGCTAATTGTAGAGAAAATCTTTGTTAAGGTTTTTGGTTTCTGGTGCTCAAATGTAGTAGAGGATCCACAGGAATGGTAGGAATATTTAAAAACTGGACAGACAAAAAATTGTGACTAGAAAAAGGACTCTAAAAGAGTTACTAAGTACTTCCCTTTTCTATGCTAAGTTCTCTGTCCTCATTGCTTTCTTCCTATCTACAGGGAGGAGGACTGAACTATGACCTCCTGTGGATATTGTGCTAACTTTGCTTTTAGGGGTTTTGCAAATGCACACACAGGAGAACTTGAACAGGTCACATACGATCAGAACAGAGGCCAAACACAATTCTATTTTGAGACTATATCAGTTCTGCTTAGCCAAAAGGAAGAAGTAAAGTATCAAATCACGTTATCCTTTTGGCTCCTCCAAGTTACCATCGCCACTGCCTTTTACCCATAAGTCTCTGGGCCTGGTCCTTCATGGTCTGGAAAAACTCAGCCTTCAGAATCAGTACTTTTTCCCTATTGATGTCTTGACCTGTTTAAACTAGAGAATATCAATACACGGGGATTGTTTTTATAATTAAATTCATTTAGGTTGACTTTTCCAGCCCAGCTCAAATGAAGTTATACCTTAATAGGAAATTATGTTATTTTGACAAATTTGATTTCCTTTCATATTATATAGTTTCTACATGCATGTAGCATTGAAGAAAAAAATTACATTTTGCCTTCTGAGCAGCTTCTGAATTAAAAACTAATTTCAAAGTAATCTTGATTACTAAATATTTCATATATCACTTATAAAATGTAGAATTAAAGTTTCTAATTGGTCCTCTGACCACATATAATTCTTCCTAAAATAAAGTACTTAGTTATGAGTCTTTGATAGAGAAAAATTATAGAACAAAAAACATAGATAAAAAATTTCATTTCTTTTTTGTTATAATGGGGATTTAAATTTTTAATTTAATCTCACATTTCTGGCAATCACTAATATTTTCAGGTTTTCTCCCTCTTAAATATATCCAGAAGTCTACATTTTCATTACCTGTTAAGAAAGACAACGTTCAGGGTAACCTAAATATATTATTCAGTTTGAACACTGGTCTCAATTGCAGGCAATTCATGATCACTAGAGTCACCCGTAAAGTCCTAAATATACATGCTTTAGCAACCCAGGGAATGGCACAAACCTTTATTGGTCACCTCCCAAGAAACTTCAAACAGCAGCAAATCCTCCACAGGAAGTTTGTCAGCTTCCCACTGAGGGAACCCGCTCAGGGAAGTCACAGACAAAGATCGGCCTCGGAGCATTCTCCTTCCAGTCTCAGACCCCTTGTTGAATCTGTTTCAGTTAAGTGGAATCCCAGGAGAGGTGAGCTGAGACGAGCTTTAGGGCCGGTAGGGTGTCCGGCTTGGGCGGCTTCTCCTAGGAATAACCCCGCGGAGTGAAATCTCTACTTCCAACAGAGTTCCCAGGGAAAGGAGAAATCGCAGCAATTTCTGCAATCCTTCTGGGCAGGTCCAGCGAGGACGTTACCCTAATGTCATCTGTCCCAACACCCGGAGCAGCCAGTGAAATCCTCCGGCTCAGAGGTTGGGCAGGCAGCCCTGGGGTAGGCTGAGCATCAAGGCCAGCCCTTTAGCCTGTCCCTTTGCCCAAACTCCCAGACTCACTGTCACCGGTGCCTATTTCATCATTTCCACAGCACTCCGTATTAATGAGTCCCCTGGTCAAGTCTTAGGTGACACAGAATCGACTGGTATGGGCCTCTGGCTTTAAATTCTTTTAGGTTTCACTCCCTATATCTTTTGATGCCTCTTTCGGGAGTTAAAAAATTGTACCCAGCTATTTCCTTCTGCACTTACAAACTGAATTTTGATGATAGGCATAGATCTTGATTCTCTTTTCCTTAATAATGTAACAGCGTTCCGCCCCCACATGAGAAAGCATAAATCTCAGTGTGTCTTTGGGTACTGTTTATAAACAATGTAACTTTAACAGATCGGTGACCATTAGTCCATATTTTAATGGGGCAGGAGGAATTACTTTTGGTCACATTTGTAATTTACTTCAAGCATTACCAAACTGATGCAGAATAGTCCCGTGGACATGAAAGTATTCAAACAAGGGAAGAAAGCCGCAAAGAACACAGGTTCTGAAATATCACCAGGCTGGGGCTGCAGATAAATCCACACATTAGCTTCTCATTCTAAGTGTATGTCCATGTGTGACCATGTACTTCACACACACCATCCTACATTGTTCCCCAGAGGAGTAAGGGCATTCTGTCTTACTCTACAGATTTAAGCTACAGTCAATATTTTTACATCACACTATACGGTAGCAGAATTGAAGCTCACGCGAAGCATGATTCAAGCTGGCTGCAGTAGCACAGGCCTATAATTCCAGTAACTTAAGAGGCTAAGGCAGGAAGGTTGTGAGTTTGAGGCCAGCCCGGGAAGTCTTAGAAAGGCCTTATCTCAAAATACAAATTATCATAGGACTAAGGCTGTAGCTCTCAGTGGTGAAGCCTCTGCCTATCACGGGTGAGGCCCTGGGCTTGACCCCTAGCACTGCGTATATGATTTATAATCAGATAAACAGAATTTATATCTATTAGATTTTTAAGTAGAGAACCAGAATTTAATTTGTCACCTGTTAACACTATTTTATAACTTTTTATTATGACATTAGCCCATTTTCCATAGGGTTGGTCTAATTGGCTCAAGCTTGTTTTAATGACTCAAGATAAGTCAAACTGTATTTTATGATGTGACATTAATGAACACATGTGAATCAAATACAGCAACTACAGGTTCTGTGATTCAGGAACGAGTGTGAGTCTGAGCTTCATCTATACTTGTACGTATCCGTATTACTATCCATTTGCTTAAGTTGTGAAGAAAAGGTTATAAGACTAATCGAAAAAATGACGAAAATAGCAAAGATAGGAGGCCACGCTGTCGAGACGCCTGCCTCTTTCACGCAATGACGTGTTTGTGTTACTTAATCTCTGTGGGTGCTACAAACGCGAGTTCCTGTAAAACCACACAGAAGGACGTGTTGACGAGGAGCGAGAAAGCGGTGCTGGGAGGACAGCACTTCCAGCTCCCAGGTTTCCTCTCAGCACCCTTCACCAGTCCTTCGGCGAGTGAACAGGCCGCCGCAGCGCTGACTCACATTACCCAACCCACCCAGAGTGGTTTGCTCCTCTCTGGTGTGTGTCAGGTGTCGAGTGCTTGGCCTGGAACTGAGTTCTGCCAGCCGCTTATTTGCCATGTAAGCAAATAACCTTGAGCCGATGTGTTAACTAAACTTTGGTTTTCTTATTAAAATAAGGAGGAAATAATTTATCTAAGAGGCTCAACGTAGTGCCTGACACTACGACAACCGCGTTAGCAATGCTCGGCCTTATTCATAAGGCATAGGGTGGCCCACTAAATCCTCCCCAGAATGGCAGCATTTGGCAATAGAGGCAAAGAGAGTAAAAAGGAAGCTACTTTTAAAATGGTTTTCTGCATTGTACTATGCACGATTATTATTAATTACATAAAACCGTTTTGGAAAAACTGACTTTAGATCAATGAATATAAATATTAGTAAATGAAAATGTTGAAGATATAAAGTAAAATGAGTAGCGTATCTTGGGGGTGAAGGGAGGCTAGGGGAATAGGGAATAAATGAGAACCAAGACCTGTCGTGTAAAGGTCCAAGACACCAATAATGAATGGAACTGCACTGTATACCTAAAATGTACCAGTAAGGATTCAGTCTATAAAAAAGTGTATCTGAATCAATTTCATATATACATATATATATATATATATCTATATATATAGATATATATATATATATGTGTGTGTGTGTGTCTATATACACTTCTACTTCAAGTGAAATAAATAGGAAATGTGTAAATACTGAATAGTTTCTCTGGTGTAAAAAACTAAAAGTGTAAGTGAGGTTCAAATGGTGTAATTGATAGTGTGAAATAGGAAGAAAATGGCTAAAGGGGAAGTGGGAAGGGGAGGGAAAGGAAATAAAGGAAAAGAAAAAATGTGAAAAAAGAAAAAATGGAACAGTTATTTGTAAATAGGGGAGATTGAAGGGGGTGAAGGGAGGGCAAGGGTATGGGGAAAAAACAAGAACCAAGATATACCATGTGAAGAAGCAAGATCCCAATGATAAATGTTAACTGCACTGTTTGATTTAAATGTACCAGTAAACTAATGGGAAAAAAAAATTCCTGGCCCTTGGTTCCCACTTGACTTTTTTGTGTCAAGGAACAACATTCTTAGCAACATGTGATCTCCGAGTGATCTCTCAGTGCTGACTTATGAAACTTTTTTTTTTTTTTTTTGCTACTGGGGATTGAACTCAGGTCCTTGCGCTTGCAAGGCAGGCCACCAAACCGCTGAGCTAAACCCCCGGCCCCGAAACTTTTATGAAACTATTATTCTCAACATGAGCACAGCCTTTGCCAATTCCTGCTTTTTATTGGTTAATACCATTTTCAGAATTGCTCCTTGAGTCAAGAGAAGGGAAATAAAGGATACCACACCAAGTGTGTCCATATCATCACCTCCCCAGGTTGTCTATCTGAAGTTTCATTGTTTGGCTACATTTTCAGTAAAAAGGCAGTCATTTATGCAATAAGATTTGGAAAGGAAATGGAAAAGACCTCTGATTTCCAAATCCCTGACTATTGTCGTCTACAATATATGCCAAAGGCAAAAATGGATGAGCTGGCAGCAGAAAGAACAGCTGATCAAGCAGAAAGGACACAGGGTTTCTCTGAGGCAGGAACATGCTCAAGTGACCCTGACCCATTTCACACCCACACTTATTTTTTGCCATTCAATGGAGTTGTGAGAGGGCAATCAGATCTGTACGTGGTTTCTGTGGTAAGCACTCCAGTAGAGGTCACTAGATACATTCAGAAAACCACACATTTGCTTGGACATCTTGGAATTTTCTTTGAAGCCTTCAGGACTTCTAAGGCTTGAGAAGCCTGCACCTGCATATCCAAATTAATTCAGTAAGCACATATACGTGCTGCTATTCTTGCTGCAGAGGATATTTTCAGAAAATGGTAGACAAATCTCTGCCTTCATGTGGACACAGAAATATCAATCTTATAAATAACATGTTATTTAAGGTGCTACTACATTTCAGGAAGACTGCAAAACGCCATTGGATAGTAAAAAAAGTGCTTTAGATGATGAGGTCAAGAAAAATGCCTTTTGGAAATGATATTTAAATTAGGACATAAAGGATAAGGAAGTGACAACACTTGGAAATCTGGGAGAAGCAATAGCAGAACCTTGGATTTATGTGGACAGAAAAAAGACCAACGTGCCTAGAACTCAAGGTGTTTTGTGAGCAGAAGCCTGGGGTGAGCGGGGTCAGAAGGAAGTAGGGAATATTTATCCTGGTTGTAAGAGGAAGCGACTGGAAGGCTTTATGCAGGATAGTTTGCTCTTTTTAAAAAATGGAATATCACCCCCAAGGCTAAGTAAGGAGAATTGCAAGTTCAAGGCTGGTACTACACAGGTGAGACTTGTCTCAAAATAAAAGGGATGAAGGATAGCTTAGTGCTATCCTCCAATGAGGAAAAGGTTAGAGCACTTGCCTAGCATATGTGAGGCCCTGGATTTAATCCCCAGGGTCAGGGATAAGAAAAAAGAAAAAAAAAAAAAAAAAAAAAAAAAAAAAAAAAAGGAGCAAGAGAGGAGGCTTGGAGATTAAGATTCTGAATCTGTTTATCAATCACAAATTCTACAAGGTAAACATTAGTATTTTCTGTAAATTATCTCCTATTTTCTCACTTGCCTAGCATATGTGAGGCCCTGGATTTAATCCCCAGGGTCAGGGATAAGAAAAAAGAAAAAAAAAAAAAAAAAAAAAAAAAAAAAAAAAAGGAGCAAGAGAGGAGGCTTGGAGATTAAGATTCTGAATCTGTTTATCAATCACAAATTCTACAAGGTAAACATTAGTATTTTCTGTAAATTATCTCCTATTTTCTTCTGAATTTTATAAAAGCAGCAGTAAGTTATTTAACACTTTTTTTTTTTTTTT
>NW_022900931.1:17773222-17793697 GCF_012274545.1 Fukomys damarensis
TTTTTTTTTTTTTTTTTTTGGTACTGGGGATCAAACTTGGAACCTTGTGCTTGCAAGGCAGGCAGTGGAAACACTAAGCTAAATTAAACCCTCAGCCCATCTTTTCTTTTTAAGGTAAAATAAAGTGTCTTTGTTTACCAATGTGGCAACCCTATACACTTGTGCTTCATTTCTGTGTTTGTACCTGTTCCATTTCATGACTTTATTAAGCATCTGTTACTGTTGTGGCCACAGAAACTGGATTAGAATGCAGAATTAAATGTGATGTGTCAGGTGCTGTGATCACAGCTGTTTTCATTAGTACCTGTTTCCAGTATATAATGATCACACTCATCATGGGTAATCTGTGCATGTACATGACACCTTTTCATTCTTTTTTATTTTTGTCTCTTTCCTGTCTCTTTCCTCCAACCATGGTTTTTACCCTCATGACATTCACATTCTAGAAGGGAAAGTATGCACTACACTAATAATGAAAAGAGTTGGGGTAATGACAGCCTAATGTGTGGGAAGGGGTTGGTTCAAGCAAATGTAGTCAAAGGACTTTGAGGGTATTGAATAAAGCAGAGGATATGTATGAATATGGAACAATGAAGTAACCCAATCTATAATATGGATTCACCTTCCCAAGAAAACTGGATTTAAATTGAGACTAATCTCATCATTGAGGCCTGCTTTGGAAAAATAAGATTCTTTGGTGGTGGGGGGCAAGAATACAGTCACTTCCTGTAGGTTGTTACTAGTTTGGAGTATAACAATTTTGTGCCCTTAACTAATTCTAATGATATTTCAGCCATGCTTGAATACACTGGATATTATTTCTGAGTTTTCTTAGATGCTCCTTCTTCTACGTTCACTGCATTTAATCAAAGAGCATCTAACACTTCCAGAAAATTCACACATGCCAGGCAGTGCAGTAGTTGCTTTACAGCTATGAAGTATCTCATCCTCACAGAGGTCCTGGGAGAAAAGCAATACTGTGTTTGTTTCATAGAGGACAAGACCCAAGCTAAGGTTAAGGGACCAGTCAAGGTCACACAGCTAACAAGGGTGAGATTCCTTCTCTGTCCTGGCCGTCCAGCTCTAGACTCTGGCTCCAGGATCTGCTCTCCTACCCTCGGTGGCCCAACCACTGCAGATCCACAGGAAACTTGTCAAGTTAGGTCTGTAAATATACCAAGAACTCTGCCTGCTTCTGTACTGTTCCACCTTGACCATCCCATCCGGAGTCACAGCCGTCTTTCCTGACCCTGGCAATGGTTTCCCTGCCTCCACTCTTCCCTCTTGACCTCTGAAGTTCTTGAGAATTGCAAAGCTGATCTTGTGACGCAAAAAATCCAGTGGCTGCTAATCCTCTTAGGCTAAAACATCTTGACCCAAGACCTTTCACCTGACTTACCTGGTCTTGCACAATATAGTACCTGTTTACCTCCACAATTTCTCCTCTTACTCCCCTGTACCCTTCCCTTACCCGCTCCTTTTTCATCTCTGAGCCCCACCTACACTGGACTTCAGATTCTTGGAAAAGTCACCTTTCCACCTCTTAGCTTTTGTTCGTGCCACGTATCCTACCTGGAATGCTCTTCTATCTTTCATCTTCAATTCCAGCCACCCCTCCCAGAGGACAGCCTTTTATGAGTCCCCAGGTTAGGGTTTTTCCTTCCTTTATTAAAGGTTCTTGTTAGCACCTTGAAATTTCTCCTCAAAAACTCATTACGATTGGTAATTATTGCTATCCATAAGCATGGAGTTTGTGATCATTTAAGTCTTTCCTACTGGGCTCCTCCATGCCTTCTCCTTTTTCTTCAATATCTATCACTTGCCCAGCACATAGGAGGCATTCAAACAAAGGTAAGGACTAATTCTCGAATGAATAAATGTGTCTCTGGAGGCATAGGCAGAACGCCATGGAATTATGTACTTAAAAGCAAGATTAGGCACGATTAGGCATCAAACATGATTAAATGTCATATTTGAATTTTGAAATGTCACAGTTAAAAAAATCGCCCCCCTCTTCAGTACTGAGGATTGAACACTGGGTCACTGCACCACTGAGCTGCACCCCTAGTCCTTTTTATTTTAATACAGTGTCTTGCCAACTCATCCAGGCTGCCTTTAAACTTTCAATCCTCCTGCCTCAGCCTCCCGAGTAGCTGTGATGAGCATGCGACACTGTACCCGACATGGGGATTTCTTACAGGGGGTGGTGGTGGAAACAGAAGGCTTAGAAAAGATTAAGACAAGAAAGAAAACAAACAAATAAACAAAAAAAGACAATGCAGAGACACAGGGCTTTTCAACCCAGCCTCTAGCATGGGAAAAGGTCGGAAGCGCTCCGCCAAGACCTTTGCCTTCCCCAAAACCCCTCCGTCAGGTGTTGGCAGGTCTCTCCTTTCTGGTAAGCATCCCCATGCATAATCTTGTCAGGGCGGTCGATTCCCAGATGGAGGGGAGGAAGACATTATTCATGTTTTATACACCAGGGAATATCTTCCTCCAAAGCCTCACTACGGAGCATTTTTCAGAAATCCAATTAGCCTGAAAAGTTATAATATTCAAGTCATGTCTTGTTGCCGGTACCTCCTGTAGACTTGGCGGGCGACTGTGCCAGCAAGACTGGCATGCGACCAATCTCTGCGGGGGGCGGGCCCGTGCCACCCGCTCCAGCCTTCTCCCCTGACACCCAGCAACGTGGAACCTCTCCACGTATGGCTGCTTCTCTTCCTCTGCTGCTAAGTACTGGCCCTTCTGCCAGGAATAGTTTGTCTATCGCTCATCCATCTCTTCTTTCAGGCTCTCTGTCCCCTGGACCAAGGCTTTCTTAAGATCCACCCTCGTGGGTTACATTAGATATTTCTCCTTAATGTTCCTCTTGTCCAGAGCATCCTGAAAACTGCGCGATCGCGTTTGGCGTTTGCATCTGTCCTCCACGCCAAGCCGGGGAAAGGAGGAAGTGTGCTGTTTTTTAACTTTGAACCTCAGCTGCCATCCCAGTGTGGAGCAAACATATTCAGTAAAAATTTGGAGATGTTGGCTGTGGCAGCGTTTTGTGGAAATTTATTTGGCACCCTGAGTTCTTATGACAATATTTCAAATTGCTTACAATGATCTATATAGGACAGTGATATGATAAGAGTTTAAAAAAAAAGAGCAGAGATAAAAACATTCAGAAATAAGGTTAAAACTAGATACCAGCATAACTTAAAACATTTTGCAGTGTGAATTTGCCTTAAAATTTGCCACAGGCTCCTATGAGCCCACATAAAATAGGAAATTATTTCTCTGATTCTACTTTCAATTTTCGTAAATTTTTAGAACATCAGTTTCTCAGATTTGGTTTTCATATTTAAATGAAACACATTTTTATTTTTTAAGTGGCCTTATTATTTCTTATACGAGGTAAGGCAGTTGAGGGAAGTGTTTAAAAGGCATCTGAGCTGGGTTGGTGGTGCCCACCTATAATCCCAGCACTCTTTGAAGCTGAGGCAGGAGGACTGCAAATTCAAGCCCATTCTGGGCAACTTAGAGACAGTGAGACCCTGTCTGAAAATTTTAAAAGACCAAAAAAAGACAAAAGGCCTGAAATAAACCTCAGAGTGAAGGCCTTGGGTTTAATCCTAGTACCTTGGGGTGGCATTTAATTTTAGGGTGATATGTGAAAACCTACTGCTTATAAAGTTTTCAAAATGAGCATAAATAAAAATGTTTTCATATGCATGTATATAGGTAATACTTTATAATACTATTTATAGACTTCACATGGGCTTTGTGGTGTGTGTATGTGTGTGTGTGTCCCCTTTTCTTTTGTTTGAATTGGGGTCTCACTAAGTCATTAAATTACCCAGGCCAGGCTCAAACCTGTGACCTTCCTGCCTCAGCCTCCCAGCGTTTTGGGACTACAGGTGTGCATAACCACACACAGCTAACATGGGTTTTTAAATACCATCCCAACGTGCTCTGTGAGTAGGCATTTGACCAATACTCGTTAAAAGCCTGTTTAGGTGCCAGGCGTGGTGGAGCATGCCTGTAATCCCAGCACTTGGGAGGCTGAGGCGGGAGGATCGCTGTGAGTTCAGACCAGCCTGGGCTACACAGCGAGTTCCAGGTCAGTCTCAACTACATAGTGAGACCCTGTCTCAAAAAACAACAACAACAAAAAAAGCCTGTTTGTGCAGAGTGTCGTGGTAGCAATCTTCTCTCCCATCTGCTGGCACACTTGTATTAAGGATACAAACATCATAATGAATGGTTAAATTTTAAATAAACAGCTTGTGATACTTCCTTGCAAAGCTGTTGGTTATGTATGTGTTATTTTTGTCGACTACTAAAATTGCCCTAGTCCTTGTTCTTAGCATTATGCAGCCTGCTAGAAATGACCAGTGGTGCAGTGCACGAGTTGACAGCCCAGCTGTCAAGGAGCAGGCACAGGTGGGAGGTGCGATTTCCAGGCCACCCTCGAGCCCCTCACAGCTCCGCAGACTTGCCTGGCAACCCTCAGTGTTGTGCAGCGTAGGGGCCAAATGCCATCTCGGTGGGAGCAAACAAGTCACGATCAGGGATGTGAGTTGTCCTCCCCTTCTGGTTGATTTTTTTCCCCTTTTTGGGAGAAAAAATTTTCTGTGTGATTCAACCCTTCAAAAACCTTTAGATTTCCTGTGTTTCCTAGATAATTGCTTTTGCCCAACCCAGCATCATTTTAGAAACGATTCATCATCCAAGTAGCTGTTCTTTGATCTCTAATAAGCAAACTTCTTATTGGTCTGGGCTTTTGCTCAGTGGCACCGCGCCTGCCTCAGAAGCACAAGGTCCTGAATTCGATCCCAGATAAGGAAGGAAGTAAGGAAGGAAGGAAGAGAGCCTCTTGGCTGTTTCCAAAATAAATTTAGTTAAATCTGAATCTTAGAGATACAATAATTTGCTTATCCCCATATAAAAGTTAAATCTATTGATTTTTTACATTGTAATGTCTGACCTTTATTATCTGAGCACAGACAAATTAATACAGGATATGGAAAAGGAACAATCATTCTGCGTTTCAAGCTAATAATCTAGAAAGAAACACAGGTCTCAGTTTACCCCATACTCAGTTTACCCTGAAACGGAGAATCTGCTCAGACAGAGCCTGTTTGATGAGCTGGAAAGGCGTACTATTTGCTATGACTAATGCTTATTATGTTATATGATGAAGATATATGTGTAACATTTAACAGAATGTCAAACTTTCCTAAGGAGAAAATTAGCTTACCTCGAAAAAGCCTCGTGAACCCTGGCTTCTATGAACAATGGCAAACGGTCTGGAGATCTAGTGAGCCGACTGTCTGGGTGGCTTTGCTTTGCAATGTAGACAAGAACTTTGTGGGGAGAAATAGCACCGCCAGAGCTTTCCAAATGTCTGTGAAGAACACATCCTAAAAGAAAATAAGTTGCTTTTCCACAGTATAGCAGAGTGACAAAAAGCAGGAAGACAGTCCACCAGAATTTCTGAAGATGTCAATGGCTCTATTAGGTTTGATGTATAGATGCCTCCTTGAAAAAACTTTCCAACATTTCTTTTTCCAACAAAAAACAGTAAACCACTGGGGTTCAGCTCAGTGGTTCTGCCGTCTACCTCATAAGCGCAAGGGCCCCGAGTTCAATCCCTGTGCCAAAAAGAAAAAAAAAAAAAGCTGACACATATACAAAATCCAGGAAAAAATAGTAAACAACATGTACACAGAGATTAAAAGCTAAAAAGTAGAAAAATTATACTTCATTATGGTCCTTTCCACCCGCCTGGAGCTCACAATTAATGCTTCCCCTCAACTCTACCCCATGAACTTTAAAGTTATATAGCCTTTGTGTGTGTGTGTGTGTGTGTGTGTGTGTGTGTGTGTGCGCGCGCAGCCTGACAATTTTCAATGCTTATGGAATCAAACATAAATATTATTTTTCCTCCCTCAACTTCTCTGCAACAGAACTCATTCCAATTATACAAAGCTTTTTTTTTTTGAGAAGTTACTCCTTTTAGAGAAGTAAAATGAACTTCCTTGCAAAAGTTACATAACTGGGCCAGAGATTTAGCCCAGTGGTTCTGCTGCCTGCCTCGCAAGCCCAAGGACCTGAGTTCGATCCTTGGTGCCAAAAAAAATAGTTTACATAACTGATACCCACTGCGACTTCTTCAGCTGTAGCCTGAAAACAGTGACCGCACTCTTGGGACAAGATTAGGGAACTTGCTGTGCCAGATTTGTCAGAGCTAAGAGGGCACATGATACAGCACAGATGCTTTGGAATTTGGGGTTATTTATGACATGTGGGAGCAGTCTTTGGAAATAATGACTCAAATCTTTCAGACACGATCAAAGAAGGAATCCCAGAAACAGAAGCACACTGCAATAGTTAATTTTATTTGTTCAAGAGCTCATACTGCAAGCATTAAACCAGCCCGGGCTTTGATTCTGTGAGCTCCTATCAAGATATTAAGGAAGAAGCAAAGTAGGACCCATGCATGTGGATGAAGGCTACAGGCTCAGGATTAGTCACAGGGTAGTTTTTCGACTTCTACAGCCTGGAATGCAGCAGTCACAGGTCTTTCAGGTCCTTCTGGATGTCCCACAGGGTATCCGCACTTTTCTTGAGCTGGGCAACCTCTTCATCCTTCAGCTTCTGGTTGATAACGCTGGTTAATCCGCGAGCATTCAGGATGCAGGGGAGGCTCAGGAAGACTTCATTCTCAATGCCGTACATGCCCTGCAGGAGCAGCGAAGGCACTTAAGAACATGGCAAGCCTCACTCAGGAAGACTGATCGCACAGCTAGGAACAGAAAGAACTCCAGGGACTGATAAGCATGCATGCACCCTCTCTAACCAGATTCTCATCACCTCCAGGTCTATTTCTCCTGTACCTTATGCTTTAAAGTGGGTTTTATGCAGGAAGTATGCAACATATACTGTGATAAGAACAGAAAGCTGGAAGAATGATTGTATTGAATTATCCCAAATATGTTTTAGTGAAAAATACTCTCCACTTGAACACACTTTTAGTAAAATTTGACAGAACTCCTCAAACTTTTAATAAAATTTGACAGAACCTTTCAAGTGACTTTCACGTGTGACTCTTAATGGATTACTTTCCATGAATCCTTAAATTTCTTATGGATTTTTAGTTTAATAGATCGTAAGCCGGGGATTTAGCTCAGTGGTTCTGGCTCCTGCCTTGCAAACACAAGGACCCAAGTTCAATCCCCGGTACCAAAAAAAAAAAAAAAGAGTAAATAGATGGTAATGTTTAATAGGTAGAGAGAACAACAGGTTATGTCCACCTAGGAGATGTTAATAACTGGAGGCCACTAGTACAAAAGATTTAAGAGTAGTAGTTTCTAAAATACTTTACCAGTTTATATAAGGTAATTTATTCCCACAGTCAATTTCACCACACAACTAATCAGATTATTTAGATATATTAAACAAGTTACTTCAATGTAATTTTAAAACGTTTTGTATATTTACAAAAGCAGAATAAACTAATTCCTAGGTATGTACTCTAGGACTCAGCAGTTACCAAGTTTTGCCATGTTTTAGTTTCTAAAATATTTTAAAACAAACATCTAAATCACATTTTACCTCTACATCTTCTGCACCGCTCTCTTCTACGCATTTCTTTTAATGTACTGCATTCCCTCCTTACTCTTTCACTTTCAGCAATGACTTATGAAAAATGAGTCACCTTACTACAATTTTACTTTTGTTTAAATCACCTTCATCATTTAGTGTGCTTGCTCTATAGCTTTTGAATTAAACTAAATTTGCTAAGGTAGCAAAGGCCACGTGAACAGCAAACGATAGGGCTGGGGATTTAGCTCAGCGGTTCGGCGGCCTGCCTTGCAAGCACAAGGACCCGAGTTTGATCCCCGGTACAAAAAAAAAAAAAAAAAACCAAATGACAGCTCATGATGCCAATTTAAAGTGAACATGTATGCACTCAAGCGATCATACACTGTATACAGGGAAGAATAACAAAAAATGACCAATGTCTCAGCTTCTACATGCGTGGGCTCTTGTCCTAGACGTCCATGGAAAGGGGACTAAGTTGACACAAAGTGCCGAGACCCAGAAATGACTGCGGAGAGTAACTTTACCTTGTACTTTAGGAATCATATGACGTTTTACTAGTTTCTTACCTTCACCATGGTTGACACTGGATGAATCCTTGACAGATTTTTCAAGATGGACTCAATGAGGTCAGCCACGCTTAAGCCAATGGCCCAGTTGGTGTACCCTTTCAGCTTGATGACTTCATAGGCACTAAGGAAAAAATAAAGCATAAATGACCACTGAAACCAGACTCCCTGGCTTTGACTCCTGCTCGATTCCTTACTGCCTGTTAAACTTGGGCAAATCGTTAACATTTTTTGCCACAGTGTTGTTTTCAAGTAACGGTGTTTTCTATTTCGTAAGTATTTTTATGAGGGTTAAATGAATATACAAATATTCTTCACTGAAGGACCGACCTGACTAACGACTGTTAAAATGTACGGTTGAGCCATGCTATTCAGATTTATGACCTGCTGCTTGGATTTACAACATGCCATTTTTTTTTGACAGTTCAAAACACCTTGTTTTTAGAGCCTCAAAGCCTTTTTTTGGAAGGGGGGAATAGTACACTGTGTTTATACAGTATTGTAAGTTTTGCTGATTGTTGCTGTAGTTTTATGTTCTGCAATATATCACTGCAAGAAAGGGGAAAAGCAAAGTCATCAACTTGGCATTTTCTTTGACTTTTTCTTTGCTCTGAATAGTGTAAGGAATAGACTATATATAATTCCTCATTTTGCAATCCATTTATGTAATGATCCAGTCCCAGGAACAGAACTTGGTTGTTAAATGAGGAGTGTCTAACACCACAGGTAGAAAGTATAAGGCTGTCAGTACTACATGCAGGCAGCACACAAATATTTTGATAAATTTAAACAGCTAACTGTATAAGTATCTGTAAAGTCATATGGTAGAATGTGCACTTTCCAATCAATGTAACTTTTACATGAATGTATTTCCAAACAACTAAGGAAAAAAGCAAACAATGAAAGTAGAACAAAATGTGCCTTGACTGTGAGGTCCCCCTTGCCATTGTCACCTAATAGCACGATCAGCTAACTTGAGAAGTGATGACAATATCCTACCTGGCGATTTCCAGGTAAGAGTACAAATTATACACCTCACAGCTCACAAAGGCACTGATACCTGACAAGTAGCAGGAATCACTCTCATGAGTATCAGGAAATCAGGACTTAACGTACTCGGCCACTGACCAGAAGGTCTTCAGATTACATTACATGCAGTGAATGAGCCCTTGTTTTCTCATTTAGAAAAAAAACAGGATAATGGTCATTGAAATTCTAGTGACTGTTTCAACTTTAAAAAAATTATTTTTCTTTATACACAGGTCAAGTTCCTTTAAAAAAAATCATTAAAATTGAACTAAATAAAACTGTTCGACATTTGAGATAGCAGTTAGTCTTATTGCAAAAATTCCCTGCCAATAATAACATTTATTTTGAATATTTTATCAAAGAAAGGGTGTGGGGACATCTATAGTTGAGAGAGGAAAGGTAAGAACAGGTTGAATACTTTCAACAATCCATCCTCCAGTACTTTAGTCCACCATGAGACTTAGGAGGTTTATGTTTTTAATCTTTTAGGATAAATCAACCTTATCCAAAGATGGAAGGGAAGGTGAACATCCTTCTCACTAGTTAATTCTGAGTTCAGCTCTAGTTACCTTTATTACAACTGTTTCTACAGAGAAAATATTTGCTTTCCCTAGAGAGGCTGGCGTAGCAAATCTGACCAATCTGTCAATCCTGCATGCTTCCAAAGATAACTACGTACTAATGAAGTTTATGAGCAGGCAGCCATGAGAACTGTTTATAATTTTACCTAACTCAACAGCACATTAATCATTCTAAATCAAGTTCCCTTCCACTTACCTTTCCACCACCATCTTATGCACCTCCTTCCAGTTTTCACTATCGCTGTCTGTGCCCATTTCTGGGTTCAGTTCCTGGAGGGAAACACCTGCTACATTCACTCCGCTCCACACAGCCACTGTAAGAAAAAAGGAAAAGGAGGGGGGCAAGCATTTGAGGTGTTTCTGCTTTGTAAATCTTAGTTCAGATTTCACCTCTGATACAAGTTACTGACTCCCAGCTGGTACCGCACCAATGATAAGTGACTGACTCCCTGCACAGTATGCCATTTTGTGGGACATTTCTTCTTAGGTCTGCTTTGAAATGGCAACATGTCTGACCTTTTAATTTTCAACAAATTCGGCACACAATAAACTATGTGTCAAAGTTACAAGGAATATGGTATTTTTTAAAACTGTTTCTTGGTTTACAAAATCACGAGTCTAGCTTAGGACCATCCTAAACTTCTGATTTGAAAAATTTTAAATTTTCCTCCTGCTTATTGTTTTTTCTAATATAAGATTTTTTCTTCTAAAGTTAAAAAAATTGGATAAGACCTCAAAAAGTAGAATTATACCCACATAAAGTATAATTCTGAAAATGCAAAATAAATAAATAAATAAGGGTTACTTAAAGGGCTACAAATACAGTTATATGACCTGGATGCTGAAACTTAGATTATGTATCCCTGAGGGACCTTTGGAGTAGAACATGAAAGACTCAGGAAATACAAGCAAAAGCGTAAGTAAAGCCTAGTATTGCTAAAACAGCCATGAAGGAAAGCTGCTTATGAACAATAAAACTCTTCAGTACACAAGGTGTGAGAGGTCAAGCTAATTGAGGATGTTCACGATCCTTAATAAAATCTATGAAATCGGAGTGATCCTGCTTGTGTGATAATTCTTTTTCAGTTCATGGTAGACAGTATAGTTTAATATGGAAATTAATAAGAAAGAGATGAGAGTAAAAAGGAGTAAATGGTGAAGCAAATGAGAAAAAGGAACTAACTATACTATTTTAAAGGGCATAAACATAAAATTTAAAATCAAGAATTAAAAAGAGCAAGACCATAAGAACCTGGTAAATTTTTTTTTTTTTTTTTTACCACTTGAGTCGCCATGTTCTCCCAGAATCCATCCATGGCAACTGCTGGGATGAATGCCAAGTTTTTCAGCCATAAGATAGCGAAATCTAGCAGAATCCAGGTTGCATCCACTTCCAATCACACGGTGCTTGGGCAATCCACTTAGTTTCCAGGTAACGTATGTAAGAATGTCCACTAAATGTTTAAGAAAAAAAATACAGGTAAGCAAATCAAAACTGATTTCAATTAGTGGTTGCCCTAGCTTCCTCCTTCTGCATTCCCATATGAGATGTGGCCAGAACAATAGAAATATTTATTTCCTTGGGTCTGAGATATTGTTCAATTAACTACTGTGATCCACGAGGCATAAAAATGTTCTGTTTACTGGAGATCTATGCTGTATCCTTTGTTTCCATGTGGCACAACCCCACATCTCCACAGAGGTCCACCTGTCTAAAAATAAAAACCTAGGGGGCACAGAGGCTGGAGATGCAGCTCAGTGTAAAGGCCCTGCATTCAACCCTCTGTACTATTAAGTCAGTCAATCAGTGAAAGGAATGTGAGAAGCTGGAAATCAATCCTGCAGTCTCCACCTCCCTACTTACCTACAGACCCCGGCAAGATATTTTAAGGGTCTTTCGACGAGCTGATCTCGCTTCCCTGACAAATCTGATTCACTAGTGGTGACTCCCTGGCAAATTCGATTTCGGAGCTCTCCCTTGCAAGTTAAATAATCAGTTTGTGACATCTGCCTGAGACTCCGGAAGCAAAAACTTACAGCTATTTGTCCTTCTCATTCTATACCTATCTCCCAGATTTATATTTCTATATAAGACTAAATGATTTAGTAAGCCCCAATCTAGGTGTGTAGAGAGTAAGAATAATGCCAAAATAATTTCCACTGTTGCTGGTTCTCAACTCTCAATATTTAATAAACTGCAAGGGGTCCCTTCTTTCATTCTGTCTTTCCCTAACGTATCACCAGAGACAAATTGTTTTACCTTTCAGCAATAGCACTCCCACACTCACCAACATACAATAAGTTTGATGGCAAACAACACTGTTGACTTCAAACAAAAGAAGTGTGAAAGAAAATGAATTTTAATCACTTAGGCTGTCAAAAGACAAAGCCACAATTTAAATATCTTAATTGGCTTTTTTTTTCCCTAGAACCAGGGGATACTTTTGTCCATAAAACAAAGTAAATGTTGTATTGGGCTAAGCAGAAATGTTTGGTTTAACACATAAAGGATGAAGAAAACAGAAACAAAAGAACAGAAAGTGGAATTGGTTGTTTCAAAGTTACTTTCTTTTAAAGTGGGAACAAAACATTAGAAACTGATTGGTCAATATGGGGAATTTCAGATTCCCTCTTTTGCAAGAATTAAACAGCATGTCAACTGAACTGGCCCTTTGGGGAAATGTGGCTGTTATCTCCCTATTCCTGATTTATCATGGCAGATAAACGACTTGGTTTCAGCCTTGACATGAGTGACTCCACTTTGGCTTTTAGCCTGGTCTGTTGGAGCTCCACACAGAAGCTTAGTCCTAAACTTTGGCCTCCTATAATTTTTAATTAAAAAAGCTAGAGAAGGAGCATCATTTCCAGTAATAAATTTTAATGGTTTTTCTGCAGAAGTATTTAGCAAGGAAAGCGGTCTTTGTGTTACATTTGTCATTAACAACTTTTGTCTGTATTATTTTTAAAACCAAATTGATAACAGTAATATTTTTGAGTTCTCTTCAAATTCAGTCTTGATTCAGGTTCTAAAGACTTTAGAGGTAAGGATGCTAGAATGAGTTTCCCAAAAAAATAGGTCAAAATGTTTCTTACAAATTGAAGCCACATTTAAATCATTCATTCCCTCCATATTGTTTCCCAAAACAACCTTTTTAAATGAAGTATTAAAGCCCTATGGCTCTACAAAAAGCCAGATAAGGCAAAAAGATGAAGTTTCATCATCAACAAAACTATCCTTATATTTTGAACACCTGGCCTGGCACCCTGTTTGTTTTGTGAGCAAACAGAAGACGTGGGAACCACTGCTTTGAGTGAATAATGGGACTAATTTGAAGTCCAAAACATGAGAAGGCCCTCAAACACTGAACTTGATGGACAGGACCGAGACAGAAAGTGCAGTAAGAATACCTGGGTTGGAAACCACAATGATGATGCAGTCAGGACTGTACTTGACGATCTGAGGAATAATGAATTTAAAGACATTCACATTTCTCTGCACCAGGTTGAGGCGGCTCTCTCCTTCTTGCTGACGGACTCCAGCGGTGACCACCACAATCTTCGAATTGGCAGTCACAGAGTAATCTTGAAAAAGAAAGAGAAAAACAACCCTTAAATGTCCATTTCCATCAAAATATGCTGTATTCAAAGCGCTCTACAGCCTAACCAGAAAATGAGCTTCTAGAATTTAAGAATTACATTTTTTACTGGGCCTGCTGATGTGGGCCTGTAATCCCAGCACTCTGAGAGGCTGAGGCAGGAGGATTACAAATATGAGCCCAGCTTGGATGACTTAGGGAGACCGTCTCAAAATAAAAAATAAAAACAGGTTGAGGACGTAGCTAATTGCAAAGACCCTCAGTCCAATCCCTAGTACTACACAATACATAAACAGTTTTCCATATTAAAAGATTCTGAAGTACAATACTCCTGCAGCTACTTTTGTTTTCGAGTTACATGGAAGTAACCCAACTAAGATTAGGTCAGAAAAAGAAGTCAGGAAATAAAGTCGACCCTAAATTATGTGTGTATGGTTAAGAAATTCATTGGATTTTTAATAATACTGAAATGCTGACAGTGAGTAGGAAATCCAGTAAATAGACTTCCAACAGAAAATTTAAAAAATCAATTTGTGTTCTTAATTCAGTAAAATGAAAAAGCAGGCACTAAAAGAAATAAAAAATCAATTTAAAATTGCTTCTAGGTATACGATGCTATGTAGATCTATGGAGGAGAAAGAAGGCACTTTGCTTTTGGCTAGAAACTAAAACCATAGAGTGCTAATATTTAATATTTTGAGAGTTTCTTCACTTTTTAGCTATGAGTTTCCCTGAAGAATCTATCTATCTTTTTTGTGAAGGAAATGTCTCTTTTTTCAAAACATACAGACTTGAAAATTTAGTGTGGTCATTATGTGCAGCAGTCATAGTTGAGTTATATAATTAAACTGGTTGTGATGTGACTTTAGACACTCCTCTCCCGGGTAACAAGGAAAACTGTCTGCACCTCATGGGGCTGCTGTGAAGATGAAGCCAGATGAGCTAAAGCGTGGAAAATGCTTCCCCAGTACTCAGAATGTTAATGATTCCGTAAAAAGCAGCTATCAATACTTTCTTGAAGGCACCCAAACTACCACTACCAGTTAAAGAAGAAACTGCTGCCACTCAATGTACCAGGATGAGCAGTCATTTTCAGGCAAGAAATGAGAGGAGGAGGCTGGGAAAAGTGGGAAATGGAGGTTGCCCTCGGCTCTTGAACATCTGCGTAGGCCCTGCCAGAGGTCTGAATATAAATAAACCTGTACCAAAAGACAGGAAGTCTTTTAAAGAAATGAATAGGTTTCTTAGAAAAAAAACCCGTTTTGGAAACAAAGATAACTAGTGCAGCAGCGTGAAATGTGAGTACTTGATCAGCTTTCCCTTGTGTTTCCAGTGAGAAAATGTCCACTGGCTCTGCACATTTTAACGAGTTTCTAGGGATTGAAGCAGGAAAAGTGGCACACAGGAAAAACATAGTCGACACCAAACTAAGCCACACTGTGTGTAACAATTGGTTATTTTCTCTTAATGATACCTACCTAGGATCAATTTTGGCTAATGAATGTATTTCTAGTTACTGGCTATTAAGAAGCAAATGTAAACTTAATATATTAGGAATGAAAAGCAGAATCTCCTAAGGAAAGAAAAACAAATTTTTAGATTAAAAAGAGAATGAATTAGAAGGAAAATTTGAAAATTTGAAATTACTAAAACAGATCACGAACACTTGATTGTTTTGTTATATGTATTATAGCTCAGTAAGGCCATTTTAAAAAGGAACAAAAACACCACAGCTCAATGGGATGTGAACATTTGATTGTTAACAGTCACTGAAATAACTTCCAAATTTTCAAAATGACTTAATTAAGAAATGTTTAATACAACAGTAGAGTGTACGTTGCCTAGCATGTGCAAGGTCCTGGACTCCATACCCAGCACCACAAATCATAAAGAAATATGTAACAGCAGTAATAATTTAAGACTACCTTTATCTGCCACAATCTTGGATGTCTGAAGGAACAAGCTTCCATGCTGCAGATCCATCATTTCCCCTTTGAGTTTATCTTCCAAAACATCCACAAGAGCAAGTTCGTCAGCCAGAGACTATAAACACAAAAGCAGGTGTTAATACCCAGGGTGTGGCACAATCCAACTCAAAAAGAACTTGGCTAAGCACCAACTGGCTAAAACCCTCACAAACTTCACCCTGGAGTTAGGTCCTCCACCAGGATCCAATTTGCACGATATAACTGAGTTTCAGAACATGTAGGCTTGAAGATTTCTTAGGAAGCAGTCGTGGTTCCACAGTAGACAGAGACAGACTGAGACTAATCTACACCCAAAGCAGCCTTGGGAAGTTGTTGTCCAGGTATCATTGCAGTTCACAATTTCAGATTTGGTTTAAATCACTGAGGATGTGAGTTCGCTTTAGAGCAGGACCTGAGCTCCTGGTGAAGCTCAGAAAGCTAAGGTTAGCGCCGATCAATTCAGATGTCTTGGTGGGGAAAGAGGGAAAGTCTGACGGATGGCAGTGTCTAGTATCAGTATGTCTCATCCATCCAAACCTGCACCTCAGTCTCTCTTATCTTGGAGTTCTCATTTTCAGTTTCAACTGTCTATCATCGCTTTTCTGCCTCCACCACCAAAATAAATTCTGCATGAATAAATAAACTATTTTTCCAGTACTCAAGAGGCAGAGGCAAGAGGATCACTGTTGAATTCAAAGCTAACCTGGGCTACATAGTAAGTTCAGGACCAGCCTGAACTACAAAGTGAGACCTTGTCTCAAAACAAAACAAAACATAAATAAAATTCTTAAATAAAAATAAACTAATCTTGACAGAGCATTACAATTTTCTATGTTCTCTAATAGTGGGAGGAAAAAAAAAAGCCAACCAAAAGATTCTCCCTTTCAGAAATAAGTCAGTTCTTCAGCAAGTCCTAGATCTTCTTGTAAGAGGAGATGGTTCTATTTAAATGCATCTAACTAACCTTTCTGCTTTGATATTCCTTTCTACTATGGAAGCCTATAATTTACAAGCTAATTAAAAAGTAGATAACCTTCCTTTTGCAACACCACTAAAGACTTGGCCTCTATGGTTTTCTAGGGCTGTTAACAAGATAATCGGTAATGTATCCATGCTGGAATTCACTTTCAAATGTAAATGCCTCCGCTGAGGACAGCAGTGTGATCTAGTGCAGGAGCACACAGGTGAAGGGGTTAACTTAACCATGAAAAGGTAGGTCACTGGGTTCGGGAATGGGCCTCAAAGGATCCGGTGAAGCAGCCCAGGTTGGAGTGGAGCCGGAGGAAGGCAAGGCCAGCAGGGAGGAGAAACACAGAGAAGAGTTAGCCAGTAAGTGAACTTGACCTACTGACATTGGCTTGCCACACCAAACAGCTCCTGCTTCCGGTGCGAGAAGTGAGAATAACAAGAGTCCCCAGGGGCGAGAATGCTGAGTTGCTGGTGAGCCTCAAAAGGTGACTTCCAGGAGGCTTGCTGGTGAGGGCTTAAGAGTTTCCTTGGGACTGAATGGGTTCTCACTCAGTTCTATGCAACCCAACTGGAGTACTTGCCAGTGCTTGGAAGGACCGATTCCAAGTTGGGGAATACTTAGAAACTATTTTCTCATTTCTGTGTAGTCATTTCGTCTAGGGATTCTGCATTTGTGAAATCAACCTCACATCAAAAATATTTTTTTGAAAAAATCTGCAATTGTGGTACACAGGTACAGGTTTAGTATGTAGACTGTTTTCAGTATTATAAGTAATCAAGATGCTTAAAGTATACAGGAGGATATGTGTAGCTTATATGCAAAAACTATATCATTTTATATAATATCCTTAAGGATGCTTGGATTTAGGTATCTATGGGGATCTTGGAACCAAACTCCCGGAGATGCGAGGTGTTACCTATCAAATACCAGCATTAACTGTGATCCAATTTTACTTAAAACTGTGACATTCCTTGACAGTCTCTGAGAAGGTCACACATATTCCTCTTTTGTATTTAAGTCCATAATGAATACCACATAGCTTAAAAATAGTAACAGAATTCTGTGAAGGTGCTAAGCACTAGAAATATCTATCAGTCTTATTTCAGGAACACCACATGGGTTGCTGGACAACTGAACAGCACAACTCAGGGCTTAAGTAGGAGAGGATGTCACAGGAACTCAGATACTACTTTCAGTGGGTGTGATGAGCTGGCCGAGAAGAGCATGTTTAGCTGGCTAGGAAGGAAACGATCCAACACTTAAAAAAAACAAAACAGAACTGCAGTGCTGAATTTACTTGGATCCGCGTGACTGAATGTCCTCCAAGGACAGAGGAACACAAATAAAGGATGTTTGGCCAAGTATTAATACTGCAGTTTGTCTCCAATCTGCCTCTTTATTCACATGTTTAACAGCCCATGAATTTACCTTATACGTATTTCACCTTGAAATTGTTTAAAATAGCAAAAGCAGTAATCTCATTAAGAAGCAAGGTCAGTTAGAAGGCAAGAATATCACTGTTGAAATCTTGTTTAATCTGTAACAAAACCGGTTTTAATCTCAAATTCAATGGGGATCAGGCACAGCCTGTAACTGCCACCAATGTCTTAATATTCTGTAGCTACATTTTTATATTCAAGTTTCCAGTCTAGTATGCAGGAAATTTTGTGGGAGGAAAAGGTATAATTTCTTTTTCAAATAATTAACTAGCTGGACAAGTGCCACTTATTCAATAATATGTTTTTCTTCCTCTTTGAATGTAACTTTTACCTTATTATGATTATAATTCTGGTTCACTTTGGGCTCCTACTCTGTTCCACATATCTATCCTTGTACAAAGTACACATTTTAACTTAAGTACCACTTTTTTGGGAGGTAGGTGGGTATTTTGAGACAGGGTCTTACTATGAAGTTCAGGCTGGCTTTAAACTCTTGGTGATCCTCCGACTTCAGCCACCCAAGCTCTGGGATTGCAGATATGTGCCACCATGCCCAGCATGGATCACTTTTAAGTCAACCTTTGCACTGCAAAAACTACTCTGCAACATTACTGCATTGTTTATTACCACAAGAACAGTGCCTACAACTGACTGAAGGAAAGACAGACACCCAAAGCCCCAGGGTGATGGTACTCATCTGTAATCCCAGCACTCAGAAGGCTGAGGCAGGAGGATCACACATTCAAGGCCAGTCAGGGCTACGTACTGCATAATGAGGCCCTGCCTGGAAAACTAAACCAAAACAAACAAAAAGACACGCAAACCAAATTAGTGGGGCATGGAGGTTTGGGCTCCTGATAATCTTGCCAGGAGGCTCTGTAGGACCCTGTCCACACGGTGGGGTTGGCACACAAGTGAGGGCAACTTCATACTGAGCAGCAGAAGCCACGAGAAAGCAAACTGACAAAACTGAGGTGCCATTTATCAGTAGTGACAGGAGCACTCCTTAGTTTAATAAATATTTACTAACAAGTAGAGCAGGCATTTTCCTACTCCTCAGGATCAGAGTGGGGAACAAAGTCAGTGGTCCTCAGGCTCCTGGAATGTACCAGCAAGGGGTGGGAACTAAACCAACAAGGTGAGGTGACTTTGCTGCAAGAACATCAAGGTGATGCGAAAGGAACTCAGAACCTCGGGGAAGACCTTTCTGCACCAGAACCATGGGAGTCGGCTGTTGGATTAAAGCTCCCTGCAGCTGTTATATAAGCCATGGGGGTGCACTGTGTGGGCAAAAGCAGGAAAAGAACCTCACATCTAAATGGAGCCTAGCGAGGGTGGACGCCTGCTCCCCCTAATCTGATCCCACAACCGGCCCCTTCTGGTAACGTGGCAATGCGTGTCCCCTAAAACACATGAGTCACCGGCTCAGAAAGGCCAGAGCTGGGGCTTGGTTGTCACTGTCACCTATTCAACTTGCTGAGCCCTTGTGGAGTTTATTCCCCAACATAATACAGAGATGACAACAACACAATAGGTTTCAGGGAGGAATAAATGAAAAACACAAACACCTGGCGAAGGGTGTAGCTAGTACTTCATCCACACATTTACATTTTAACAGCTTACACAATGGCATAGGGAATAAGACACCAGAGAGCCACTCAGTTAGATCTCAAAGTCCTGGTTGCAAAATGCACCTGGTCCCTATCTTACCATGGTCTGACTTACAGTTTTGTCTTGACCTGTAAGGTTGGAAAAGCGCAGACATCCAATGAGAAGCACACTCTGAACTGTGCAAGTGAATCTTTTAAGATTTTGTCTTTTTGTTTAATCTTTTGAAAACATTTTTTATCGGTACATTTTGGATATACATAATCATCACATTCATCATAGGCTGTGTGTACACGATGTATCTCACTGGTGCTTTTGTTCCTATTTCCCTCTCCAACCTTCAACCTCTCCTTCCCCTCCTTATTTACAAAATCTTTGTTTCCGTTTTTTTTTTCCTTCCAGTCTCTCTGGCTCTTTTGTATGTAGATCTTGTCCTGGCCTAGTGACACACAGGTCTGCGCTCTGCGGGTGACACTGAGAGGAACAGGGAGCAGCAGGTCCCCTGGTACTGTGTCCTACGGGCATCGGGTTGCTTAGCTGCAACGTTCAGCAGGTCGGGTATTAAATGCATTTGGAGTCATAATTAATATTTTAAGTTTATGGGTGTATCCTTGACTTAAGCTCTTAGCACTACCAGCGGTGTGACTGTGGACAGGCTATGCCATTTTTTTAGCCTCAGCAATCTTACCTGAAGCAAGGGCATGAAGAATTCCCCTCTCCCAATGGTTTCATATGAAGCATTTTATTTAAAATACTTTCAATATAGTACATGTTCTATATATGCTTTTTAAAAGAAGTATGCACCGAAATACTTGTTTTTACTGAAAGGAATGGGGAACACTATATTGTGATTTAAGTTCCTCATAATTTGAGAAGCAGCTACATCAAATTACAGGCACCTAGACAATTAATAGTGGCTGGGCCAGGCATAGTGACACATGCCTATAATCCTAGCTACCCAGGAGGCTGAGGCAAGAAATCAAAAGTTCAAGGCCACCTGGGGGCAACTTAAGTTGACCCTTCTCAAAATAAAAACATTTTCAAAAGGCTCAGTGGTGGGCTGAGGATTTAGTTCGGTGGCACTGTGCCTGCCTTGTAAGCACAAGGTCCTGAATTAAATACCCGG